>NC_136493.1:86269122-86696622 GCF_053919585.1 Euprymna scolopes
ACATGATTAAAGTTGTTTTTTTTTTAATAATTCAGTAATATTCAGATGATTTCGACTGCATAATTTGGAAGCTACCATTGTAATTTATAGAATTGACGAAAAAATCACTTGTTTTTTATCTGAACACTCCATTTATTGACTACAAAATTTCGTCCTAATAGTGTAGATATTAGTATTAAATAACATAAGTCTAAAAAAATATTAATTATATGTTTGAAAAAAAAACTCGGAAAGCATCTTAAAAAAAAATTAATCAATTATGGTAAAAAGAAAATAATTTTTAGTTTGTATAGTTTTTTAGTTCAATAAATATTAGGTAATTATCAAAACAAAAATTAATAATGTGTAAGTTGTTAATAGGCGAGAAGCACACATACACAAAAACCTGCAATGTGATCACATAATATTAATATAAAGAGATAGAAATACTTATGAAGGTAGGTAACTTATAATAATTATGAATTATCTCCCTTATATTAAAAATTAAGCTAACGAATGATGTGACATGTGATAGCTTCCCTGTGAAAAATATTCTGAGCAAAAATAATTGTATTTGTAAAGAAATTAAACTGAATTATGATTTTTTCTTAACAAAATGGATCAGCAATAAAGAAAAAAAAATGGCTATTCAGAATGAAATGTTGATATTTTAGGATGGAGGCCTAAAATTAAGTCAGACTTAAATAAGTCTAAAATTTAAAGTCTGTTTGACTTAATTTTATATATTATCAAAAAAAAAAATGTGTTATTTTTTATAATCATAATATATTTAGAAAACTTAACATAAATTCATAATCAATGAGCCAATCCGATAATTAAATTGAATAAAAAAGAAACTTGCTAATCAAAATTTCAAGTTTAAGTAACAGAAAAACTATGCTAATGTTTTTCTATCATTATTGATGTGATCAATTGGAAAATTCGCTCTAATAATCTCAGCAAAAGACAATTTTATTTTTAAACTTGGTAAGCGAAAATTTTACTTCAGCTGCGAATAGAAGGTTGGATTTTTGCCCTCGTTTTTTTTTTTTATTTTTTAGGGCAATGATTTAATAAGTAAAATCATTTTTGTAAAAATAGTACTTTTTCCAAATAATGTTTTTATTTTAAGAATTAATTTATTGCGATGACTAAAACGTTCATAAACACCTATTGTCAAAAGTGTGACATTGCAATAACAATTATTATCGTGTACGCATGTTTAGGAACATAGTGTAGGAACACTTAAGTAAATATTACTTAAACATGTAGCAGCAACATTTAGTGTAATCATAACGACTAAAGAACTGCTACTGTCTGTTGCGTCAAGGCTAGAGATGTATACATATGCATCACGTCACTTATGGCAAATACAGCAGTATGTGAAAATAGAAGTATGAGATTGAGTTTTTGACAGTAATTTATTTTAGTTGTTGTAATTTTTACACCCATTTTTTCTGTTTTGTACTTTTGAACATGGACTTGATTGATTTAAATTTCATTTGTTTTTTACTGATTCCTAATGACCTTAAAATATTATATCTTACCTCGATAAAACTATTAATAAATTACAAGAATTTTGTCGAAACAATGAAAAAGGAACATTAATTTTTTTGTTTTTTCATTTATTGAAGTCGTGACACCATGAAAAATGCGTCTGGTTATTTTTCTCAATAGACCAATTTTGAGTTGAAACAATTCATTCTTGTATTTTTTTAAACTCTGGCTTATAACATTATACTATTACGGATATTGTCACGTTTGCCTGTATATGAGACTAAAGCAAGCGCAAAACATTTGCTACTTTACGTTTAGACATCTACCACAGCAGTTACTAACCTTTTGAACTTCAGAAACCACTAAATGTATAAATCTAAATTTGACAGACCATTAATATAGCTTTAGAAAACAAAAATACATTTATATAATGGATGCCTGGGTGTTTGGAGGTGTATGTTGAGCAAAAAATTTTAAAAAGTGGTAGCAGGCAGGCAGGCAGGCTCGAACCCGTACCGTAAGGGAGGAAAAGAATGTGAAAAAAAAGTGACGTCTTTGCTGTTGCGTCCATCCTCAAACCAGAAGTGAGGAAGGTTTAAATTAAGGCTAGTTAATCGAAAAGAGAGGATGACTTTCGAAAATATCAGCAAAAATGCGGCTCCTACCTGTAGAAAAGTGTCCAATTGAGGGTGAAGGAATTAATGTTTTTGGCCAATTTTTCAATATTTGTCGTCTGAAGGATCAAGCTTCAAAACGATACTGATCTCATGAAAATCTGTCGCCTCTGTCAAAAGTTTTAGGCAGACATACATACATTTAAACAGACAGGTGAGATTTATATTTTAGACTAGCGAGGGGTACCCGGCATTGCCCGGGTGTTTGGAGGTGTGTGTGAAAACTCGGGGGGGGGGGGGTTAAAAAAAAAAGTAAGTATGAGGATTGAACCCGAACCCTTGAGGCAAAGTTGTAAATTAAAATGTGAAAAAAAAAACGTGCGACGTTAACCATTGCCTCACCGCGACATGCTGACGGAAACACGTTTGAATTTATTTAATTACTTGGATTTAGCAGGTGCCCGTTTTAATTAGTTAATGAGGTCAAGTTTGACTGCGGGATTTCATTTACTGCTGAACGCTTTTTTTTTCCCCCAAGATGTTATAGGAAAAAGACTAACTCACATGCGGCGAGCGACAAATGTTGAATATTTATCTTCCTGAAATTGAGTAAATTAAATAGACAGGCGAGCTTCGTTGTTAACTGTGAGATATTACAATTTATATGTGATATAAAAAGTTTTTAAAAGTTGTGAAGCGAGGAACCGCTTCTCTGAAAAAAGCCTTTTGTAGACACACAGAAAAAGCAAAGACACATACATACATACATACATACATTTTCACTTTTATATTTATAGATAATCAGAAATGTTTATTTTCCTATGAAATGCTCTCATAAAAGATACCAAAATTAGTCTAATCCTCCATTCTATAATAAAGACCAATGTGTATTTCTGGTGCTACCAGATCAGGCTGTTTATTGGCTTCCTGAGATGAAATACACCTACACTGATTTTCTGTTTTTTTTTGTTTTCTATTCTCTTTTGTAAAACTTAATTATGCTCTGCAAAAACAACAGCCCCCTTCCTCCCTTCCCCTTCCCCCCCTTTTTCTTCTCCTTCCCACCCCTACTTCCCAACCTCGTCAGTGGAGCATTAGAATACACCTTGCAGAGAGTAAAAGTCCCTCAATGGGGCCACCTGTTGGCCGTGGGTGGCGACCTGTAATGCTCTAGAACGGGATCCTTGTGGCTGAGTACCTCATGACCCGGATTCAAGTGGCCATGAGTCTACAACACTCTACTTTGACCCTTACTTTGGCTAGACAGGCGGTCGGGAAGGTAAACCCTCACAAAAAGAGAAATACAAATACATCACATACACAAACACTTTTAAAAAAACAAAACAAAAAAAACATACTAATATTAGAAGGCGATGGCATTGAAATAGTGAAACCTGATGCGACCGACAACAACCCTTTATTATAACTTGCTGGGTCCAAGTAAATAAAGAAACCATCATAAGCAGATACACTCACTGTTTTTACATCCTTGTATCCCTGAGGTGTTTGGGCGAATGGGTTTCCCTCCAACCACCTCCCATTTTAGGGCTCTGAGGAGGGTGAGGAGCAAGGATAATGAAGGGGAAAAAATATAATTTATGGCTTCCAAAAAAATCAAAAGACCCCCATCCAAAAAGCAAAGATGAATCAGACTTAGATATAGAATTAGATAATCATAGAATATTTCCAAGATTCGTTATTTTGGAATCTATGGAGAGCAGTACTCCAATCACCAAATTGTCCCCATTCATTATCGAAAAAGAAATCGGATCTATAACCAAAACTATGCAAATCAAAAAACTAAGTAACAACACCCTCCTTATAGAAGTATCTAACAAACTCTCAGCAACCACACTCCTAAATCAAAACCACATCCACAACCTCAAAATAAAAGCCTACCCCCTCATCACATTGAACTCTTCAAAGGGTGTGATAAAGAGCCCAGAACTTGCACTTTGCTCGCCAGATGAAATTAAAAATAACTTAAAGGAGCAAGGAGTCACACAAGTCAGAAGAATAAACATTAAAAGAAATAACCAAATGATTCCAACGAACACTTACATTCTAAACTTCAATACTCCCAAACCTCCCACAGAAATAAAAATTGGTTATATAATAGAAAAGGTAGAGATCTATATTCCAAACCCATTACGATGTCATAACTGCCATAAATTCGGCCACCACAAAGTTAGATACACCAGACCACCAACATGCAAAAACTGTGGTGGAATTGGGGAACACATCAACTGCGAAATGCCAACAAACTGTGCAAACTGCAAACAAAACCATGCAGCTGATTCAAAGGAATGCGAAGTTTGGAAGAAGGAAAAACTAATAACTAAAATCAAACACACCAGAAATCTACCATATCTGGAGGCAAGAAGGCTAGTTAAGGGCACATCAAACTCCCCAACATATGCAAGTACAGCAAAAATTAGAAATAACCCAATCTCAAAACAAGAGATGGTACAAAACAACCTGACTGAATTGATGAAAGAATTAAAGTTACTGGTGGAGACATAAAGGATAACTAAACTAACTAAATGGGACTTGAAGGAGAATCCCCAGTCCCAGAGAGATGAGGCTGAAACTCCAAACTTATCTGATACTACTACTAAACCCAAGTATTTATCACCTACCAAAACAAAACTTCCTAAGGAAAATCAACATAACAAACAGAAAACAGAAATGGTGTTGAAGATGAAAACAAATTCAAACTAATCGAAATCAATAGCCAAGAAAGACACACAAGACAAAAAAAAAAAAATCAAGAAGCCCTCCCCCCCCCAAAAAAAAAAGGAGTGAAAACCGAAAAGTCTCGCCAACATTCCCAATCCAGATCCAAAACAAATATCACCAAATGAGGTATCAAACCAAAAAAACTAAAATAATACAAAAAAAATGGATGAATTTTCGCAAGTATCTACAGAACCTTCCCAGAAACAAGAAAGCTGATAGAAGCAACAAAGCATACAGATGACACTTTATCAGATGTCCATTACTAACGATTACTACGATATTGTCCCATTGATTACTGTACACTCAATAACCCTTATCCCCGAGTGGCCTCCGGGTGACTTCCATGTAAAAAAAAAAAAATCAATAATAACAATAATAAACAGCCGAAACCCAAACCACCAGCCAAAATACAAAACATTACACACAGAATCATACAATGGAATTGTAGGGGTATAAAAGCGAATTACAATGAGCTACTGGTGCTCATATCACAATTAAACCCTGCTGTCATCTGCCTACAAGAAACCTTCCTACAAGAAAAAACAAACTGCAAATGAAACACTATGAAGCATACAATTTTATCAACAACACAGGACACAGAGCTAATGGAGGTACAACAATACTCATCAGGAAAAACATACCTCATAGCAAAATAAATATAAAAACAAAACTACAAACAATAACAACTCAAATTACATTACAAAAAAAAAAAAAACATCACTATCTGTTCCATATACATACCCCCAAATGAAACTATAAATACAAAAGAAATAAATGACCTTATAGAACAACTCCCCAAACCCTACCTTTTGCTGGGAGACTTCAACAGCCACAACCCTATATGAGGTAGCAAAAAGCTTGACTCCAAAGGCAAAATGGAAACACTCATAAACAACACTAATTTATGCTTATTAAACAACAAAACATCAACCTATTTAAACCCTGCCACTGGATTAGGATCATCAATAGATTTAAGCTTATGTGACTCAAAAACTTTTATGGACTTTACATAGAAAATATATGATGATACATATGGAAGTGATCACTTTCCAATCGTACTTGAAACATCCACCCTGAATGAGGAAACTCCCATACACTGGAAACTAAAAAGAGCAGACTGGGAGAAAATCCAAAGAGAATGCAAAAAAAGATTAATAAGAAACGAAAATCAAGATCTAGAAGATAATCATTTTACAGAAACCCTTACCATAATAGCAAAGGTATGTATACCTAAATGACAAAGAAAAGCATCAAGAAATAAACTATAGTTCAATGAAGATTGCCAAAAAGCAATAACACTCTGACGTGCAGCTCTACGAAAATTCAAGACCACACCAACTACCCAAAATTTAATTGAATTTAAAAAACTCAGAGCAAAATCATGCAGAACAATAAAAGAATAAAAAAAAAGAAAGCTGGAAAGTCTATGTAAGTAAACTCAACACGAATGCAAAACCCAAACAAATTTGGGAGATGGTAAGGAAACAGAAATAGCAAATTTACTAGCCAAAACCTATGCAGAAAACTCCAAACAAATAATAATCAACAATTCCAGAAAATGAAAACAAAAAAGGAAAGAACAAAATTAAATTTTTCATCTAATAACATGGAACATTGCAACAAGCTGTTCACTATGACAGAGTTAAAACATTCAATAGAAATGTCACGCAACACAGCAGGGGAACCTGACGAAATCTGATACGAATTCATCAAACAACTCCCCCAGAAATCTCTTGAATACTTACTACACATGTACAATAACGTTTGGACAATGGAAAAACTACCAAAAACCTGGAAGATAACAACAATTATACCAATCCCCAAGCCAAACAAGGACCATAGCAACCCACAAAACTATAGACCAATAGCCTTAACTAGCTGCTTATGCAAAACAATTGAATGCATGATAAACAACAGACGAGTCTGGTATTTGGAAAAGAATAATAAAATAACCAAATATCAATGCAGCTTTAGGAAAAAAATGATCACAAATGACAACTTAATCAGATTGGAAACTTACATCAGCGAAGCTAACATAAAAAAAGAACACCTCGTTGCCGTATTTTTTGACCTAGAAAAAGCGTATGATACTACTTAGAAACATGGGATATTAAAAGATCTACACAAACTCGGATTAAGAGGCAGACTTCCAATATTCATCCAAAACTTCCTATCAGACAGAATCTTTAGAACAAAAATAGAACAAACTGTTTAAACCAGAAAAACAAATTGAAGGAATCCCACAACGAAACATACTCTCAGCCACTCTATTCAATATCAATCTTCAATACATTTTTGATGGAGGATGTACACTTGTTTTGATGTACATTTGTTATTTAATTTTTTTTTAAATTTGAAGTTTATTCAAGTATTTTCAGTGTTTTGATATTTGTTTGCAATTAATTTATAAATGTTTGGTTTCAATGATGCAAGACAGCTGTGTTTATTTCAAGTTTTAATTGCTGTGAGAAATTAAAATATCTTTTTGCATGAATGATATGTTGTTGGAAATTGAATCAAAATGTCCATTTTTAATAAAGAGCCAAAAATGAGGTTAGTACAAGGATGACTGAAATATCGTTTTAAAACTATTGTTGCAAGATTGACAAGACTTCAAGTATTGAACATGACTTTGCAAATCATGGGTTATGGCTCGATAATGACGTCATATTTTTTTGATACTCGTCATTTTGTGAACATGAAAATTCATAAAAATTGAAATAATACCTCAATTTTTCTGTGGATCATTATTTTTTTTACTCCTGGTGCTCTGTATATCACTGATTCAGCATGAAACTTATTTTCTAGTATTAGTAAACCCAAATGTCCAGTTAGTGTGTTTTTGGCTGAGGAAGGCAACATGACAACATTTGTAAAAAAATAAAATAAAAAAGAACAAATTTTCAGTTTTAAAAACTAAATCTATGAAAATGTAACAAGAGTCTGAAACTATTGGAGTGTACACAAATTATTTTATTCAAAAACTAAAACATTGGTTTTTAATAGAGATTTGATTGTGAAAAAGAAAAAAATAATCTATTTTATTTTCTTTTGTGAATCAGTCATTTTGTGTCTAAATTTGTACTCATTTTCTCCATTTTATTTTCAGATTCTGCTGTGAGCGACTCCGCTCGTTGCTGAGAACATTAGAACTGACTGATATTGATGATTTTTCCAACATGAATCTCATTGCCAATTTTGCCACCCTTGTCAGCACTTATACAAAAGGTAACGTCATCTTTTTTAAAAATCTTGGTTTACTTTTTTAATCATGGGTCACTGTGTTAGGTTCAAAGTGAACTTGGACAAACATTCACTGCACATGGTTGTAAATATTTTTGTGTCTTTTTACATGGCTTGTTGCACTCTGCCACCTTTTAGCCAATAGATACGATTTAATTGTCATCCTTTTTGAGACACATTTTCTCCTCTGAGGGTGAAGTCCAAGATGACATGAAAATCAAGTGCTTGTGCATTATAAGTGAACATAAAAAATCCATTTTAAATAAAAACACTATTATGTGTCATGTTGAAATTCGTAAAACTTCCAAAAATTATTATAAAGATTGAGTAGAAAAATAATTACAAGAAAAAATAAAATATATGAATAATGTAGTTTTATCAATTTCTTCTATTGCAGCAAATTCTGTATGACAAACTGATTTATCTCCCTTGTTTTCACACAAATTTTCGCTGTTTCAAATTAGAGAATGTCAGAATGAGAATATGCGACAGTAGAAACTTTTTTTTGTGAAAAATAGTTCTAACAGATCTACTTGATCATTTTTCATAATTTTTGGATTTTTTTTTTTTTACTAATCTTGACATGACACGTCAATACATGTGTTTTTTTACTTAAAATGCAGTTTTTGATTTTTTTAGATCTCTGATGATAATATACCTGCACCAAAAATGGTTTTATCTCAAATTTTAGTTCCTTTTGATTATTCTTTTTTAATAGAATGTGTGTGAAAATTAATGGGACTCGTGTGTCAAAAAGAATTCATTTCAATAGCAAATAAACTAAATTGTTTCATTTGCAAAGTATAATTCCATCTTTCTCTGCTGGAAATGTTACATAACAAAAACAATTGCAATGGTTTCAGTTCTATACTCTCAAGATATTACATTAGATGATGACACAATCTGATTATTCTTCTTTCAGCCATAGCTCACACAGCACACCCAGTCTCATTACTTTTTAGACACATCCAATATTTAATGATTACAATCTTCAAAGATTTAAATGAAGGAAATAAAAGAATGATTTTTATAAAATTAATCCATTGATGAACATCTTTTCATTTATAAGATTTGTTATGATTTCCTAGAAATGACAAAATAATGGTTTGAAAATCAGCACTGCAATCGCTCTGTTCCTATTTTTCTTCATCAGATGTATTTGAGTGTGAACATTACAAAAAATGGTATTGAAAAATGACAGGATGAAAATGGAAAGAGTTTTCATCATCAGCATAATGTCCATTTGACATGTTCGCATGTGTTGGATGACTTTTAAATTAATTAACTATCAAACTAACCAATCTCTCTTTCTCTCAAATCGATCCTCTTCCTCCCATGTTTTCTTCCTATCCCCATGAACTGACCCTGCTATCTCATCTCTTCTACATCTACTAAGCCAAGCATTTTCATCCATCCTTTTAATGTGACCAAACCAACAAAGTCTCATGTTCTGCACACATCACCTTAGGTCTCATGTATGATATGAAAAGAAACTGGAACCTAAAGGGGATATCAATCATACCAGTTATCATAGGTGCCACAGGACTTATGAAGAAGAACCTGAAGTCCTACCTAACTAATATTCCTGGTGAACCAAGTGCAAAAGAGATTCAGACAATTGCACTTAAGGGAACAGCAAGGATACTAAAAAGAGCTCTCGGTTGGTTTCAATAAAAAAGTGGGACAATGTTGGCAGCTGGTTTGGCTGCCCCATACCCAGCATTACAATCTTCAAAGGAAGAAAAAAAAATAAAAATCAAGATTTATCTTCATCTGAGATCATCAGTTCATTGGTATTACTAAGCAAGACTTTTATTAGCCACTCTCCAACTGTCTATTTAAATTGCATACGTGGTAAGAACATACTTAAAATTCTCATTGTTAGTTTTGAAGCCACATCTTGTTCAGAACATTGATCACCTGGAAGCCATTCAGAGACATGTAACCAAGTGAAGAATGCCCTTCACCTGACACCTACCATCCTCTAGACAATGTGCTTTCTTGGGTTTGAATTAATTGAATCCCTGAATTCTAGCAACTGACTTAAACACCTGCAAAATTATTTTTCTTGTTCAGATACAAAGGAAGATAATTGGAAGTTTTTTTTTGTTTTCAAATGTAAATATTTCAGGAGGTTACTATCTGCTTCTGTTTTATAGTTTGATATTCATTGATTTGATATGAATGAATTAGCTGCTCTAAAAAGATGTTATAAAAAGACCATTGGTGAGAGGAATGAGAAGTGCAAATGGAACAAGACGAATGAAAAATGTTATGCGCATGCTGTCATTTTTTTTTTTTTTTTCATAATAAAGTTACAAGCTATTTCGGCTGAAATATAAAGTTAATGCAACCGATGCAAGAGTTGGATTTTGTGAAAATCTGTTGT
This sequence comes from Euprymna scolopes, assembly GCF_053919585.1. Classification (NCBI taxonomy): domain Eukaryota; kingdom Metazoa; phylum Mollusca; class Cephalopoda; order Sepiida; family Sepiolidae; genus Euprymna; species Euprymna scolopes. The sequence continues at coordinate 86,279,584 of NC_136493.1, forward strand.
AAAATGGAGAGATTAAAATATGCTTCAGGTCGGATTTTATGAAAAGCATTGTCATTGTGAAATGGAGTGATTAAAATATAATTTGGGTTGAGCTTTACAAAAAGCGTCATGAAATGAAGCGATTAAAATACGATTCAGGCTGGAGCATAGTTGTGAAATGGAGAGATTAATACACAGTTCAAGTTGGACTTTTGAGACATGCATCATTAAGTTACAATTGAAGCCAGACTTTATTTTTTAGAATTGGCATTGTTATGTAGTGTGATCTAGTTGTGTCTGGCCATGTTTGTGCCATGGGGATGTGAGTGCTGATCTAGACACGGGTTTATGTAAGATAATTTTTAAGGATCATGGGGGTGTGTAGTTTGATATTCATTGATTTGCATATTAATGAATTAGGTTGCTTACACGTTATAAAAAGATCATAGATGAGAGGACAAGGATGTAGTTGGCAGCAAATAGAATGAGACGAATGTAAAATGTTGCCAATTATTTTTTCCCTAATGAGATTAGTTTTAAAAACGTTCTTTTTATCACATTATAACATATGCTGATAACTTGCAAAATGTATCAAAATTATTTCCTATACATAAAGTAAGGGCGGTGTCCAACTATACATTTGACCAGAATAGCTTTCATAACAAAAGACATAAAAAAAATCTGTTTTGTCAATGATCTAGACCGATTATTGGTCCCTGTTTTAGAAAAGGCAAAATTTTTATTTTTAAACAATTTTCTAGATTTTAATAAGTTAATATTTAATAATAATAATGGGCAAAGATACAAATGAAAAGAAACTAATAACAGAAGCAATTCTACTTTGTAAGAAAAATTCTTTCCTATTCTAATAAAACATGTATTTCTGTCAGTCATCTGTGATTCTGTCAATTTATTTTCAAATTTTGTTATTTTTATTGTTTTTGTAGGTTTTATCATAATTGTCGAACCATTTGATGATCGAACGCCGACAATTCCAAATCCTGTAATGCATTTCAGTTGCATGGATGCTTCCATTGCCATAAAACCAGTCTTTGATCGTTTCCAGACAGTTGTAATTACATCGGGGGTAAATTATCTTTTGTTTACTTTAAAGAACAACACTTTCTTATATTGGCATAAAGGAGGTTTGCAATTGGCAGAATGGATACAGCCACAGACGATGGAATTGACTATGGCCTGTTAGCGAACACTCTTGCCATTATGGCAAATTGGCCGGTGTACAACAGCAAGTCTATCATTATAAAAATGGCAGCTAAATGAATTTACTTTAAAATTAGAAAATGTCTGTAGATGAATTTGCACTTTCTGTTCAGTAAATTTTTTTCAATTCTTGTAGATATATGCTTTGGAATTTTTTAGGTAAGGATTGACAGTTTGGATTATTCAGGCTACTATTCTCATTGTTATTATTTTCATAATGTTTCGAATGAGGGAACTTCCAACTTTCTTCAGATAAATCTTTTCAAATTTGGGAATCTTTCTAAGTCTCACTGCCTTTATTTTGTCCTTTAGTCCTCACATTCCATGGGTGATGTTTCTGGCAAAGGGGTAAGAATTGCTGTTTTCTAGATCAAAATCTATCCATCTAATACTTAGTATTAATTAGTTTTTGATCTTCAAGTGGTATTTTTTCTTTTTAGCTCCTTATATCAAATAGTTTCATGCCTTGTTTGGAACTATTTCCATTAAAGAAAAAAAAACTGGCATTTAAACAGAATTTTGAACTGAATGGGGGGAGGTAGATTGTTCTCATTTCATCAGTCATTAAAGCATTATTATATTATTCTCAGTTAATATCACTTGTAATAAGGATTGAACCTTCAACCTGTAAAAGACTGTCATTTAGAACTGTTAATCAGCACCATTATCCATGGAGAAAAGATACCCGAATAATCCAAATAATCCTTGTGGATCTATTTTGGCCATTTAGCCACTAAAATATTATTGCACCCCCCACACACACACATACTATAAAATTTAGTGACTAACATAGAAATTACAAGCTAAGCTTAGTGGTCGACTGTAGTCAAGGGTGATCAAAAGGCTCCCTTTTCATTAGCTGTTGTACCGAGATGTAGAGGAGGATGTGACACCATTTCCCGAATTACTCCACTTGCTCTTGATCCCTTTCTTCTGTTTAGAAAAGGGCATATGATATGACCAAGGATTGAACTATAGTCTTCTGGCCCATTAGCGAACACTCTTGCTATTTTGTTTGGCAAATGGGCCAGTGTACAACAGCAAGTCTATCATTATAAAGATGGTAGCTAAATGAATTAACATTAAAATTAGAAAATGTCCAACAATAAATTTGCACTTTCCGTTCAGTTAATCTTTTTCAATTTCGATCACAATTTCAGATTTATAAAATGTACCCTTTTACCTTGCTCCTCTCCCAAACTGACCTTCATCCCTCCACACAGTTTCTGTTTACCAGAAACACTATTGTTTATACGTTTTCACAAATATTGTTAAATACTGATTAATTATTCTGAACTGATTATATTTTAATCTGTTATGAAACTCTTTTATTAATCATATATTTTGTTTAATATTTTATATATATTTTTAAGGCATGATCGCCAGTGAAAATGTATTTCTTTATTTTTATTTTCAGACCTTATCACCATTGGAAATGTATCCCAAAATTCTTGATTTTAGACCAGTTACCATGGCAACATTCTCAATGACTTTAGCTCGCCCTTGCATTTTGCCTATTGTAAGTTTCATCCCCACCCTCTTTTTTAAAAACATTTTTTTCTTTTGACACATTTAATGTTCTATATTTTGATAATCAAATGAAAATTTATGATTGAACTTTTGAATGAATGAATTAAGGATGTCTTTTGGCCTGATGAACAGCAGGATATACTATAATCTAGGAAGATTTGACCTTGGAATAGCTGAACAGCAGAATTATTTTATTTAATTATACACTGATACTTTTGGGAAAGGTATGAACCCACACCTTTTTTTTTTCAGTAAAATAAAGATTTGTATTTAACTAATCATATACAATTACTTTTTAATAAGTCATTGTGTTTAGATATTAAATGACCTCAAAAAGTGTTGATGCATTATAAAACTTGAAAACTAAACAAAATTAATGCTGTGACTAAGTTTTCACATTAAATTGATATAATCATTTATTCTGTGTATAACTTGTCATATCAATTCTTTGTCATTTTATGCAGACATGATAATTATCTTGCTCAAAGATGAATCAAGTTCGATTAATGACCATTGGATGTGAAACATCAATACGTGTTCAACATCAGCAAATAGTTCAGTAAAATTGAGGAAAAACTTGAATAATAATTAAAATTTACATTCCTCTTCACTACATTTTCTTGAATGAACTTTGCAATCTAGCAAGATGATGTCACTTATTGTCGACAAGATTGCTAAACTTCTTTTCGGACTAAAAGTGAAACAGACTTTATATATACTGCATAATCGTAATTTTTTTTTATTTACTTCACCAATTTATGTGATTTTTGGAATGTGGCATAGTCGTTCCATGATGTGTACATACATCATAAAGATGTTTTAGTATTTTTGTTTGCTGTTTTTTTAAATAAGTGTTATTCTAAATAAGCACCAACAATTTAGTTAGCATTGCATGAAGTGATAAGGATAGGTTTGAGAGTATATCTTCTGAATAGCAGAAAAAGTCTACTACCTCCAGGTAGCATCTTTTTATAGGGACGCCTGTAAATGCACCCCAATATTCCCATGCAGAATGGTTTTGTGCAATTTTCTCTTTAAAAACAAAAATATTTTTAAACAAAAAACACATTTCTAATCTTGAATGATTCGACTTCTGCACAATAAAAATGTATTCTCTCCTTCTGGTTTGAAACTGTTTGAAAGAAGTTATCAATTTGTATCAAAGAAGATATTCTAAAGTTCTCTCTTTTTTTCTCTGTGTGCACAAGAGCGAAAAAGAGGGACCCACCGAGAAAGGAGATGCATAGAAATCCCTATTGTTAATAGTTTTTTTTTTCTTCTTCCACATATTTCATATATTCTCAATCTCTCTTGTGTTGCACTTGTTAAGATTTCGATATCATCTGGAGATGTATGCAATAGATTGAATAGATTAAAACAAGTGAGAAGTGAGCAAATAATGTGCTAATTTAACTTCTGAATCTATTCAAAACATTTCGATTTTTGAATACCAAAAGCTGCACACATAAACACTCGTAATTACTTTTTATGTAACAAACAATAATTTAAATAAGAGCAATATGTAATTGTATGGTTTATAGCCAGAATTATCCTCCATTCTATAACAAAGGGCAATGTGTAATTATTTGTGTGTGTGTGTGTATATATTTATTTATATATATATATATATATATTACCTGTCGAGTAGCACAATTTATTAATTCATTAATTTGATTTAAAATTAAAAAAGCATTTGTTCAAAAAAAAATTTATTTCATAAATTTAAATAATTTGGGATGAAAAAAATTTTTTTTCATGAAAATGATTAAAAAAATTCAGTTTCGATTCATATAGTTTAAAAGACCAGTTAATAAAAAAAAAAAAAAAACTTTAGTTTGAACCAAATTGAATTTCCAGGGAACCCATTGAAATCACCACTTACACATCTCGGAAATTCATTAAAAACCTTTTGACATTATAAGTGCATTTTATTACTTATTGATTGTTGATCAAATTTAATGGGCCCAAAAATATCGAAGCCATGTAAAAAGATAATTACATTCACATACCGTTTTTTTTTTTTTTTTTCATTTTTCTTAAACTTTTTCTTCTAGGGGATGGGACATCCAACCAGATGTCTGACATTTACCCCTATTTTAGTGAGTCCAACCAAGAGATCTTTTCAGGATTCTAGCCGTCTCTTTCAGTTGGATATAGTAATCAGCATCACAACATCCACTGAAGAGAAACATGAACCAAGAATGCTGCTTTCTGTTAAAATCAAAGCAATGACAATCTTCTGATTATGTATGCATTAACTACGATGAGACGTTGGTGTGAAAAACTCTAAAGTAGTTGTCAACACTGTTCTACGCTTAGACTAACTGTAAAAAAATTTTTCTTACATAAACGTGTAACTCACAATCCATCCTGAAGATCAGATGAACAAAACAGAGTATGGAGAGGAGAAAGTGGACCTTTCAGCACTCATGCAACTCTTCATTTCCTTTAGTCCTTGCATTCCATGAGCAATGTTTTTGACAAAGAGGGGAGAATTGCTGCTTCCTGGGTCCAAATCTATCCATATAAACTTATTGGCAAGTTTTTGACCTTGAAATGTTTTTCTTTTTTAGCTCTTATATTAAGTGGCTTCCTGCTTTGTCTGGAGCGATTTTCATTAAAAAAAGTAATTAGCAAAACAGTCTTCATCTTATATATATACGGCATAATCACGTTGACACACCGGTTCCCGTCAGATCACCGAAGTTAAGCAACGTTGAGCCTGGTCATTACTAAAATGAGTGACTAATTTGGGAAGTCGAGGTGCTGTATGTAGGAGGACGTTGACACCTCCCTGCAAAAAGACCGCTTGTGAATTTCATACTCCCATGAACTTCCTCCTTCGGAGGAAGCCAGTTAAACCCTGAATAGGGTTGGTGCTGACTGCACACTTCATCTTATATGGCAAAGGATCTTGTAATGGAATGGATTGGCTTTCTAAACAAATTTTGGAGCCTGTCCAGAATTCCCTCTTCCTGAAAAAAAAAAAAGAAAGAAAGAAAGAAAAACTGTGTGATACATGTACCCGTGATGAAAAAATATCATGAACCAAAAATCATGTAAATTGATCAAATAGTTTTATTTTTAATAAAGAAAATCTCATTATAGCTAGACTATGAATAACAATCTTGCAACAGCCTTCGGGACAAGATCAAAGTGTAGTATCTGTTCTTCAGATGCTGCACTCAATTTCTTGTTCTCTGTCAGTGGAGGAGAAATCCTTCATGACTGAGACAATTTTTATTTTTGTTCCTTTTCTCCACGTTAAAAAACGACCCTGGTGTCTAACTCCGTCCTGTGGGGAGGCATTGTAAATAGGAACAATCTTGCAACAGGCTGTAGAAACAAGGGAGATAACTTCAAATCGAGATTTTGAAAAGCCATTTTTTAACGTGAAGATAAAATGTGGGAGGCATTGAAAAAACTCAAGATTCACTTAAAAATAATTTTCTTTATGAAAATAAAACTACTTGATCAATTTATGTGATTTTTTTTTTTTTTTTTTGTTCAATATTTTCTTTCCATCTCAGGTTTTCATAGGAATATAATTCTGGACAAGCACCCAAATTTTATTCTTCCAACTTTATCAGGAGGCGTGTTTTAATTTGTCATATTAAATTACAATTTAATAATGCTGGGAAGATTTTATTTAAGGCTAGTAGTAGTAGTAGTAGTAGTAGTAGTAATATCCTGATATCTGGTGCTTATTTTTGATCTTATTGTGTGAAGTGAAATGGATGACCTGAACCATCTTGTGACAGGATTCTAATCTGTTGCTGGTTTGACTCCCAACTATACACTTGGGTGGCATGTTTGCTTATAGCACCTGGTATTGCCAAATGGTTACCATCTAAGTATGGCTAAGCCCAGTGTTATTTAACATTGCCAAGAAGAGAGATTTTGTGAAATGCATGATTCATAAGATGGCACTCAATGGATAGAGTTAAACCTCATAGACATTTTCTGTCCATAACTGTGTGTACATTTTTGTATAAAAATATTCACCTTCATAGAATCTGCAGATCTATTCTGACATGCAAGGTGTGTGCTCACCACTTTTATACTGTTAGAATGTGAAACTTAATAAATCCTCCACCTCTACACAGATTTTGGGTAGAAGAGATAACATCTCTTGGGTAAAACAAATCATTACTAAATTTATAAATAAAATTTCATAATTATTCTATGGCACGTGTAATATTTTCATTTTATCATATTTTAATCTCAAATCATTTTCCATTGGTAATCGTTGTTGATTAAGTTTAATTAAATATTTAGAATAAAAACAGGAAAACTTTAAATAGAACGAATTTTTCCCATATATGTCCAATGCAGTTGAGAAATCTTTAAAAATGTTTTTTTTTTTTTTTTTTTTAGTGAATTGAAACTATTAAAAGTCTGTGAAATATTCTCATGTAATAAGAATATTTTTTTTTTTATCTTTTAGATTGTGAGCAAAGGAAGTGATCAAGTTGCCATGAGTTCAAAATTTGAAACCCGAGAAGACATTGGTACGTTTTATATGTTTGAACCTTGATATTCTGTTCAATTTTAATGAGTAAAAATAAAATAATTATAAAAGAATGTTGATTCCCCAATTTGTTATCAGATACAAAAATGACCCAAGATTTTCAATGAAAATTGTTTGATTCATTTTCTGAATATTTTTGTGTTTTTTAGTGCAATGATGTTAAATTGGTTTTCTAACTGAGACAAGCATTTCTTAAATAATTTTTAAAGCTATATCATGTAGGGTCTACTTTTTAAGTAAGTTGTTTGGAGCTGAAATTTTATCCTCTGATACCTTTCTTTTCAGCCGTGATACGAAGTTACGGCAATCTGTTAGTAGAGTTGGCTCAAGTTGTTCCCGATGGTGTAGTTGGTTTTTTCACGAGTTATACATACATGGTAAGCATCATATGTATTTTTTTAATATTTAAAGTAGATGGCATCAATTTTTTTATTTTAATAAATTTATGTTTTCTTGAAATTGGTAAAAAATGCTTTAATCTTTCTATTCGTTCTTACAAATTTCAAAAATGGATGGATTGTGAAACCTGAGAAGTTGGAGTGGTATTCTGTCCATTCTTATGGCTTCAGAAAATTATGGGTTCACTAAATTGAAGACAAGTTCAAATTCTATAAAGCAGACTACAGTGACTCATTGGTATGACCAGCAGTGTTTCAACATTCTGCATAGAGAAAAAATTTGTTTTATTTTATTTACTCCTTTTACAGGTTAGACACAAGGTTAAGTATGGGTTTGATGAAAGTGTGTCTGTCGAACGAATTGGATTCAAACTTGGTTTTCAGCCTGTTTCGTTATAACCAGTTAACCAGCATCACCCCCAAGATTTATTTTATACTTCCATAAGTTGTTTTGGTGTGGTATGAGTGTCCTGCTGAGTTTGGAAACATTTGACGAAAATTACTGCAACATCAATAAAATGAATGCTAGGGTAGTTTGCAGAGAGTTGTTTACCTTTTTTTTTTCTTTTTTTTTTTTTAAATATAACAATATGATAGTTGTATTGCTCAAGTTTTTAGTAAGTCATTTAAATTCTGAGACATGAAAGATTACTTTGGGGAACAAAGATCTTAATTGTAAGGTATTTTGTTATTCTTCAGTTTGTTGATCTCAGATTTCTATTATTGTGGGCAAATTCAAGTCACAATCTGGATCAGTGTTTCTGATGCAAAACCATGATTAGGTCAGGTCAGGTGGCTTCTCAATCTGTCCAGGTGTTCATCAACATAGTGATAACTTGTCAAGTTCAAGATATAGTCACTGTGCACTTGATAGTAGATGACTTCAGAAGTTTTACAAGAATATCTGACAGCAACTTCCTGCTTCATGCTGGTCACAATTAAGTTTGTGAATTTTGGTATTGTTAGATAGAGAAGAGGGAAATGTTGAGTGTTACCAAAGGTTCTGATTGGTTGGAGAAGGTCATTGTAAGAAAGAGAGGTCATCTTCAAACAGGTTATTTTGCCAAACTTTCATAGTCAGACCCATATAGCAGTCCAGCCAACATTCGAATTAGATTATTTTTGTTTCTATGAATATATTTTGTTTTGTGCTGGGTTCTTAAAATACTTATTCCAGAAAACAAAGAACTTTTATTTTGAAGACTTTTATCTTACTCACTAAATATTCTTATACATTAAAGCAAACTAATCATGTCATGAGTTATTTGAGTTATTTCACTTGACTTCTGCAAAAAAAAAAAAACCAACCTAAAATCATGTCAGTAATACTGGGTAAGCACAACTAATGTTTAAGAATCAAGTAACAGTTAATGTTCAACAATGATGATGTTATGATAAAATCATGTGGTTCCCTGCCAACAACCTCACCAACTCCAATGTTGTATGATATAGATTTCTTTTCTTTCATATCCTCTGGTTCTGGCCATGTCGTCTTTTCTCATGCATTAGTGACTGACTGCCAGGAGAAGTGGGAGTGTTGAACTAGCTCACATAGAGACCGAGTTTGTGAGTTGATGTCAACTCATCTCGATCTGCCAAAGCTCTCCTGACCTGGTCCGAGCCACAATCTGCTTTTGACTGAATCAAACTCGCAACTATCCTCAACTATGTCCAACTGGTAACTGTCCCCAACTGGACTCTCATCAACCGTCGCAGGCCCAGGACTATCTGTAAATTGTTCCCAACTGTCATGAAAACTATTATAAAACTCATTGCCAAGTCTAAAACTAATTCTAAATATATCTCAGGTCTTTTTGTTCACCCAACTCTAACTCACAATCCCATTCAGCTTTCTTTGTTTACCTCGGTGAACAACTTCCTCGCCATTATTTTACTGATAAACCCATTTCCTATACTTTTTTCTTCTAATAAACTTATTTCCTCTTGTCTTTTGTCACACTTCTCTTTCTACTCAACACCCCAACATTTGGCAGAGGAGAGGAGGCACGCCAATAGTATCACAATGTATAGAAATCGCTGATGAAATTTTTTCATCTTCCACCTACTTAATCGTTTCTATGGATTTTTGGTTGCTTTTATATTAATCACCATGCAAGAAGATAACTAAATTGACATTGTGGATGCTTAGTATATCTGTGTTCTATTTATTCCAAGCATCTTACAAACTGAAAGAATTAAAACCAACCAAGAAGTCAACTCTGGTCACTATGTGGAGTTCAGATGAAGTCATTAGACAATCATAAGGGATTATTTAACATTTTCCATTGACTATTTGTTTTGTAACAAATAAATAAAATATCTTTTTTTTGCTTTAAAGATAGTTTCATCAAAATGTGTTTAAAACACATTAAGCACATAAAAATTATTTCCATTTAAATAAATCTAAGAAAATTTTTTTTAATTTTTTCAGGAATCTATTATTGCTGCTTGGTATGAAACGGTGAGTTTATTTATTTTTTTTTTTTCTAAATATTTTGTAACGTTTGGCTAGCAGAGTGGTCATAATAGATACTAACATAGACTTTGTGTTTGACATTTGGATGGTCAATTTAGTGAGGTGCTAAGTCACTTGCAATAATACATCTGCAGAAGATATGAACAGAGTTGTGTGGTCAGAATTGAATTAAGAACACTAGGATTCAATGTTGGATCTCCGAAGAATCAACAGATGGTTTGAATATTGAAAGAATTTTAAATACAAAGTCAGACCTTATTATACTATTCAACTCGGCAACCTGGAGTATGAATCCATATTTTCTCTCGCTTGGTATTGCAAAAAATAATGATGTAGAGTCCCTCATATTGGAGAAGGAAACTTGAAATAACATCTGCAAACAACTTGGTCTATTACATATGATATACCATTTATTATTTGCCTGAGATCCTTTCAGAGGGTTCAATTCATTTTTTTTTAATTAAAAGAAGCGTTCTTCACCAACTCGTATATAGTTATTGATTAAATTTCACAAAAATTAGAGGTATCTGAATTTTCACAAAGGGATTCCACACCCTTTTTGTCTCCTTCGCATAAAACTAAAGTCGTTTGGAAATGAATCTTGTACATACAAATATATAAAACTTCATAAGATGTTTCACTAAGGCATTTTTATTCTATATATTAAGCACACAAAATACACATTAAATATTCTTTGGTTTTAGGATTGAGTTATGTCTTAAAAAAATCTATTGAATTGTGCTAATTAGCTGTATTTTTTGCAATTTATTCAAGTCACAATCGCTTACAAAGTTTGTCTATAACTCTCCCCCTCTCTCACAGTATGTTGTCTGACTCCCGCTGTTCTTATTTTATATACTGTTACTCTCTCTCTTCTGTCATTTTTCCACTCTCTCTGTTTATTAAAGTCAGAGGTAATAAAAATATAAAACAGAAGATTAGAATAATCCATTACAAACAATACGGAATATCACCACAAGTATTGATACTATTTAAATCATATTTGGAGAAAAAGAGGCAAAGTGGGGGGGGGGGGTATAATGAATAGAAAGACTAATTTTGTCATTTCATTATTTAAGATTATAACAAGCTTTAGAAACTCAGTTTTTCCTGATTCATATACTCTAACCTAAGTTCAGTGTATGAACCAATGGGTCAGTCCTTTTTTTCCTAGTACGAGGTGTTTGCGATAAATTTGTCACTTTTTAGCAAGTAAAGAAAAAACATATCTTGGCCAATGATTGATGTAGTCTCAAGATTCAAATACAATTCATTCAAAGAAGCCATTCTGATTGTTGACGATAGTCTTCAGACAAAACCTGGAGTATTTTTTTTTTTTTTTTGTTTAGTCCATGGAAATTAGAACTGTCTGACTCTTCTAACTTTAAGATGACTTGCATGAATTTTACTTTGAACTTTCCAAATTTTAAATTTTGTAAAAAAGTTGTAATATTGCTTGAATTTTACTTTGAAATTTTAAATCTTGAATTTTGTAAAAAGTTGTAATATTTCGAATCAAATCTTTGATCTGTTTATTTTGACTTATTTGTCAATTTTCAATGATTTTTCTTTGCAGGGAATAATTGACAACATTCAAAAATGTAAACTTTTGTTCATCGAAACGCAAGATGCTGCCGAGACGAGTTTGGCTTTATATAATTATCAAAGGGTAATTCCATTTTTGGTATTTCTCATTTAGAATTCTTTCTTTTTTTTTTGATAAAAAAACAATAAACATTTCTAATCTATAGAAAAATAAATTAAAATGATGAAAGACTTTGTTGCTGACTGAATCTACTTTTTTTTGGTTTTCACCATTGAAAATGATTTTTCTTAAAATTAGAGAATACATCCAAAGGTTGCACGGGGTAGCCTCGTAAGTGATGTTAGTAAGCCTTAAATCATTGTAGTTGTTGATTTCTCAACATCCGCTCTCTAAGGTGACTCTACAAGAGATGCTCAGACTTGCAACACTTAAAGCTTTGATGTCAATTTTGTAATGACAAATTTTAACTGTTACTGATTTTTATTATTTTTGTTTCCAATTATGTTCTTTAAACAGATTGAACCAGATATTATTCAGTTTAAAAATCAGATTTACAAGATGTGTGTGTTTTTTTTTTTTTACAAAGAAGGCACCACTTATCAAGGCCTGGAGGCAACTCGAGGATAAGGGTTAATGAGTGTACAGTAGTCAATGGGAAAATATTATAGTAATCATTACTATTAAAAATTTGATAAATTGGATTACTTAAGGGGATGACACATCAAGAACTTGTTCACTGTAGTCAGTTGGAAAGCAGGCAAACGGAAGACAGTTCCACAGGTGTGCAGTTCAAAGAAAAACTTTGTTCATGGAATCTAAGTTTAGGTTAGGCAAAGATAAAGAGTGAGAGAAATTATTGATAGTGGTTTCAGCTAGGCGAGTGTTTTCATGAAAGTCAAGCCAGAGGGGCACCATAGTTTGGAGCTCAGACAAGCATTTGCCATGAAAATAGTGATAAAGCAGAGATAGGCTCGCAACATCTCTTCTGTGGGAAAGAGGTTGAGAAAAAGCCATTCTCCAGTAAGCTACAAAGTCTATTTTGAACTCTGTCAAGGTAGGATAAGATGCTTCTAGCAGCTCCTAACCAGATATGGCAAAAGTACTCCATCCTTGGATGTACTTGGCTCTTATACAGGTAGAGAATTGCATCAGCAGTGAGATATCTACGGGAGCAGTAGAACGATCCATCCATTTTCTAGCAACCTTGGCAGCAGATTTGATATACATGTTCAATCTCAGATCAGGAGTAAAGGTCAGACCCAGAAGCTTGTCAAAACATGGAGCCTCCTCAAGATGAGAGCCATTCATTTTAATTGATGCCAGACAGGGATCAAAGCGTTAATGATGTAAAGATAGAAGCTTGGTTTTAGATGCATTAAAATTAACTAGGCACCTCTTTCCCCACTGTACCATGTGATCAAGATCAGAGGAGAGCCAAAAACTTGAAATTTGGCCTTGGATGAATTTAATAAGGGCCAGTGGAATGCAGCATGAAAAAACGAAATTCTTATCTAAAGTTTTTGTAAATAAAAACAAATGCCAGCCAAGGAAGAAGTCAGTCAAAGAAGACGGCACCGAGATGACCAGTTGTCATTTTGTGTCACCCACAACACTCCACCATGCCCCATCTCTCTCTCTCTCTCTCTCTCTCTCTCTCTCTCTCTCTCTCCATAGCACAATGAGAAAGAATTGAAAATAAAATAAATTGTCACTCGTTTTTTTTTTTTTTTTTGTGAAACAATAATTGTCTTATATACGTCAAGAACTTGGAACTCTATTTAACTGATTAAATAGACGGCACAGTTAAAACCCAAAGAACTACAGCATAACTTAACCCCACCAACCCTCCATATTTCCTCCTGTGTCTGAAAACACGCTATGTGACATACAAATATCTGTGGGTGATGTTGCAAAAATCTTGATTCCAGTAAAACAACTGGCCCTGGTTGCATTCGTATTATAGTGCTCAAAAAGCTTCAACCAGAACTAGCTTCCATACTTACAAAACTGTTGAAGTGTTGTCTTTAGGAGAATTGCTTCCCAACACCCTGAAAAATCTCATCAGCATGTCCCATATTTAAAAATTCAGGTGATAGGTCATTTCTCTCTCAATACAGACCAATCAGTCTCGTGTGCATCATAAGTAAGTTGCTGGAATCTGTGTTAAATAGAGAAGTAGTCAACCACCGCAGCAAAAATAATCTTAGTGACATGCAATATGGTTTCCATTCTGCTAAATCTACAGTAGATGTGCTAACATTTATATCTCATAGGATTAGCAAATCTCTTGATGGAAGCTTTCTTTCTAGGGCGATTGCTCTTGACATATCAAAGGCCTTTGATAGAAATTTTGTGGAGTAGGCCGTTGTCTACTCCACAAAATCTCCAACTACGGTATAGCTGTAAGTGTCTTTTTAATTATTAAATTGTTTCTCTCTGATACGTCCATAAGAGTAGTGATTGAAAGGTAAAAATCAGAAGCTCACAGTATTAATGCTGGAGTCCCCCAGGGACCCATCCTGGGCCCAATTTTCTTCCTGATCTACATCAATAATCTCCCAAATCACATTGTAAGATCATTTGTTGACATTTATGCTGACGACACTACCAACTATGGCAACACTTCAAAGGCCGTAAATGACCAAGTTCATGTGGTGCAATGGGGAAAGAGGTGGCCTAGCCACATCTTTATTTATTACCCTTTCTCTTAAATGTATCCTTATCACTTCTTCCCATGCCACCTCAACAAACCTAACCCTAAAACTCATCTATTCTTTGAATGTGACCATACCAACAAGGTCCCCTGTTCTGCACACATCTCCATATACTGTCCAGATTTAATATTCCATTAAACATCTATCATTATTCTCATATCATTTCCCTCCATGAAACGCATCTCCTCAACCCTTACTAGCCAGGTTTCATTTCCATGCACCATTAAACTGTGTATATATGCCTAATTGACTTTCTTTGGTTGATAATGATAGCATTGCTGGCTAATAATGACAAAACTTACTCCTAATTCTTGCAATCACACTAGCACCTGCTCCTCCTTGTTCTTGTAAAATTTATATCATTTTATAAATGTGTGAATGCTACTGTTTTCTTTTTAGTAATGAGTCACTGTTTATCAAGGCTAAGTGCCATTTAAGGATAAGGATTAATGAGATGGATTGATTGTCTGTTGAATATTGAAGAATATTATAAGAAGATTAGGAAGTGATGAATGAAATAAGCAAAAATTGATTGCTTACTAGGATGGTTTATCATAACTATTTGTTAACACTGGATTTGAAGATGACCATGTTGTAGTCTGCATGGGAGCAGTCCCATTGTATTGTATTCCACAGATGAGAAGTTCTTGGAAAAATCTCCTGTTTATGATAATTCTCTTATGTGTAAGTTACATGAGGAGGGGGGTGTCTTTGCAGTTTTGGTACGAAAGTAAGTTTTTGCTGTAAATGTTGAAGCTCAGTCAAGTACCTTCCATGAAAATAATGATAAATTAGAAAAAGACTAACAACGTCGCTTCTGTGAGAAAAGGTGTTGTAGAGAACAAAAGAGCTTCTACTGCCCTCCACTAGATTGTAAAGTCATTTTGTATTCTGCCATGAATGTTTAAGTTGGTATCTTTCACTTCATTGAATGACAAAAAAAATTCATGACTTTTCAAAAATGAACTAAAATTATGCAACAATTGTTCAAATTAGAACAATGTTCTTAACATGTTTTGAGTTACAAATTCTTTTGAGAACTTGGTGTGTTCGACCCCCATCATTGAGAAACACAAATAAAAAAATATATGCAATGAATGAATTCTTTATTATTTCTGGAAATTCATATGTTATGTATGACATATACAATATATGAAGCAATGAACCCTTACCTTTTTTTTTTCATGTAAAAATTGATGGTCATCATCATCTTCATCATCATTACCAACATCATGATTACTATCATCATCATCAACATCGTCATCATCATCATACTACACAAAACTGAAATACAATCATCTTGTGCAAATTAAATAAAACCAAAACTTTAATTTGCATCCGACCTTCTTCAGGCGTATAATTTGTTAAAGTTACGCCAACAAAAATGTTGTGCAAAAATAACACTCAAGATGGGAAATCCAAATGAAACAAACATTCCTCATCTCAAAAAATGCAGAACTGAGAAAGTTGTTTCCAATTTTTTAAGTACAGCCTGAAATAAAACAAAATATGTGGAAATTATATCTAAAGCACTAACTCATGGATACGATAAGCATGAGAGAGAGAGAGAGAGGTAAACTTAGTTAACATCTGCTGTGGTGCATTAAAATATACATAACTTAATACTGATCAGTAAAATCTCCATTTTTAATTTAATCTTCCAATCCCACATTAAAAACATCCATGTTAAAAACCTGTGCATTACAGTATAAACATGGAGTGTGATTTGCATACTATGGAATTTCCTATTGCATCTATTGCGGCCATTTACTGTTGGTAAAGGAATGCATGAATCTGCAATTTATATTAATATCTGATTAATAAAAAAACTTGTGTTCAATCAATCATATATGAAGTATATCAGTTCCAATCGCTTTTGTTTTTTGGCAAACCAAACTTTTTATTCTTACTTTATGAACATGAAATCATAATTATTTTTTTGTTTCCTGATTATTTAATACCAACTGAAAAGTTTCTTCCATTTTCCTTTTCAGGCTTGTGAAAATGGCCGTGGTGCTGTGCTCTTATCTGTGGCGCGAGGGAAAGTCTCAGAAGGAATTGATTTTGGTAAATCATAATAATGTTTTTGTTTTTTATTGCGATGTTAAAATTGGTGCTGTATGCTGATGTTAATGTTGGGACGATTTATCAGAATCATAAAAACTTTGTTCCTAATTTCTTATTCCAAAAATGATTAAGAAAAATTTGTTCCAAAAATGAATCTTTAAATTGTTTTTTTGTTTGAAACTTAATTTTCCATTGCTAATGATAATGATAAATATTTATTGATTTTAAACCATCAGTAAAACTTAAATCAATAAATTATAATAACAAATTTAGGTAAAAATTGCACTGGAAAAATGGCACAAGTAGATGAATAGACTTTATATGTAGATACATTATAAGAATTATACACAAAAATGTAAAATTTTAATTTAAAAAGAAAAAAAATTATGGAAAAGTTATTTTTACTTCAGGAATGTTCAAAGAATTAAAATTAATTTGTAAAAAAAAAAAAAAAATTGAAATGTTCAAGTGACATCAAACAGTTGTATTCGATAAATTAGTAGCGTGTTAGTGGAACAACTTTGACTCGAAAATGAATTCCATGTTAGTGGAACAACTTCGACTCAAAAATGAATTCCATGTTAGTGGAACAACTTCGACTCAAAAATGAATTCCATGTTAGTGGAACAACTTCGACTCGAAAATGAATTCCATGTTAGTGGAACAACTTCGACTCGAAAATGAATTCCATGTTCATGGAACAACTTCGACTCGAAAATGAATTCCATTTGTTGTTTTGTCAGATGGAAATGATTCAGAAATAATTTTTATTTTCCATAATGAGTCAATTTCAATTATCCCCAAATAAAGATGTTTTAAGTTCACGAATGAAACATTTATGAACCCAACATTAACTTCAGCTGCTTATGCTTTTATTTTTGTACAATTTTCAGTATAAGATCCATGTTTTGATTGCTTTTAAGTATTTTCTGGTCGATTCTTTTTCACTTTTTAAACTGTGCAAAAATCGCTATTTTTGTCATATTTTAATTTGAAATTATCATTTTTTTTTTTACTTTTCCAGATCATCATTTTGGACGAGCAGTTATCATGTTTGGAATGCCGTATGTTTATACACAAAGCCGCATTTTAAGAGTATGTTTTATTTTATTTGCTTATTTTTACTTATATTTCCGTTTCTCTTCGAATTTCTGTCAATTTTGATAACTGCTTTGATGTGTTTTATCTTTACATTAATAAAGTAATGTTTTTTTTCCCCTGTGACTTCAGCTATTATTATTAGATTTATTTTTATTATATGCTACACATTTCCACAAACAAACTACAACAATTTCTAATGTGCATTTTACAAACATATGCCTATATTTTTTTATATAAAAAAAATTATTACATTTAATCCAACCTGTCTGATTCTCCAAAAAGCATTTTCAAAAAATTACTTTTGCTTCTTATTCATTGTCCGTTCAGCTCCTATAGAAGAACAAAATACTAGACTAGTCTGAAAATGGAGAATCATTTTACATTGAATTTGGTGTTCTCATGTAATCACCTAAAAGAAGATTATCTAATTTTTTTTTTGCGGGCTGGGGGTGGGGGTATGTTAATCTATCATTATACCAAACTATGAATCTTTTTTTTTTTTTTTTTTCATAAGTTGAGCAAATCAATGTTACTAAACTTTGTTTTTCATTTCTCAATGAGAATAGTGAAAAATGGTTTATAAACACTATTGTACTATCACACCCATCATACTTTTTTGCTTTTTATTCTAAGGAAAATACAGCTTGGCTGCTTCTTGAAGTAACTTAATTTTCTTAAGTAGTAAGAAAAAGATTTTTTTAGGGTAATTTTAAAATTTTAGAGAACCAAATAATGTTATAAACATTGCAACATTATTTGGTTTTCTAAAATTTTCGAATTAACTTTACAAAATGTTTTCAAAAATGTGATCAAGTTCCTGTTTAAAATTTGTACCAACCATACAAACACACATTGATTTCAGATTTTACAATTGGCAATAACATCAGACGTATAATTTCCTCTCTTCATAAGGTGCCAACCCCTTAAGCAAAATGTAAAAGAAAAAAAATTTCTTTGGGAAAGGTGTCTTACACTGAAAGTCTCAGAAAAAAAATGGTTTTTATTAACAAAATATATTGTAACATTATTTTGTTTTCTAAAATTTTCAAATTACACTTATAAAATAATGTTTTCAAAGATGTGACTAAGCTTCTCCTATAATCTACTATTGATTTTCTTTTAATTAAAATAAGTAATTTTATATTTTCCGCAGCCAATTTTGGGACACAGGTCTTGCTAGTTTTATATAAGTAACATAAAAAAGTATATAAAATATAAGTAATATTTTTAAAATGAGATAATTTTTGTTACTTTCATAGGATTTTAAAATATAATTTCTTTAAAAATGTCTAAAAAGAATTAAACGTTTTAATATAGATTAGACCACCTGTGATCCATTTCAGCTCGTATTATTATTAAATATTTTGAAAGTCTCTTTGGAACTTTCCTCATCTGACCTATTTTTATTTTCAACTTTCAAATTGTGGTAATGTGTTTTGCCTTTTCTAGTTTTTTTTCTTTCTATTTCTCTGATTTAGAATTTAATTATTTTATTTTATTTTGATTTTTTTGTATTTTTTTTTTTTAAATTATTTTTTGTTATTCTACCATTGTGTGCATCTTGGAGGAGACCAGAGAAAAACAAAAGTAAATTTAAGATATGAGGTTAGGAAAAAAATATGAAGTAGAAATAAGAACCAAAGTAACACTATTTCAGTCATTTTGGACAGTTTTGGTAATAAAAAAAGTTGATATTAGGTTAAGAAAGTTATAGGAATTTTAAAAGATTGTTCTGTTAAGAAAAATAAAATTTGGTGACGTTTTTAAATGTTTAAAAAAAAAAGGGTAAAATATTGCTGTATAGTTTAGAAAGAATGAATATATAACGATGTACGATCCAGCACCATTATAATGTTACCAATGTGGCAGGTGTTCTTTGATCGTACCTTGTTTTGTTACAAGTTGGCCTGTTGATCGTCCTTAGCCACTGTGTTTTTATGGAGGGGCGCTTTTCCTCTTGATCGAATCGTCTTTCTTTCCATGTGTAGTTAGTCTCCGGTTACATCAATCACTCCGCTGATCCTTGCGGTTTGCTGCAAAAATGAAGACTCCTCACCACAAACAAACAGAACTCCGGTTTATAACAGTAACAAACTATTGTTTTCATTACTTCATAACAACTACTGTCTAATTTGAAGCGACTGACTAAAGCAGTGAACGATGTAAGACCAGACCAGTAAAGTCATAGAGTACCCATTAACACAGGCTAGTTCCCATCATAATATCAGGCCCTGAAGGGCTCCCCAAATCGGGAGCGCTGGACAAGCCCAGCCGCTCGGTTTGCTGGCTACGACTCCTCTCCGTTTGAATTCCTTTTTCTAAATCCAACCCCTTTTCCCCACCTCTCCTTCAGAGAGTGGTTACAAACACCTTTCTTTCTTCCTCTTAGAGCTTATCCTTACCAAACCTCAACCCCCATTTGCACTGAGGTGTTTCTAATTATCAAATTAGGGTTGATTAGTCACTCCAAGTCGAACAATGCTTGGCAGCGACCCCCTCCCCCAGGCTGTCAACTAAGATATTTGGGTGTCTTCATCTCGCTCCACAGAGATTTTAAAAACGACCTTTCCGTTGTTAACAGATATATAACAGCAATGAGATAAAACAATTATCATTGTTTTTTTTCTTTCTGACAAAATCTCATAGACATTTCTGTTTAAACAACATCAAACCATCGTCATCATCATCATCATTAGAATTCAGCTGTGCGAATTCCTCTGAATTTGTGTCGACTAGCAAGGTCACTCTGCATCGCCTGGCCCCCATTGGGTCACAAATATAAAATAAAAGTAGACTTGATATTGATGATAGGATTGTAGTTGTTTGAACAACATATGGTTATTGGAACAATAGTTTGAGGTTTCTTTTTACATAGTAAGGATATCTGCACTTTTATCTTGTTTAAATGGTAGTTAGGATGGTTGTTGAAATATTACTTGTGATTGGTTTTGTTGTGACATGAGAAGACTTGTAATCGTATGAGGTATATTTTAACTATTAAAGCTAAAATACAACAAATAAACTGATGAGATGTTTAAATTATAGTCAGCTAATGTATTACCTAACTTCCTGTGTGGCTGCTACTGGAAGCAGTGACAATCCAAATCGGTACTACACTTTTATTGTTCTTCAGTATTTCTATTTTGAAGCAATTTATTTAAATAAAATATAAGAAAAGGACATTACTGGAAAGTATACAATAAAAATTAACAAAATTATAAAAAGATAAAAATAACACAATTAGTCTTTATTTGCACTTTTGTAAGAAATATATGTTTATGAAATTATAGAAATAAAAGTTTTTTTTTTGAATTTGTATAATAAATATATATTTATGAAAGTATAAAAATCAAATGAAATTATTGGAATTTAAATAACAAAATTAAAACAAAACGAAGGAACTGATTTGCCTTGTCACCGTTTTGGGTAGCACTATGCAGGAAATTAGGAAGTACATTAGCTGACTATAACCTACATTTCTTCTTTTTGTTCTCAGGCTCGACTTGAATATATGCGTGAAAATTTCCAAATTCGTGAAAATGACTTTCTGACATTCGATGCCATGAGACATGCAGCGCAATGTGTTGGCCGAGCTTTACGAGGGAAGACGGATTATGGCATCATGATTTTTGCTGACAAGGTATAATTTTTTTAAAAGTTTTATTTCATGAATTTGTACCTTAGGATTTAAGTTTCCTTTGTTTAAATGAAATTTATGCAAAATTTTAGTTTTATCCCCACATCATTAATACAGGTATGTACATTATAGAAATAAATAAAAATCTATATATATGTGATCTTGTGTGTGTGGAATGGTTTCTACCAAACTACTCAATCAATTTTTGATCTACAAACTTGAAGCTTGATATATAGGAGATTCAGATTTATGGAACAAATTTGATTTTTTTTTTTAACCGCTAAAAATAGTTATTCAGAGGTCAATATTGAAAATTTGACATTTGGCAGGGGTAAATCGACTAAATGTGTATCTATGCATGTACAAATATACATTTATAAGTTTAATTGTGTTTATTTTTTAAGTTTTGATATGTATGTGGACTTAGATCAGTTAGTAATAAATAATGTTGGAGAATTATATGTTTTGGTGTAAATTCTAGATGATGAAGTAACAAGATTTTCTATTCTAATAACTTTCTTCCTTGAACCTTTTGCGTTTGGAATTCCTTCCATGTTTCTCCGACTATACCAACATGCAGAAATTTAAATGTAATGCCAACAAGCATCTTGCTATACACTTCCCCACACAGGTTTATTCCTACAAATCTGACCCCTATCACAGTAGCTCCTTGTGTACGTTTAGGTTAATCGAGTAATATATATACTAGCTTGCCACCTGGTGTTGCTTAGTCGTATAATATGATATTTTAATTCATGCAGATTACATATTTATTATTATAGAGCCAATTATCTATTGATTATTATATTGTACCCAATATATAGTCATGATTTCAAAAGTTTTTAAAAAATACAATTTAGGTGTCATCAGCTAGAATTGAAACCAAAACGTATAACTCACCAGCATTATTTATTACCACCTGAGCTTAGTCATGCTTGCATATCAAAACTTAAAAAATTGACATAGTTAAATGCATAGAAGATATACCTTTAGTCGACTTACACCTGAGGTGATTTCCACAGCATCTGACAAAGCCAAACCTTTTGCTAAGGAATTTGGATCAAACTCAACCTGATGCGATCAAGGACACCTACCTCCTGAGTTTTCTTAAAAGACCAAAGATAATCTGAGTAACATTCACATATCTGTTCGTGATGTTGCCACACTCATCAAAAACCTTGATGTCAGCAAAACAACTGGTCAATATTCCAGTCATAGTACTCAAAAAGCTGCAATCAAAACTAACACTGATTCTTGCAAAGCTGTTCAATCAATGCCTGAAGGAGAAATGCTTCCCAAAACCTTGGAAAACTTCATTAGTTCGTCCAATATTTAAAAATACTGAAGATTGGTCTTCTGCATACAGACCAATCAGTCTTCTGTATGTCATGAGTGAGTTGCTTGACTCTGTGATTAATAAAGAAGTTGTCAATTACCTCACCAACAACAACCTACTCAGTGACAAGCAATATGGTTTCCGTCCTGTGAGATCTGCAGCTGATATACTGACTGTAATTTCACATAGAATCAGTGAATCTATTGGTGGGGGTTTTGGAGGTTTCCTCTCTAGAGCAGTAGTTCTTGACATATCAAAAGCATTTGATAGGGTTTGATATAAAGGTCTGCTTCACAAGATTTCCAGCTACAAAATAATTTCTCAACAACCACCAAGATCTCTTTTTTGTCTCTCTCCTCCTTCGACTTGGTGCAATTAGGTAAAAGGTGATCAATCACCTTTTACCAATTGGTTAATTTTAATACATCCAAAATCAAGTTTCTATCTTTTCATCACCAACACTCTGATCCCCACTTAGCCCCAATTGAAATGAATGGCTCTTGTCTTCAGAAAGCACCCTGCTTTGACAAGGTTCTAGGACTGACTTTCACTCCTGACCTGAAAGGTTGCATTATTCTACCAATCCAGAAGGTGTCTTGCTCTCAATGCAGTCCTCTACTTGTATAAGAATCAAATATGTCCTAAAATGGAGTACTGTTGTCCCATCTGGGCAGGAGCTGCTGAGAGCACCCTTTCCTACTTGTACAGAGTACAAAACCACCTTTGAAACCTAATAGTTGATGTCCTTTTCTTCTCTTTGCAAGCTTTTCCTCACAGAAGGGATGTTGTGAGTCTATCTCTGCTCTATCATTTCATGGCAAGTGCTCAGTATCAGTCTATGCCTTCCCTCCACTGCAAAACAGTCACAACAAACACTTGCCTAGCTTCAACCACTATCAATAATTTTTTTTTACATAGGCATCACCACTTATCAAGGCTAAAAGGCCACTCAAGGATAAGGGTTAAAGAGTGTGTACAGTAGACAATTGGACAATATAGTACCCGTTAGCAATGGAAATTTGGTAAATTTGTTAACTTATATGGAACGGCTCATCAAAAACTTGTTTACGTTGGACTTAAAGACAACCATATTGTAATCAGCCGGAAAGCAGGAAAACGGAAGACAATTCCACAGGCGTGCAGTTCTAAGAAAGAAGCTTTGTCCATGGAATCTACGTTTAGGTTTAGGCACAGATAAAGAGTGGGGGAAATTATTGATTGTGTTTTCTGCTAGACGGGTGTCTTTTGTGAAAGTTTGGCGAGGAGGGGACCATAGGTTGGAGCTCAGTCGGGCACTTGCCATGAAAATAACGATAAAGCAGATACAAACTCGCAACATCTCTTCTCTGAGAAAGAGGTTGCAGGGAAGAGAAAAGGACATCTCCTATGAGGCTAGAAAGTCTATTTTGAACTCTATCAAGGCAGGAGAAGTCCTTTCTAGCAGCTCCTGTCCAGATGTGGCAACAGTACTCCATCCTTGCATTAATGAGATATCTACTGGACCGATAGAAGGATCCCAACATTTTTCCAACAGCCTTGGCAACTGATTTAACGTATGTGTTCCATTTCAAATTGGAGTAAAAGTCAAGCCCAGAAGCTTATCAAAACATGAGGCCTCCCCAAGATGAAAGCCATTCGTTTCAATTGATGTCAGATGATGTAAAGATAAAAGCTTGGTTTTAGATGCATTAAAAGTAACAAGCCACCTCTTTTCCCATTGTACCACTTGCTCAAGATCAGAGAAGAGAGAATCGGAGAGAACTTGGTCGTTTACGGTCTTGGATGTGCTGCTATAGATAGTAGTCTCATCAGCATAAATGAATATGAATGATGTAAGGATGTGATTTCTTTCACTTTTTAGCCATGCCTTAATCTAAATATGAATTCTATGAACAAAATTTCCTTCTTAGAACTGCCCGCCCATGGAACTCTGTACTGCGGGGCCTTCACTCCCGTTGACTACTAGATAGTTGTTTTCAAGCTCAATGTAAACAAATTCTTGTTGAGCCGTACGCTTAAATAATCACATTTTACTCAATTTCTATCACTACTATTCTTTACACTGTTCTCTCACTGACCACCTTATATGTGTTAACCTTTATCCTCGTATGGCCTTCAAGCCTTGATAAGTAGTGACTCTCTTGTAAAAAGCAAAACAAAAAACTCCAACTTTCCCACCAGTTCTCCACATCCGAAGTGAAAGAATCGTTGACAAGTTGATTCACCAGTGCTCTTTGTGAGTTCACGTTCTCTATCTTATATCAGTCATTATCACTCTATTCAGAAAAAGTTTCTGCAGCTATTGCCCTTATTTCTGAATCTTTTTGTTTTAGCATCTTTAGGTTTAAGAAGCATCTATGACAGTGGGTCAATCAGTGCATTATCCAGCTGTATCTTCATTTGTGATGTTGTTTTCGCTCGTATCTTTTTCCTTTCAGTTTTCTGAATGCTGTATATATTTTTTTGAACTACGTATTGATCACCATGTATGTATTTTCTCTGCTATTTCAGCGCTATGCTCGTGTTGATAAACGCGGCAAACTTCCGTTGTGGATCCAAGAACATCTCAAAGACAGCCTCTGCAATTTGTCGACAGATGAAGCCGTGCAGATTTCAAAATGGTTTCTGAGACAAATGGCCCAACCTTTTCGAAAAGTAAACACTTTTTTTCTCTCTCGAACATTTAAAAAAATTTTTCAATGGTTGTCATAAAAAATAGTTTATTCCATGTACACAAAAAAAATCAATCATTGGCCAATCGACCAATTGGAAAATAACTCCAGGTTATTACATCCCCATATTTTATTACAGAAATACCATTTTTGCAAGAAATGAATAAGAAAATGTATAGCATGGGTTTTTTTTTTAGAGTTCAGTATGCGTGCCAGTATTCTCCACCAGCTCAAACTACTTGGGAACCACATCAACTGGTTTCACAAGTAACTTTTTAAAATTTATTTTAATAATGAGTTAAAGTTAAAAACACTCGAGGACAAGAGTCAATGAGATGAATGATGATGAAAAGATTGAAAATCTCCACCCACCACTCAAAACCATTTTTCCTTGGGTGCTAGAAACATCATGCATGAAATGTGAGGGCGAAAGGACAAAACGACTTTCAATTACTCCATACTTTGTTGTGTCATCACATTTTAAAAGCGATATCTCTGATTTTTCTAAGCATAATTATTTCAGTAACAAATTATATTCATCTAATAATGAAAAGTTACGTTCCAATCACCATGTTTATATAATAATAATAATAATAATAATAATAATAATTAAAAAATAATAATGATAATATTTCTATGTTAAAAAAACCATCCTCACCTGATGCTTCCATGAAGATTCATAATTTAAATCTAGTAGGTGATGCCATTTTTTCATCCCTGCAACCTTTTTCCCAGAGAAGAGACGTTGCGAGCCGGTCTCTACACTATCCTTATTTTCATTGTCCCTCCTTGCCGAACTTTCACAAAAATATAACACTTGACTAGCTACAACCTATATCAACAATTTCTCCCACTCTATTTGTATCTAAATCCAAACATAAATTCCATGAACAAAGCTTCTTTCCTAGAACTGCCCACCTGTGGAACTGTTCCACTGGCCTGCTTCCTCGCCGACTACAATATAGTAACCTTCAAGTCTAACGTAAACAAGTTCTTTGTTGAACCATCCCCTTAAATAATCAAATTCTACCCAACTTACACTATTAATGATTACTACACCACCGCCTTACATTCATTAACCCTTGTAAAAAAAAAAAAAAAAATTTTATGGAGTTAAAATTTATTTCATATAAAAAAAATCATATATTTTAATTATTTCATTACAATGTAAAATATACTGAATAAAAACTTTCTAAGATTAAATAAAAAATATCTTTAATCTTATTCTTGCCTATATTCTCTCATATAATTTCTTCCATAGAAATTAAAAAAAATCTTTTGATCTGCCATTTTCTTATGTTTGCTCATTTCTCGTGCCTTTGAATCAAATAAAAGTAAAACATACATAAAATATACGAGTGGATTATATCGATTATTCAGACTTCTGTTCTCAACTCAACAATAGTTTGAATCTTCATCTAAGAAATGCAGAAACATAATACTTAGCAGTTTTCTCTTTTGCAGTTTTTGCAATATATAATTAGCTGATGATTTTCTCTTTAGAATGAAATACAAACGTTTCTATGTGACTTACTTGCCATAAGTATATCACATGCCTTGTATTATTTGGCTTCTTTGGACTACTGTTCTCATCTTGAATGTTATTTTCACAATGTTTTAGTTGATGTAACCTACGACCTTCTTCAGGTGTATCTTGTCAAACTCAGGAATCTGCACAGAATCCACAGGGATAGCATGCAATCATTCCGTCAGTCATGACTGGCTAGAAATCGTATATAATTCACTGTTGTATTCATTCGCTCAAGATGAGAACCGTAGTTTGAAGAATCTAAAATAACATGAAGCGTGCGAGATATATATACATGGTGGAACGATAAAGTTGTCGCCCTAAAGAAAACAACACTACAGCTTTGTTTTAAAACTTTTATTGAAAAGAAAAAATTAATTCAGGTAACTTGATTATGTAGAAGAGTTGCCATCTATTCAATGTATCTGCCTTCAGCCTCAATGACTGCCTCGATAAGGGCCCGGAACTGGAAGCATGCCTTTTCCACAAGTGCCAGCGGGAGCTCGTGAATACTCAGTGGATGATGGTGATTAGGCTGTGGGGGGTCATGTTGGTGATATTCTCAACATATGACCAAATGAAGTAGGAGGAGGAGAGGGGGCAGTGAGAGAAAGGTACAAAGTCGTAGCACTCCTTTGAAGCCAAGACTGGGTCTCTTTGGACTTGTAGGCCAACGTTGAGTCCTGTTGCCATACCCAAGGTCTGCTAGAGGCCACTTGATTGCACCAGGGGACCACCACACTCTTCAGCATATCCAGGTACACTCGGTGTTGACTTTCAAACCGAGTTTGAAGATGTGAGGTGGCATGATGTGACCCTCACTTGAAACCACACCAAAGACCATGACCGTGGATCAGCCGATACATTGAGATATGCCCTCAAGCGTTGAACTGTCCGGATTTGTATTTTGAGAATGCTGGCAATGATCCTATTGTCATAACTTGGATCGGCAGAGAGCAGGAGTTGTACAGCAGAGCATTTCCGATCTCACTCTTTGAACGTTATCATTTTCAGACATGATAGAAGGCTCCTATCACTCTTGGGATTTGTACACAACTGGCCAATTAGTAGATGGTCTGTAACAAAAAAAGTAAACCAGGTTTCATCAAACGGAAATGGAATCATGTCATCTTTTCTAAGGTGACAATTTTATCGTTCCACTCTGTATATATCATTAGTTGTCATTCCAAAACCAAAAGATGTATTTAATTCACACACGCAAGTTTTTATTTATTTTTTATTTTATGTAGTACATTTTACATGTGTCTTGTTGAATAGAGGAAGACCACTAAACAACTGCTCAAAAACAAATGTATGTTCCTCCAAAAAACTATTGGAAAGTTGGAATATATATATTAAAAATACTTATGGCAAGTAAGCTACACAGAAACATTTGTGTTTCATTCTTGAGAGGAAATCATCAAACTAATTATATTATCTTCATCTAAAAAATTCAAAAATGTAATATTACACACTTGGCAAATCCGCTCTTTTCGAATTATTTAATGCCAAAATACAATTGAATAATTGTAAACAATGTATTGAACACAAGTTGTAAGATTTTTTTGTTTTATTTTAATTTCAGGAAGATCAGTTGGGATTATCTTTACTCACTTTAGAACAACTTGAATCGGAAGATATGCTGAAAAAGCTGGAAAATCGGACGCAATATATCTAAGAAAACACAGAATCGCAGATTTGGATACTTATTTTATTTGTAACTTTACTTTGCAGTGGGGGGGGGGGATACATCCTGAAGTTTTTTTTTTTGTGCCAACCAGAAGTTGACAATGTTTGACGGCCTCAAAATATGATTGGAAATATTTTTTAATTTTCCAAATGAAAACAAACATGGGGGTGGGAAGGTATATTAAATAGAAAAATTGAAAATTCCATATTTTATTTTTGTAAATTTTTTAGAATCTCTGAAAATTTATAAAGTCCATTTTGAAACTTACATTGAAGTTAAAAAATTTTAGTTTTTGATTTTATTTTTTTCACTTATCATTTGGTTTGTTATTTTTATGACATCTAACCTTTTTTTGGATTATTTAAAGTTGAAATACGATATGTGTTGTCAACAGCATTGTTGTATATTGTTCATGTAATGTGAATAATAAATTAAATATGATCTTTTGCTCAAGCATTTTCAGCAGAAATGCCTAAAGCTAACTAAACCTATCTCTGGCCAGGTCTTTGTTTATCTCACGTTTTCTCATCTCTATCCTTATCACTTCATTCCATGTTTCCTTGGCCTTCCCTTGCCAACAGACCCCATGCATTTTTTTCAATGTGACCAAACCAACAAAGTCTCCTGTTTTGCACATATCTCCCTATATTATCCAGATTTAATCTTCATCTGAAATCACAGATCTAAATCTGTCTTTAAGACTTACATTACACATCCATCATAGTATTCTCTCCATGCAATACATATCCTTAACCCTCAGCAGCCAAGTTTCACTTCCATACATCATCACACTGCACATTCATGCCCCATAGACTTTTCCTTTGGTCAGTAATGGTAATGCTTTGCCTTGGTGATACCACTGGAACAGAAGGAGGGTGTTGATGTGATAGGAAGAGTTAGAAGTGGATGAACTTCTGCCATTATTAATACAGAAGAAACAACCTCATGTATATGGACGACCAAAAACTCTTTACAAGAAACAAAAAGGAACTAGAAATGCTGATAAACACAACCGGCATCTTCAACCAGGT
The DNA here is from genome assembly GCF_053919585.1 of Euprymna scolopes. Taxonomy (NCBI): domain Eukaryota; kingdom Metazoa; phylum Mollusca; class Cephalopoda; order Sepiida; family Sepiolidae; genus Euprymna; species Euprymna scolopes. The sequence goes on from NC_136493.1 coordinate 86,309,041, forward strand.
TATGAGTTACAACAACTGTCGAAAGGTAGCCACACAAAATCAAAAGAAAAAGCCTGTTGAACGATTCTGGGTCGTCTAAATATATAATATGAAAATATATAATCTATTATTTATTTACAGGAAAAAAACTGAATAAGTCTACAAAAACAAATGAAAAAATAATCACATGGAAGAATGTTGATGTGGCTGCTAACTAGTTGAAGGTTTTACGGGTGGAATCTAATGCAGAACTGAACAGCAAGATTCTTGTTCTAAATGAAAAAAAGAGTTTTTCTCTCAGTCAAATCTTCGACTTAATTCAAATATGCAATTCCATCAAAACAATTCTTTTAAGCAATCTAAAGTTTTGGTTTGAAACAGATTAAATGTGACAGATTTAGGTTGGATGGGGATTTGCTTTGAAACGGATTTTTTATTCTTGTAGAGAAGAAAAAAAAAGCTATTGGCTCTTCAAACGCAAGATGAGAACTGGTCAGTTTCGCCTCCCATCAGAAATGATGTATTTCTTTGCGCATGGATATTGATCTGTGCATGGAACGTTATCCATGTGTGGCATTGGTTTGTGACATAATGTGCCCTGAGTGCTGAGTACATTACTTTGGACCAATCCTAAGAAGTTGAAGTTGAGCTACATGCAGTTGACAGTTGCTTGATGATGGTTTCTATGAAAAGGTTAACAGCGAATAATGACGTGCGCCAATGGACTGCACAGTGATGGGTAGGATGAACTGGAGGAAGGAGGAACGTTATTGAGTGACAGCCACAGTTACTTTTTTTCTGCATGTTGTTCTATTTCTCTTTTCTGTAGTAAGAAGGAAAAAATATAGTTTTGCTCAATCAAATTGAAATATGAAATGTAATGAAGAAATAAAATAGGGTCAGGTGCTACAAAAAGACAAAATGAAGGGAACACAAGGCAGAAAAGCATACACAACTGTATGCCAAACTGGAGCACTACTGCTCCAATTTGATATACAGCACAAAGAAAGATGGGTCCCTCTAAATATCCATGTTTCCACAGAAACCTCAAGAGTGTCTGCACATAATACTGACAGGGGAAGAACTAAACCCAGCTTTTGCAAAAGCCAAAGTGTTTAGTAAACTTGATGTCAAGGTGGGATATTAATCGATCCAAATGGATGAGGAATCACAACTGTTAATAACCTACAGGATGCTGTTTGGATGAGTATGTTGGAAGTTTGGTCTCAATGTCTTGGAAGTTTGGTCTCAATGTCTTGCAAGATATTGTTATGAAAAGGGACAGTAAGTAAGAAAGCAAAACTGGATAAGTTTGAAAATGATATTTGGAAAAGGCTAGAATCGAAGTAAGAAAAGTGTTAAAAGATAATAGATATTGAAATCTTAAGAAAGCAGAATGATTGGCATTGTTCTTGCAAATAACTAAATATTATTTATGTCATAGATAGCGTGATTGTCCGTTCTTTTAGAAATAACACAATATTAAAAATGTCAGTTAAAAGAATGGACAATAACAAAGTTTAAAATGTTATGTAACAAATAGGTTAAATGATACAATTTAATTTACGGATTTCTTTTGTTTATCAAACGTGCGTATATACATGTGCAAAGGACACGGGTAAATTGAAACATGATAAAGTCACGTTGGTTGACCACACCTCTGATGTCATAAAGAAAGGAGATTCTCAATATATTGAGACAGAGTTCGCAGTTAGAGACAATGACAGTGATAGTTACAGACAAAAGTCGAACAGCAACTTAGTGAAGCTGATGCCCTTAGAGATGAAGGGAGGAAGAATAGACCATGTAGCTATACAAGCTTGAATTCCTGAGTCATCAATCAGCTGGCTGATGAATAAAGAATCACCATCTATATTTTGTAACTGTTTGTCTTCGTGTCATCATTACAACCGAAAGGTAAATGTGTTTTGTCTGTCATCATCTTTAATGAACTTTGTATAACTCCTCCTTGCAAGTATTAATTGTCTGTCCCCTCCTCCATCATAAGTGAAATATCTCCCCTCTGAACTTTATTACACATTCCTCCAATAATGAATTCGCATCTCTTTCAGGATATAAATGTCATTATCATCCTTTGTTCTGAGTCCCCTGTTATGTGTCTCGATATGAACCCCTGTCATCCTTCCAATATGTACCTGCTACACAACAATACCTCCCAAGCAAAAATAGATCAAATTCTAGATGGCATGGCCAGAATTGCCACTGATGTTGCCCTATTAGGCCAAAATGATGAAGACCATGACAAAAGCTTGTACAACCTCATGGTCTAAATAGTGGAGACTGAACTTGTATCCAACTGCAAGAAGTCTTTTATAAAGCGACCTTGGACACATGATGCAATGGAGCAAAAGGTGTTTGGTTATTTTAAATGCATCCAAAACCAAACTTTTATTGTTCAACCAACGTTCTGATCCCTACTTGGTCCCAATTAATATGAATGGCTCTTGTTACATCAAATCTGTTGCTATGGTTGCTGGAAAAATAGTTGCGTCATTCTAATGCTCCAAAAGGTATTTCACTTTTAATGCAATCTTCTACCTGTAGAAGAGCCAAATATATCTTAAAACGGAATACTGATGCCATATCTGGGAAAGAGGAGCTGCTCGGACTTAACTATCTTGCCTTGACAGGGTTTGAAACCAGTTTCAGAACGTAGTATGTAATGCCCTTTTCTCCTCCCTGCAACCTCTTTCCCCAGAGGTTGTGAATCCGTCTCTGCTCTATCATTATTTTCATGGTGAGTGCTCATTTGAACTTCAATCTGTCGCACCCACTTTGCCAAAGTTTTACAACAAATACTCGTCCAGTTATAACCATTCAACAATTTCCTCCACTCTATCTGCGCCTTAATCTAAACGCAAATTCTATGAACAAAGCTTCTTTCCTAGAACTGCCCGCCTATGCAACTGTTCTTCTGGCCTGCTTTTCAGTTGACTACAATACGATTCTCTTCAAGTTGAATGTAAACAAATTCCTGTTGAGCCGTCCACTTAAGTAATCAAATTCTACGCTGTTGTCTCAGTCACCATTTTACACTCATTAACCCTTGTCCTCGAGGACTCCTTTGTATAAAAAAAAAAAAAAAGTTTTTTGGAAACCTTTGAAATCAAATCAGACCTGAATAAAGTATGCACCTAAGAAAATACCAAACCTGAAAAACAATGAGAACTTTACATAGTTTTCTAGGTATGCTAAATTACCTTTCCCCACATGTTCTGAACTTTGCTAAAAATCTCACATTGTGTGATCTGCATTTGGGATCCTCACCACCAAAAGTGTTATGACCAGCTCCAAGAAATGATTTCTGATGACACCTGCTTTCATTAGATTAAACCCACATCACTGGAGATGGATGCCTTACAGAAGGGCCTGGGAGTGGCACTGATCCAAAATGGCAAACCAGTATTTGAATCCAAAACACCGACACACAAACCAGAGATTCACCCCTTCCCTTGTTTGTGTTGCCATAATAAATTTAGACACCCCGAAGGCATATAGGCCCAATCTTATCCCTGCGACTAAAAAAAATAAAAAATGTACCGCTGAGGTTGCTCCAGTTCAAATAAATGCCTTAATGAATCTTGCTTTCCCAACTGCTGGAAAATTGTACTAGTTTACAAGAATTCTGGTTAAAGAACTGACCCACTCAATTATTACCCCATTAGCCTTCTCCCTCTCTTTGCCAAAATCTTTGAGTCCTTAATCAAACATTAGTTCACCACCTCACAGACAAACTTATCTGACCGACAGTATGGATTTAGACAACCTTGTTCTACTGCAGATATCCTGACTAATCTCCAAACGTATATACCAAGCATTAGAGAAGGCAGGAGAAGCCCTAAACCTATCTGGTTTGACATGATGGTCTTCTCATGAAAATCAAAGCCTATGGTATTGCTGGACGTATACTTAGCATAATCGTATCCGTCTTAGATAAGAGAAAAATCCAGGGTTTCCTCGATGGTCATACATTAAAACAAATGCAGGTGTGCCACAGGGGTCAATCCTTGAACCTTTATTATTCCTGACATTCATAAATGACATCCTGATAAAAAAAAAAAAAAAAATGCTGACGGTATTTTTCACATGACCAGATGTTACAATAAATTCGATTTGCCAATTAAAAAAAAAAAAAAAAAAACTTGTCAAATATTTAAAAACTAGCTACGATAATGACTCGTCACCAAAATCAACCACGAAACAAACAGAAAAATGAGTTGAGCTGAATGAACATTTCAATAGTCATTGATCAGTTTTAATTAATGACTTTTATTTGGAGCTGAATTACTGCAACATTTCAGAAACCACAACCATTAAGTTAAGGAAAAGTTAAAATTCACAGAATCTTGCTTAATTGGTGTTGAATGAAAATGGAACAAATTGAATTATTTGAATTTTCAAATGATGGTGGTAGGCAGAGGGTCTAATTCTGTTCCCTAAAATCATTTGAAAATATTAAAAACTGAAATTTGGGGAACATTTATTAACTAATGTCCGATATCTTTTGTGACATTTCAGCACTAGTTATCGGAGTTTTCATCTCATAAATTAAACTAAATATAGTCCACATTTGGACACCGTGTGCCTAACAGCTGTGTTCCAAAATTCATAATGATCGATTAGTTTAGAGTAAATTCTGTACATACAAACCTAACTTTCTTGGAAATCAAAATAAAAGTAAATATATTTTTATTAAGTAAATTGATTTATTTAAAACTATTTCAATAGTCCAATATTTATATTCGACATCTTGTCAAAATGTGATGTGTGATTAAGCTTTTTTGTGAAAAAAAAAAAAAAAAAAAAAAAATAAAAAAAATTTAGCATAGCATAAACATGTATATTTACAAAAATAAGCAGGGGGATATATCTTATGTATTAATTTTCAATATTTACTTTGATAATGCTCAGTATGTTAGTAGAGCTAGGTACTAAGTTATGAAAATATACAGCAATTTAGCTACACAATCTTCTGCATGTCTTCGTTATAAATGAATCAGACAATTTTTATGTGAATACATGAAAATAATTATATATTTGAGAGAGTTTAAGAAGTACTGGAAGATTCTTTAAATGTAGACTTATCAAGATGTGCAAAGCTCAAATAGTATGGTGGAGCTTTATATGAATAGAATTATAGACATGACAACACAATATATTGGTATATATAGATTTATTTATCAATTCAATAAAGAAAAAAACCATCAGTGGAGGCGTTATAAGTGCTCTTTATACCTAGGCATTTCAAAGCCTGATGCTTCTCATCAGAAGAGGGAATAGGGAGCATTAGACTTTGAAATGCCTAGGTATAAAGAGCATTAACACCTCCATTGATGTTTTTGTGTTGTCATTATATATATATTATATAAGGCTGGTGCAAAAATATTTTTTGATGTATCTGATAAAAAAAAAAAAAGTTTTTTTTGCATCAACCAAATATAAAATTTGCAGTTTTTTTTGTTTTTTTTTTTAATATTTAAATTCCATTCAGAAACATTTTTCAAAACAAATTTATTTGAAAAAATAATACAATTTGGAAAGTAATTTCCTTAATCTATGGATTTTCAATGCAGGCTCATCTAGGAGGCAAGTAATTAGCAAAATTATATCAAACCAGATTTAATAATTTACTATTTCGTCCAAGCAAATTCCATTAAAGTACTTGTATAACGGGCATAAAGATGCGACAGGAGTTGGAGCTTGACCGACAGTGCAGACTTGACTTTGTTTTTTGGATCCCGTCTAAGAGTGAAAAACATACACACACAGTTGAGGGTGAAGTAATTAGTTTTTGGCCAATTTTTTGATATTTGTCATCCAAAGGGTAGAGCTTCAAAACAATACAAATTTCTTGAAAATCCGTTGCCTCTGTCGAAAGTTTTAGGCAGACATACAAACACGCATACATTTAAACAGACATGCGAGATTTATGGAATGAACTTATAAATACTGGAGTATGACATGACCAACCAATTGATTGGATTAAACTTCATCTAGCTAAAGTATGGTGTGAAATATGGCAAATCATAATTTATGCAACCAAGCCACAGACTGATCAACTATTAGGATCCTCTCCTAAGGCATTATGGTATGCCATCAGGTAGAGTGCTATTAGCCATGGTAATAGATGGTTGAAAAGGTTTAGGTTCAAGGAAAAGAACCTTGTCTTAGTATTTATGTATCCATTACACTAGACTGGAGGTCGTTTTCTAAGGATTTAATCATTGCTATGGATAAGATTGTTAGTTTTACACACACATATCAGCAAATATACCCATCTTGAACACAATTGCTTCAGAACAGTTCATAAAAATTAGGGATAATAATCAAAGAATCAACCACTATAAATTAATGCCATATTTAGATCTATGATTACAGAGGACAGAGGACAACCTGAAACTTTTTTGGCTAAGAATGATCCAATTGTATTAAATAATCATCCAGTAATACTGGATGAATTTTTATAATACCTTGTCAAAAGTACCACCATCCTAATTTTGTCTAGTGTATGACAAATGTGTTTCATGATTGTTAGTACATCTGCAGTGGAAGAGGTATGCCTAAATCTATGTTGTTGGTTAGAAAAATGTTTCTCATTAATGAGGTGTCAAACTTGATAGATTTTTTTAAAGAGCAGAAGATGAATACAGCAGTAATTTTCCCGTCCATTTAAAGTTCTAGAATAGGCAATTTTCTATCAGGAAAGAAAGATTATGTGGCATTTCAACTTTGCTGATCATTGCATGTCAGATATTTAAGTGATTTTAAAAGAATCTGAAATTAGATATGCTTCTGTGTTTGGATAAGAATCTTTATTTTAGCATCTTGAAGTAGGCAGCTTCATAGATGTACATGGTTTGTTTTATTTGTAATTTTTATCTTTCCTAGATGGCTATATAAAACAGCACTTATATTCAAGTATTTTTGAAAGTTTTACTTGGAATATTTTAACTTTGTATTTTTGTCGAATTTTAAATTGAAAATTCGAAAGTATGTATTAGTCTCTTTCCTAAGGAGATGAGGAGTAATGTAATAGTAGCCCATAATCTCCATAGTATCCGTTTTTAGTCAATCCATTAGTGTCATTTTTTCAATTTTGTCCGATTATTGTATCTAATTTCTGTAGAGCCATTTGTTGTAGCCCGATTTCATTTGGGAATGAAACAAACCATTACTTACTTTCCATACTTAAAATTAAAGATTTTTTCATTGCACTTTGTATTTACTAGTATTGTTAAGGATGTGAATACAATCTTAAATTCAAACTACTCGGGTTAGGGTTTGAATATTATGCAAGAAACAGACAAAACCAATCACTACATTATTACAACCATCTTCATTAGGTACAGCTAGTCTTAATCCATGTAATAGAACATTCAGAAAGGATACAATTAAAATTTTACTAATGGGTGCAAAGGCCTAATGTTTGTAAACAATCTTTATAGGATGTGCTAAGGAAATATCACAAAGGAACAGATTTTTTAGAAACGCAAAGCTCATTTCAGAACAGAATTGTTTGGACATGTCAATGAATACTATTGAGGCTGATAACTGAGGAGTTAAAAAAAATGCATTTCTTATGCAAGGCCAATTTCATAAGAGAAAAGATTAATATCTTGACAATTGTGGTTTTATATAAATAAAAAAAGAAAAAAGGAATTCATTTTTATTTTATTATATATATTTTATACAAGTCTGAATAGTGAGTTTTATTCTTGGCAAACATTTCCGAACTAAAAAGTTCCAATCCAGGCTTATGTTTCATTCTTCAAAACTTGTTGCATAACTTTTTATATACAGATTTGCTTTATATTGTTTAGAAATGTAACTAAGGTTATACATAGAATTCAGAGTCGGAAGGGGAGAGGGATCCTGATATTTAATCTGGTATTAAAAAGTGGGGGGCATAAATAGCAGTTGAAGGAATGCAAAATAAAGTTGGTCAAAAATAAAATTTGTGGCAATTTTTTTTTTTTTTGTATAAAAAGGATTTGCACAATATCTTCCATTTTTTTTTTTTTTTTTTTTTTTTTCTTTTTTTAAAAATTAAATCCAAAATTTCTGGAGGGGAAAGTATTACGAAAAAGAAAATAAATGAAGCAGTTTTAGCAATTTTCAATGAAATTTGCTACAAATTGAATCGCAATCCATGCCATCAATTGGAAAAGTGATCCATTAATGATGGGGTCTCAATCTTTGAGGTGGGAAGCGATAAGAGCAAAATAATTTAACACAACACTACATCTTTTACGGATAGAATTTATTTCAACTTTCAAAAACAATTTTCCATTCATTTCAAAGTTAATGTATTAAATTTTTGTCTTTATTTTCATTAAATTTTAATAAGTTATTTTGATTGGTCATTAGACTAATATCTAGACAACTCTTACAACAATCGGATAAGGAGGAATGTGTCTGACAGGACAAGTTTTACGGAGACAGCAGTAGGATCCTCAGCCAAGGTTTTTTCTTCCCTCCAACAGTAGCATTCAGGAGCCGATTGGACAGACAGGTTACAGTTAGGGGGAGGGGGCATAGAAAAATATTAGATTGGCAAGAGTACATACAGTTTAGCACAATTTCACAAGATTTTAGTCCCATTCCAACCCATAACTTTCAAATTGTACAAGTGCTTACTCCAGTAAGTGGTCAGAGTGACTCCTATTAATCAAAAATCAACTTAACGATATTTAAGAAAGTTTTGTTTTAACTTTGCCAATTAAATTGTTGGCACTGTTAGCGTTCATAATTAGATATAAAAAGTTAAGGCTTGTGTGATCAGGCTAACAATAAGCCAGATTTAACAATCAACGACTTTAAAACATTGAAATATAAATAACTGAAAAATTTCATGATTAATTCACTTTTTTTCAAAGGCCAAAAAGCAAACTTATGAACTGAAGTTGCAAAAAAAAAAAAAAAAAAAAAAAAAAAAAAAAAATTTAATCTAGAGAATCCCACCTTACCAGCTTTAAAAACCTTCAGACTGGGGGGAAAAAAAAAAAAAAAAAAATCATGGAAGACATCTTGTTTATGGCCGAGTGGAAGGAAAGAAAATGGGGGGAAAAAAAAAAAAAAAAAAAAAATGATTATTGCTTGTAAGATTTTGAACTAATAAAAAAAATATAAAAATTTCAGTTTTTTTTATTTTAGTTTTTATAAATTTTATTGGAAAAACTATGGCTTTTGAGGCGAGAATATTTGCTTTTTAATTTCTTTGCAACAAGAAATTGAAAAGCGTCTCAAAGGCTTTGTTGTGGGAGTCTACAAAGCAGCTGTGTGTAAATACTTATCTTAAAGTGGAGGTTGAAAGTGAAAGATGGCATCAACCTCTTTCTATGAATCTACACACAAGGAGGAATGAGAGGGGTAGGAAAGAGAAAAGAGATTAGACTTTACAGTTTTTTTTATATACTGTAGGGATAGAGGTTTGGGGAGGGATGTCCTGCTCTAACTGCCCACATAATCAGCCTAAGTCAAACTTCTCCCTTTATAAAGGCCAGATGTTTCAAGATGCTGGAACATAACAGGATTAGCTGGAAATAGAAAGAAAAAAAAAAAATCATTCAAGTAAAAAGTTTTGAGATTAAAAGGAAAAAAGAATTTGAATTTAAAGAAAAACTAAAATCAAAAAGTTGGATATCTTAACTTCTTCGGAACACCATTTCAATTTTGCATTAATCATTATCTATCAATTTTTTTTTATTTTACATTAACTCCTTTATTTTGGAGTGTGTTGATTGATTGATTGATTGATTTTACGGCATATCAACCTATGTGGTCATTTAATGCCGGAGTCTTTTTTTTTTTTTTTTTTTTTTTTTTTTTTTTTTAACTTTTTTTATTGGGAGGAGGGAATGACTTTTTCAGCCTTTCCTCCCTTTTTTTATAAAATTGAACTAAGAAATTAAATGTTGTATTTATACATGGATGTGTATATTTGGGTGACTTTAAATTTCCTTAAATTTTCTTATATAAATTTACTTTCCTTAGGTATGCTAGAATATTTTTATTTTCAAAAAGGTCTTCCATATTGCTTTCTGTATAATATAATTTTCTAGTTGGGGCAAGGTCATCACACCCAACTAGGATATGTTTTACTGTGAGTGTCTCCTGGCATGGGATGCACTCTGGCGCCGATTCTCCATTTAGTATATAAGAATGAGTAAAGTTGGTGTGCCCTATGCGCAGCCGAGTCAGTATCACATCTTCTCGGCGTGATCTCTTGATGTCCGGACATCGTTCCTTAAGTTCAGGTTTGATTGAGTATAATTTGTTGCCCTCTTGCTGACTCCACCGCAGTTGCCATTTTTCCTGTATGTATGCTTTTATCTGGGGTCTAAGATCAGTATGTGGAATCTTAAAATTGTCAGTTGGAAGGTGAGAAGATCTTTTTGCAGCTGTATCTGCCCTGTCATTGCCTTTGATCCCCACATGGCTGGGGATCCAGACAAGAATAAGGTTTTTAGTAGTTGAAAGGATATTGATTTTTTCTATTAATTTTGTTGTTAGTGGATTTTCTTGTTTTTGATTTTGTATAGATAATAGGACTGATAGAGAATCTGTGAGAATGATGAAGTTTTTGGTGGTTTCCTCTGAAATTATGTTGAGTGCTAGATCGATAGCTATAGTCTCTGCAGTGAATATAGATAGATGCTTCATTTTGAAGATTTCTCTTCATTGTGGTTTTATGGTACGTTGCTGCACATCCAGTGTGATTGTTGCTTTTAGACCCGTCTGTGTAGATAAAGGTGTAGTCTGAATATTGTAATTTTAAATGTTGAAGTTCGTCGTGGTATTCAATAGGGTTTGTGGTAGATTTGGACTTTTTGTTTAGGTTGAGTTTTATTTCAACTTGTTTCATGGTCCATGGGGGTGTTTTAGGCAGTATGAAGTTGTGAATGCTGGAGATTGGAATTTTCGATTCTTCAATGCTTTCCTTCATTCGGAGCCCGAACGTTTTGATAGTTTTTCTCATTTTAAAGAGTTCTTCATATTTAGGATAGAAGGTACATTGGTATGCAGGGTTGTTTGGGCAAGACTTCAGTTTCAGTAAATATTGAAGGGCTAACTTTTCTCGCCTTAGATCTAGTGGGGGTTCATGTGCTTCCGTGTATAGACTGTTCACGGGGGAAGTTCTGTATGCTCCTAGTGCCAATCTTAGGCCAGTATGGTGAATAGGGTCTAGGCTTTTTATATATGATGTTCGGGTTGATCCATATATGAAACAACCGTAGTCTAGCTTTGAGCGGACTAGTGCTCTGTAAAGTTTAAGGAGTGTTTCCCTGTCTGCACCCCAATCGGTATGTGCTACCACTCTCAAAAGATTTACAGCTTTGTTACATTTTTTTTTCAGATAGTTTATGTGTGGGATGAATGTTAACTTTTTGTCAAATAAAATCCCTAAGAATTTGTACTGGTCAGTAACGGGTATGGGCATTCCTTCCATGGTTAGGACAGGATCATTATGCATGTTCTTTAGTTTGCAGAAATGCATGCATTTCGTTTTTCTTTTGGAGAATCTAAATCCATTCTCTTCCGTCCATCTCATTACTTTGTTTAAGCACAATTGAAGCTTCCTTTCTATTATAGATATATATCTAGATCTACAGCATATTAGGAAGTCATCCACATATAGGGAGCAATCTACCCCGGGGTTAAGGTTTTTTACAATGTTGTTAATTCGGATACTGAACAGGGTCACTGACAGTATACTCCCTTGAGGTACTCCATTCTCTTGTTCTTTCAAGTCCGAGAGAGCTGTGCCAACCTTTATTCTGAACCGTCTATTTTTTAAAAAATTTTCAATAAAAATTGGCATTCTGCCTTTTAGTCCAAGCGCCTTCAGATCCCTTGTAACACCGTACTTCCACACAGTATCGTAGGCTTTTTCCATGTCAAAAAACACTGCTGTTAAATGTTCCTTCCTTACAAAGGCTTCTCTGATGAACGTTTCAAGTCTGACTATGAACTTCGGTTTTTCCTGAATCCTGTTTGAAATTCTGTAATAAGATTCTCTGTTTCCAGGAACCAGATTAGTCTTTTGTTTATAATCCTTTCCATGGTCTTACAAATGCAGCTTGTTAGAGCTATTGGCCTGAAATTCAATGGATCTGAGACGTTACTTGATTGGGATTGGAGTTTTCAGATTTGGGGATTGGTATTATTGTGGCCTCTTTCCAGGTCTCGGGTACGTTTCCACTGGACCATATAATATTGAAAATTTCAAGTAGGTATTTCATTGAGGCTTCTGGAAGTTTTTTGAGGATTTCATATGGAATTTTATCGGGCCCTGTAGCTGTGTCATGGCATTTGGTTAGCGATTCTTTTAATTCAGGCAAGGTAAGAGGTTGGTTGTATTTTTCAGTATTTTGTGATTTAAATAGAATTTTCTTTTTCTCTTCCTTTTCTCTAATCTTTTTGAATTTCTCTGTGTCACATGATGAAATTTTTGATAAATTATCTGCCAGGTTATTGGAAATGTCTTTTTGATCGGTGTATATTTTGTTGCCTTTAGAGATGTGGGATATTGGTGTACTACTACACTTTCCTTCTATTTTCCTCATCATGTTCCAAACTGTTTTCACCTTGGTATTCACATTAATTTTGGATATATAATTTCTCCAGGTTGTTCTTTTGGATTCCTTTATGATTCGTCTGGCTTTTGCTCTGTTGTTTTTGAAGAAATCCAGATTTTCGCTTGTTGGATACTTTTCGAATTTTCTCAAGGCAGCTCGTCGAGCTCCGATGGCTTTTCTGCATTCTTTTGTGAACCAAGGTTTGTTGTGATTGTTGGTTTTGGTTGTTTTCGGTATGGTATTATTTGCTATGTTTGTGAGTGTTTTAATGAAGTAGTTCAAATGGTCATCTTCATTCTTTTCGATAATTAATTGGTTTTTGCACTGTTCCTGGAAGTCTTCCCAATCCGCTTTATGTAGGTTCCATTTGGGTGGTTTTTGTTCAGTGCTAGTACTTAGACTTTCCAGGATGATTGGGAAATGATCACTCCCACAGGTGTCATTGTGTACTTTCCAGTCATAGTCCATATATATGGAAGGATCACATAAGGTAAGGTCAATGGCGGTGAAAGTACCTGTTGCTGGGTACATATAGGTGTAGTTTTGATTATTAAGGAGGCATAGATTATTTTTATTTATTATGTTTTCTATTTCTTTTCCTTTTTTATTTGTTTCTTTACTTCCCCATATTACATTGTGACTGTTGAGATCTCCTAGTAGAAAAAAGGGTTTAGGGAGTTGTTTTATTAATCGAGTTATCTCAGTTTCGTTGATTGTATCTTTTGGAGGGATGTATATTGAGCAAAGTGTTATAGTTCTATGTAGAGTCACTGAAACTGCAATTGCTTGCAAGTTTGTGTTTATATTTATATGTCTTTGAGGGACTTCATTCTTCACAAGTATTGATGTGCTTCCAGAAGCTCTGTCCGTATCTTTATGTAGTTGTAAGATGTGTAGTGTTTTATGTTGATGGTATTATTTTCTTTCAGAAAGGTCTCCTGTAGACAGACAAGTGCTGGGCTCATATTTGTTATTAATAATGTGAGTTCATTTTGGTTTGCTTTTATCCCTCTGATATTCCATTGTAATATTTTGTTCATTTGGAATTGTGTTCAACTTCCATCGTCTCCAATCCCTCAAATCTATTTTCTGTCGGAGTCCCTGTTCGAGATATAGATCGGGATCTTTCTTTTCCTGTTTTTGTTTGTTTTTGTTTTTTTTTGTCTGAGGGGATTTTTGATTCTTTTCTGGCTTGTGATGTGTTTGATGGTTGTTCGGTTGTTTTTGTAGAAATGGTTTGTGGTTTTGTTTCTTTTTGTGGTTCAGTAGTGTCTTTACTTAATATTATCCTTGGATTGGTTGCAGACATTGCACTATTCATTTTCCTCATTTCTTCTAATAGTTCTTTCATTTCCTTTATTAGTTTGCTTAGGACATCAATTTTCTTGTCAGTTGTATCCGTTACATGTATATGACCATTTTGATTGTTGATTGGATTAGTTTTTTTTGTTGCATCTGCATATGTTTTAGTTTCGATGATTTTCCTGGCCTCTGGGTAGGATATATTCTTTATATGTTTTAGTTTGGTCACTTCTTTTTCTCTTTTCCATATTTCGCAATATCTAGAGCCAGCGCCATGGTTTCCCAGGCAGTTGGCACACTTGAAATCTTTTTTGAAGTCAATGTGTGGGCCGCTTTCTCCACATCTTCCACACACTGGTAATCGTGTGCACCGATCTTGATGGTGTCCAAACTTCTGGCACTTGAAGCATTGGAGGGGGTTTGGAATATAAATTTCTACATTTATTTTCATATATCCGACTTTCACTTCTTTGGGTATGGTGAGGGAATTGAAAGTTAGTATATATGTATTGGTATCGATTTTCTCACCATTTTTTTTAATTTGAACTCTGCGAACATCTAACATTCTGTTTCTGTAAGTTTGTCCGGATTTCCTCCAAGGGACAAAGTGCAAGTTCGTGGCTTTTCACTACTCCTTTGCAAGTATTTAGGGTTGGATGTCTGTAGCATTTGACTTTGATGTTTTCAAATAATTTTAGTTTCAATATTTCTTTAGTTTGTTCTTCGTTATGGGTTTCTATTAGTAGGCTGCCGTTAAATTGTTTTTTAATAGACTTTGGTTTTAGAGTTTTAAGATTTTTTTCAATTTTAAAAGGTGATAGTTTGCTCAAAGGAGTTTCCTCCATTGATTCTATTACTACGAATGTTGAGTTCCTTGGTTTTATCGTCTCTTCGTCAGAGCTACTGATGTCAGAGACATCAGAGTGGGTTCTTTTTGGGTGGTTGGGTGGTTTTTGGGAGGAATAAGCCATATATTTTGTTTTCTTTTTTCGTCATCTTTGTTCCCCACCCACCTCGGAGTCCTATTTGGGAAGAGCCTGGGGGGAAACCCATTCGCCCAGCCTCTACAGGGATACAATGATGATATAACCGACTTTGGTGGTATCATAATGATTATCTGTTCTCTCTTTATATTGCTATGGGATCTGTAGCAATCCTGAGGGGTTTACAGCCTCGTCATCGATATTCACACCTAATCGATTGACCCTCAGCCACCGCTTTCCATCATATATTAGGGAGTAGGGTTATTTGTGGGAGAGGGGGGATGTGTTGTATTAGTGGGTTTTTGGAATGGGCAATATATGGTGGTGCTTGGCGTGACTGGCCGATTGGTCAGATCGGGCCTCTCCGACCGCCCGTCTAATCGAAGTAAGGGCCAAAGTAATGTGTTGCGGTGCCTAAACTTCTATGTATCCTGGTTTAGGTTCGCTCAATCACCAGGATCACGTCCTAAGACTTTACGGGTAGCAACCCACGGCTAACTGGTTGCCCCATTGAGGGATTTTTACCCTCTGCAGGGGGACAGTCGGTTTGTTCTCATGCCCTACCGACAGAGCAAAAAAAAATAAATAAATAAATAGATAATTTAATAGAATATATTTGTTTTCTTTTTCTTTCTTTTTTTGTTGTTTCTTTTCCTTTTTAAAATCTGTTTCTATTTAACCCATAGTTGGGACCCTAACAGGTACTACCACTCCGGGTCAGGGTGGACCTGGGAGCAATGGCAATTAAGAGGTGGCTCCACACTCCCCAAGCCCGTAAGCTGGACCTCACCATCGGATGTAGTTTAAGGTCATATCCAGGACCGGGAGTAAGGTAGGAAAAAATAAAATAAAAAGGGGGGGGGGAATAGGCTGTTGTTTTTGTTTTTGGTTTTGCAGAACATAATTAAGTTTTACAAAAAAGATCAGAAAACAAAAAAACGTCAATGTAGGTGCATTTCGTCTCAGGAAGCCACAGGGCAGCCTGATCTGGTAGCACCAGTTTTGGAGTGTGACATTTACAAACCGTTACTAGTTTTATTAGCATACACAATCAATGGTTGTAGTGTTGGAAAGCTCATCAAAAGAGGAAAATTCTTAGTTTTTGGAAACAGAATCTAATGCATTTCACTGTGTTACTCGTTAGCATTGGTTACAAAATTCCAGTCAAATTATTTCTACGAGAGAAAATAAGCAATTTGTGTACAAAAAGTGTAAGAAAATATAGAGGGAGGAAAACTGATAAGATGGCAAAGCTGTCAAGTTGTTCAGGAATTTTCTTATCGATCCATTGGACAGTTGTTGCGATCACACTAGCATAAAGTTTATGCCTTTATTTTAAATAGCTAATCTTGCTAGGAAAAAAGCCTAAAGAGAGCCATCATGCAACAAATTTAAAAATTCTATGAATAATTGAACTACGTATGCAATACTTGGGATATTCGTCATTTTGTTGACCCCCCCCCCCAAACATCGGTGGATCTTACAAGAAATGGAGGGACGCTTGCATGTATCAAGAAAGGACTCATTTACATGCTCCCATCCAGTAAATTGAAAATTAAACTGGTTCCCAATTTTTAACAGAAAAGAAATGGGACAATCATTATGAGCAGAAAGTGTTTTTTAGAAATATTTCTAGTTATCAAGGACAGTGAATTTGCACCACTGTCTAACGCCAACAAGTAATCCAAGGCCAGAAAAGGTCAAATATGCTTATCTATAGATTTTGCGCACACAGAAAAAAGTTGGACTAATTCTTAGTTGCAAATAAAATGTTATTTCCTACATTAATTTAAGGGGGGGGAAAAAAAAAAAAAAAAAAAAAAAGCATTTTGTTTTGGTCAGAGTAGTTTCATTGTAAAATGACCAAAAGGAAAAAACCAAATGTTTCAGAAATTTGGAAGAAAATTAACTTCAGTTTATTTAGTGTATGCGAACTTTTGCAATAATAGAAAACCGAATTCATTTTAGTATATTAATTGAACAAAAGTTATTTTACAAAGGGATATGGGTTGAACCAACAAGATAATTTAAATTTTTGCAAAGCAGATGCCATATCAACTATGAAAATTGTGGGTGTAGGGGGGGGGGGAAGACACACCCAGTGAAGAAATCAATTTTTTTTAAAAGTGTTAATAGTGTTAAGTGACACTGACTAACATTTGTCTAATCATTGTTAAAATAACAGATTTTTAATTTTACATGATTAATAAAGATCAGGATTTACCCATTGCAATTTTAAGGTCATGAAAATTAATTTTAAGTTGAAAACCTGTTTTTCAGAAAAAAATACAAATTTTAGAACAGAAATATTCATGTGAAACTAAGATCAACAGAGGAAAAGGCAAGAACTCAATGTTGGGAGAGATACTCGAAATCCTTGATTTGTTCGATATCTTAATTATTCAAATAATTTACTACCAGTTTCATATAGGATTTCTTTAGGAGTCTAGGACGACTAACTTACTTGAAGTCAATTTTCTTGCCAAAGCAAGACTAGTTTTGCCAGGAAGACTTATAAAACAAAAGCATCAGTTTTTCATTCGTACGCATTAAACTTTTAAAAAAGTTCATTTGTATTTATAATGAAATTTGTTTCGCCTTAAAATTAAATCTAAGATGTTTTATACAATTTTTCATGGCTATAGATTTTATTCAAACATTTCATAGCTGTCTTATTTGAAAACTAAAATTCCAGTAGAGTTATGGTTCAAGAAAAATGTAAGTGATTAGAAAAAGAAAATCTTACAAGGATTCAAATTCATCAATTCGTTTCTTTGTGTTGCCCTGTCGTATCTGTTTTAAAGTCTTGTACTTGTCTCTGCCTTGTCTGACATTTTCTGCATGGAGGATGTCATTCTTGGTCTCTTTTGTAATATCTTTGGACGTCTGCAATTGCTCACCAAGAACCTGAGTTGTTTGAAGAAAAAAAAAAAAAAAATCAATACAAAAACAAGATCTTTTTTAGTTAAAGTTGCGGGAAAGTTTCATTACATCAAGACTTTTCTCCACAGGGGAAAAAAAAAAAAAAAAAAAAAAGAAAAAAAAAGCAACCCTCTGTGGCATGAATGCCACAGCAACTGGAAATCCTGACGTCAAATGATCTTCCTAAAAGGAAGCGTGAAAGTGGGCAAACTGACAACTCTAAGATGTTATATCTGCCATGTGAAGTGTTTAGGTAGACATCAATTTTACAAGATGCAAAAATCCAATTGCATGCAGGAGTGGCAACACGATTCAAATGTCTGGCCCGCACTCTTGTATGACTAAATGTCAATGACGCAATCAAACTGCAGTATATCAGATGAAGAAAATTGCAGGTCTTTCACTACAGGTTTCATTGAGAATGTATGTTACACATCTCAACTTGGCCCCCACTGCTTGTCAAACAGATTCTCCAGAGCATTTTCTAGATTGATGGCTTGCTCGAGTAAAATAGGAAATGTTTGAAGTCATTAAAGAAACTAACCATAAGATGGAAACTGAAATAACCTTCAATAGCTCACATTGTCGTCATCGCAGCATGACCATCGAGTTGGAAGACTCCCCTGCATGAACAGTTGGTTAAAATGTGAAACATGAAGTCAACCCAATTAAAGACGAAGCAAAATTAATGGGTATATGCTAAGCAATCAGAACATGTTGAGGATTCAGTGCTTTGTTTCATTGCACACAAAAAGAATCTAAATATTCTTACTTTAAGTTGTTCTTGGAGGCGTTGATTCTTCCCAGCTAAAGTCTGTCTTTCCTCTTCAGGCCGAGGTAATACTTCATGCTCATTAACTTGAAGTTCAGCACCTGGAAAAATAATGTGTTTAAAATAAACATTCAGCCGAATGTGTGCGTGTGTGTGTGTATATATATATATATATATATATGTGTGTGTGTGTGAAAAATCTAGGTTCATTTTGCTAATCAAATTCTGGTGTGTAATCAATTTCATACAAGATGAAGATTTACGAAGAAATAGAATTTATGATGAAATATTCAAACATCAGCAATAAAGTTTTAAAAATTTATAGAAACAAGAAATTTAAATTTTCTTTGAATGTTATATTAATTCAGGCTCCTATGAGCCATTTTACAGCAAGTTTTTGAAAATTCTATTTCTTTGAACCAGGAAGAGTTGGATTTCATTTAGCTAATGCCCATTTAAAAATTTGTAAATTAGACAAAAGTAAAAGTCAAAGTGAATACCTGGTTTGACAATGCAAAGAAAAATCAATTACCATATTCAGTGTTCTCCTCCAACTCAACGGTTTCATCGTAGTCATTCTCTTGAACATGAGCTTGGTTTATTTTATTCATTTGCGACTGTTGCAAAATAAGAGCACTGTAGGCAGCATCCTTTTCTTGAGCCTCCAACCTGATCAACTCGAGTTCATCTTTCAGTTTAGACATGGCATCTTCCTTCTCGGCTATTTCAGCAGCACGCTTTTCGGCAATTTCTTGAGCCAGAATGGCCTCCTCTTCCTGCAATCAAACAAAAACTTCAGAATCCAACAATAGTAGGGGGGGGGGGAGGACAAGGTTTACAAAGAAAAGCCAAATAGTTTTTCTATGTATTTATAGCGATGATCTGAAAATTAGACTCATTTTAAAATGACAGTTATGGATATGACTGGCAATTAAAAATATCTAAACTGGCAAATTGAAAGTATCAATTTATAAAGTGTCAGCCATCACTTTCTGTAGAGTTTAAAGGATTTATAGCATAAAGAAAAATGCTGATTGCAAACTTGTATTATCATGTAAAAAGCATTGCTGCATAGCCAAGAGGCTTCAATAATATTAGTGAGAAAAGTGAATGACCAAACAAGAGTCAAACCGGGCTTGTACATGTCGGGAACCAGGTTTGTCCTAACAAGTTTTCAAGCCACGTCATAGCAAAACCAAATACCAAAAGTTTAGAAAAAATATTCACTTTTGCAAACAAATTACACAAAAGAAAATTCAACTTTTTTCTATTAAAAGTTGAATTCTTTAAGATTCATAAAAAAAAAAAAAGAAAAAAAAAAAAAGTTAATATGGATATATTGTAGCAAAAACTTTTATATTTAAAAATTCAGCATTCATTTCATAATCTAGTATCGATTACTGTGTGAAAAACATTTAGTTTTGTGGCATTTTTTAAAAACCTTTTTGAGCCCCTTGGGGCGCAAAATCCCAGTATAAATGGATAATGGTGCAGTTTCAGGCCTTAACACATGTATATTCGAGTTGACCACCGTGAAAAAACTACTATATAGTCAGACGTGTCAAGTTTTTGAGAAATATGAAAAAAGAACTACAAAAAGGGGTGCTTTTAGCACTAAGTTCTCAGGCACGAACCAGAATTTTGCCAGGGTCACTTATAGATTTATATTAACAATGGGCACCACACATTTTTTTCAGAAAAATCTAAATCGATGGATCAAAAGTTATGGGGCAAAATATGTCATTTTTTTCCTCTTGTGTCAACGGGAAGTTTTGTAAAAATTCTTATACTGCGCACATCTATTTAATGAAATAGTTTTCCTGAAATTTGATGCAAATTCTAACTGACGGTTATCTGGCGATCATTCGGACTAACAGACGCCACTGAATACAGATCCCTCTCCGATAAATAGGGGGACCAAAAAGTAGATTTGCAAATGATCAAATTTAGTAAGATAGAAAAGGCAGTTTTATGATTTGACTTTACATCAAGTTTTATCATTCAAATTTGAATCTACAAAGTTAAGTGTGCTGAAAGTTTTCAGGATCAAATTTTTTTTTTTCCAGCTGACATTTTTGTGTAAGTGTTTAAAGAATTTTAAAGCTAGTAGGATTTGTTTTGCCTTTACACACAAGGGCAAGATAGAAGCCAAGGTCATTTTAATGTGTAGAGAAGTGGCTAGTTAAAAAAAAGAAACAAAAACAAAAAGCATGCATAACCAGTTGTGCCAAGTATCTCCTTACAAAAGCGAGAACAGCAACAATTAAAGTACAGCCGAGAAAAAACAATTTTATTCAACTCTACCTTTTGTGTTCGGACTTCCTTCTCTAAATCAGCATGTTTTAAAGCTTCAAGTTTCAACTCTTCGGCTCGTGCTTTTTCATAAACTAAACTTTCCTTTTCTTGATTGAAAGTTTGTAAGTTGTGCTCCAATTCAAGTTTCTTTGCCTCAGACATTTCCAAATCTGCAGAAAAATATGAAAAAGTATTTTTATGGACAAAACTTAAACATTTTAGGACAGTGTGCTGAAATAAAATTTATAAAAATGAATATTTTTTTTTTTTGTAAAAGGTTATAAATGCCTGGAAATTAGAATAGACAACTGCAGAATGAATATCAATTGGAAAATCCATTTTAGGAAAGTTCTTGAGGATATAATTTTAAGTAGGAGCTAACCTATTTCCCCTAAAATATTTAGAAATATTTAAAATATTGTGCAGTTTGAAAGCAAATTGATTTAAGTCTTAATTCTAAGAAAACTGTTCTTGTATTATTTTATTAAATCCATCATAGAATTACGTACATATAATTATGAAAAAAGCTTTATGCAAAACAAATGAAAATTATCGATGTTATTTTAATTTCAAGCAATCTGATTTATTCTTTGATAAAACAAAATTGTGAAAACTGGAATTTTCAGCAGAAAAACGTTTCCTTTTAAAGAAAAAAAATGTGCAGGCTTATCCCTGAATTAATGTTAGGAGAAAATGATTCCTTTAATCAACAAAGTCGCATTTAAAAAATTAGTCTAAAATATTGAAACATTCAAAACTTCTAGTTCAGAACAGTTTTTGTATGTTCAGTTTTATCATCCATTTTGTTTCTGCACTTCGACAGGAAATTGGTGTCTATCAAAATAGATTTGATGGTATGAAATGGTTTGTTGAACTGTTTGGTTATTTGGAAGCAGGTTCTGCCCGAGTTTGGTTATTTTGAAGGGTAATTTTTGTCTTGCTTATCTACTATTTTGGGCAGTTTGTACAAAAGATGTATTACTACATTTGAACTGTATTACATGCATAGTGGTAGCTGCTGTATTATGAAGCGCATGTTTGAAGTAAGGAATCTGACAATGGTTGACAAACAAGATGTCTGGGCTTAGAGCAGTTATAGTTATGTTGCATATATATATATATATATATTAAACATAAAAGCTTGGAATGTCACCTTTCTGTCGTAATTTGGCTTCATTGATGAGTTCCTGAAGTTTATCTTCGTAAGCTTTTAACTTTTTCTCAACTTCTTCTCGCTTCTGTCTCTCCTTTTCAATCTTTTCACTGAAAAGAATAAAGTTAAAAATATTTTGCAATTAACTTTTCATAATCCTCACGGGTTTTAAAACATCTTACAAAAGTGCTGCTACTAGAGGTATGGGCAAAGGAAAAAGTGATAAAATGTACAAAAATTCCTAGAAATCTGAACAGATTTAAAAAAAAAAAAAAAAACTTACCGATCTTGCTGCTTCGCCAATTTCTCTTCTCTGGCTTGAGCCTTCATTTGTTGTACTTCAATTGTATCAGGTTTTCGACGTCGCATATACAATTCATGATTACCCATACAAAGCGCCAAAATTCGCTTGTTGATACGTAATCGAGGTGCATAGAAAACAAAGTCCTGCAATTTAAAACATCATAAATCAGTTTAAATATTTTTAACATGAAATTTATGAGTTAATTCTTTGAATTTTATAGATTGTAGATAAACTGTTGCCAATGAGTTGCCCTAAAGTCAAAAGTATATTTAAACTATTAGTATCCACTCCCCTCGTATAAAAATTTGTAAAGTTCAGATCAAGAAATTAACTTTCAGGTGGTTAGCATTTTTAAAACTTAAAAAGAAAAAAAAAGACGAAAAGTTATTTGTAAAACGTTTATAATTACAAAAACGTTTGATAGCTTTTACATTTATTGCAGAAGAATTTTTAAACGATTAATTTATCAATTTACAATTTGGAAAGTTATTGATGATTTTCAGAGTTTACAATACCAGCTGAGAAAATAAAGTTAATATTAAATTAATATTGAACTTACTGGGGCTTTCTTATCAATGGGTTTGATTACAAATTTCTTGTCATTGAACGAAATGTTTCTTATTTCACTCCATGGAAAGCCAATTTTGGGAGTCAGCCTAAAAAAGAAAATTACAATTGATAACTCAAAACTTCAGAGAAACTAAACTTCAAGACCATTTTTTTTGTTTTGAAAAACTCAACTCTAATACTGCACTTTTATATTTCAAAATCCACATTTCTGCCAGTTTTCTATAACTGTCTATATTACAATTTTTGGTTCAATTTCAGTGGTTCAGTTTCTATACAAGTTTTAAATGGTCTCACCTTTGTAATGTTTAGCACCCCCCCCCCCTCAAAAAACAAACCCTATTCCCAAATGTAAACTTTTAATCTTGAAATGAAGGTGGGGTGGCTTAGTATGTAAGAGTTGTAAACAACTGCGTTAGATCAGGACATTTGTTCTGGCTAAAATGAAAGTGTAGAATATAAAGAGGATTGCGCTGTCTTACCGGTCATCCTTTTCATAAACATTCAGTCCTAAGGCATCCACACCAAGCCATAAATCAGTTCCACGTTTGTTCTTAATTTCAAAATAGTTGACACCATACATTTCTAAATCCTGGGCTATCTTCAGATATTCCATCATAGAATCTTCCCTGAAAAATTGGAAAATAAGATTTTGAAATGGTGAAAGTAAAAAATAAAAAACATTACTAAAATCTAAGTTCTCAGATTGAGAACTATTCTTTGTGTTAGAGGAAGTCCTGTATTTAAATCTGTAGCACTTAACATTCCCCACATTTATCCATGTACAAAATAGATAACATCTTAAAGATGATCAGATCAGCAAAAGTTGCCGATGAATAAATTTCAATCTGTTTTAAGTTAAAACATTTTTTTTTTTTTTTTTAGATGAGGATTATTATTCAGACTTCTTGTCCTTAAGTGCTATTTTCACATTTTGGTAGATATTTCTTCAGGTCAGTCTTTAACTTTGGAATCAAGGAATTTTGAAGAGAGCCCTTTATTTAATCCACAGGAGTAGGATGTTCTTGGTCCAGCCATAGGAGTCCCAAGTAATTTGCAATTGTATTTAGAGTGATTTGAGAAAATATTAGAATTTGACAAAATCCATCTGAAGAAGGCTGGAGATTACAGCGATCAAAACGTTTGAAAATAAAACCCAAGATAAGAGTAATTCGAAGAATCCAAAGCAAAAATAATTTTACTAAGTTTGTTTGTTTAACCAGCATATCAACCTTCTTTGGGTCATTTAATGCTGTATACAAGATTTAAATTTTTGATACTTTCAGAATGGATTTTCGCTGGGTATATCGGCCAATGTTTTGGTATAGTTTATTATTTGATGGTTTTTATATTTTACGATAAAGATTTGTTCTTTTTAAGAAATTTAGAATGGTTTTAGGATTTTCTTTATCAAAGAGTTCTTTTAAACTTGTAGCCTTGTAGTAGTGTTGACAAATTCGTGTGAGATCATGACAGTCAACTAAAAAGCGTTTCACTGTAAGGTTCGTGACATGGTATACATTTGGGAAGTTCTTCACTTTAGTAGGTGGGAGTGAGTTATGTATGTGTGTCCTATCCGGATACGTGATAAGACGACTTCTTTACATGATTTTCTGGTATCTAGAAGGTTTTATTTTATTTATTTATTTATTTATTTTTTTAAGTATAGGGGTAATTTGGAAGAGCGAGTTGTTTTGACAATTGTTCCAATTTTCTTATTATTTCTTTGTGATAAAAATGTTTATTGCATATTTGTAATCCGTATATGGGACCTTTATGTCGTTTATTTGTAGTTTTAAGGAATTTTTGGCCACCGTGTCAGCTTTATCATTTCCGCAGAAACCGTAGTGACTGCGAATCCAACAGAAGAAAGTTTTGTGTTGCATGATAGAATGGATCTTTTGTAACAGTTTGATGAGTAGGGGATTTTTTTAATTTTTGATTGCTTCTAAGATTGATAATGAGTCTACAAATATAAAGTTTTTGGAGTTTTGGTTGGTGATGATATCTAGAGCCAGGTTTATGGCTGTAATTTCTGTACTATAGATAGGAGTTATTTGGTAACCTTTTCTGCTGAATAGTGTTTTCTGAAATGGCGGCACATCCCACTTTATTTTGGTTTTTGGAACCATTTGTGTAAATGTGCATCCAATTTGGGTAAGCATCCAGAATGTTGTTTAGTTTTTCTCTACAGTCTGCAAAGTGATATATTGTTAGGTCTAGTATGACTTTAGGTTGATTTAACAGCCAGGGTGAGAGTTCTAGATTTTCCTCGTGGATGCTGGTTTGAGCTAATGAGTTGTCTAAGTGGTTTTATTGTTTCTTCCATGTAGAGACCAAAGGGTTTAATTGCATTTTCTTTTTGTCTGAATAGATGTGTGTAGTTGGGATTGAAAGTGCATTGATAGGCAGAATTTTTGGGGTTTGATTTTAGTTTTAGATAATACTGTTAGCCTAATTTTTCACGTCTAAATTTTAGTGGAGGTTCATAGGCTTCAGCATATAAGCTTTCTATCGGAGAGGTTTTGAATGCGCCCAGGACAAGTCTTAATTCTGTGTGATGGATAGAATCTAGAGTTTTAAGGTAACTTTTTCTTGTTAAATCATATATGAAGCTTCCATAATCTAGTTTGGTTCTTATCAGAGTTCTATATAATTTTAAGAGTGACGATCAGTCTGATCCCCACTCAGTATTTGCTATAACCCTTAATAGTTGTAGAGAAACATTTTTGTTTTAAATATTTTAAGTGAGAGATGAGTTTTATCAAAAAATTTATGTTGATCAGCTATTTTGATTTTTGTTCCTTTTAGGTTGAGAATAGGGTCATTGTGCATTTTTCTATGATTACAGAAATTGACACATTTAGTTTTGGTTGTTGAAAATTTAAAGCCATTTTCTGTCATCCATTGTGTTTATGCACATTTGTAGTTGGCGTTCTGAAGTATGCATATTTTTGGATCTATGGCAGATTACAAGGTCATCGACATATAGGGAGCTATTTATCTCGTTTAGACAATTTACAATATTAATTTTTATATTAAAGAGTGTAACTGATAAAATACATCCTTGTAGGACTCCTTCCTGTATTTTTGTGTCTGATAGGGTGGGTCCGATTCTTACTATACCCATACTGATAAAAGATTTTCTGATAGAAGTTTTAGTCTGCCCTTTAATCCAAGGTTGTAACGGTCTTATTATACCCTGTCGCCATGTTGCATCATATGCCTTTTCTAAATAAAGATAGCTATTGCATGTTTTTTTAATGAATGTTTTTTGATAAAGATCTCCGATAGGACTATGTTGTCCATTGTTCCTCTTGTTTCTAAAACCACTTTGTAGGTTGGCAATTGAGTCGTTCGTTTCCAGATAACAATTCAGTCGTTTATCATTCTTTCAAATGTTTTGCAGAAACAACTTGTCAATGCAATTGGTCTGAAATTTTGTGGATCTGAATTGTCTTTCTCTGGTTTAGGGATGGGGATCAAGATAGGTTTCCAACTATTGGGTAGTTTTCCCTTGAACCATATTTTGTTAAGTGTGTTTAAAAGATGTGTTATAGATTTGGGAGGAAGTTGTTTCAGAAACTCTGAATGTATCTCCTCTACCCCAGTAGCTGTATTATGTGCTTCGTTTATGGCTTTTAAGAGTTCATTTTTAGTAAAACAATAGTTATATTCTTTGTTGGAGTTGAAATTTAATTATCTTTTTTTCTGCATCTTGTTTTATCTTTTGGAAGGATTGACTAATTTTTGCTGGAAGAATTGTTTTGAAAGGTTTCAGCAAGAAGATTCATAATATTTTTTGTCTCCGTTATTTTGATGTTTTGTAGGGCCAGTTGAAGTAGGGGAAGAAAAAAAGCGGGGAGAGAAGGGGGCTGTTTTTGTTTTTACAGAACATAATTAAGTTTTACAAAAGAGAATAGAAAAACAAAAAGGAACATCAATGTAGGTGCATTTTGTCTCAGGAAGCCAATAGACAGCCTGATCTGGTAGCACCAGAATTTTACTAAGAGCTTTAATATATTTTCTGAACAAAAAGCTTCATTTCTAAAGTTCTTTCTGGAATTTTCTACAATTTTAGAAAAAGATCTGAAGTTTTAACATAAAAAATGCAGAAATGTCAGATTAGAAATTGTTAATTGAAATATTTACCTCAACATTCTTCTATGCTCAGTATACCATGTTACGATTCTCTCTTCCCATTGTGATGTAGCGAGATGATGTTGGTCAAATACTCTAAAACAAAAGAGAAACACTTGTAAAACTTTAAGGCATTGGTTGATTTTATATATATATAATAAAAAAATAAAGTTCAAAATTTGTTTGGTTTAACAAGGATGCTTTGATTCAAGTTATTTAACATTAAAATCATGTGGAAATGAATTTTTAAAACTCCGACAATTTAATAAAATGTGCGTCAAAATATTGAAAATTCATTCCAATGATAATTTTAAAATGTGATTACATCTAAATAATTATCATTAAGCATGCGAAGCAAAAAGTTACCTTTGTGGAAGGAGGCGTTCATGCGAATCGTTGATAAAAGAACCTGCAACATGTTTTTCAGAATCGTAATCTCCGTATTTGGCTTGCAGTGCATATGATGCAAGAAGAACAGAAGTTTCTGGTGGACAATATATATCATCCGACAGAATTGCACGCTTCACTTGAAGGAAGAACATGCGCTGGAAGGAGAAAACAGATTGCTCTGATTAAAAAGCAGATTTAAAACGTTTTCAGATTTACCAATTAAGCTTAAACAATTTGAGATTCCCATTAACCCCCCCCCCCCAAATCATTACGGCAAGATCAATAGATACCGAACATTGAGTTTAGTATTTACTAGCATGGGTGCATAGAGGTGTGTTGAGAAAAAAGTGGTAGTAGGAAGTCCGGCTCGACACCCGTACCGCAAAGGAGGAAAAACGCGACGTCTTTGCTGTTACGACCACCGCCAAACCGGGAGTGACGTAGGTTTAAATTAAGGCTAGATAATCGAAAAGCGGGGGATGATTTTCGTAAATATCTGCGGAAAAAAAAAAAAAAAAAAAAAAACCCTCTCTGTAGAAGTGCCCAGTTGAGGGTGAAGAAAATGTTTTTAGCCAATTTTTTTGGTATTTGTCGCCTGAAGGGTCGAGCTTCAAAAAACTGATCTTGTGAAAAATCAATTGCCTCTGTCGAAAGCTTTAGGCAGACATGCATACATACACATACATTTATATATTGTTAGCTCAAATTTTCAACCCAAACTGATTAAACAGCTTGCCCTATCTCTGAATACCCTTTATGTCAAATTCCAAATGTTTAGACCAGAAATTGTCCAAGTAATTTGGTAGAGATCGCAGAGGTCAAATTTTTAAAAACCGACTCCTATTATGACCCCATAACATGTTTTGGGCTCAAATCCAGTTATTTAGTTAGATCCATGTTCAAGGAATCTATATCTAAAATTTCAATTGTTTAGACCCAAAATTGGCAGAGGAGTTTGGTAGAGTTATCAAAGGTCAAATCGAACTTTTTGACTCCATAACGGCTACATTTCTGGCTGAAAATGGATTAAAGATTTTCCCAAATCGCCATACCCTGTAGGCTGAAAATTGACAGTTATTGTGTAGGGAAATGTACACAGACTTTAAGCTAGACAAGTCCTTACAGGGTATGAAATGCAGAAAGTCATGTAGTTTAAATGCCATATATAAAATTATATATATAACTTACTACCTAGCTCTACTCATTGAGTAGATAGATTTATCATACACTTTTCTAGAAAACTCATTCCTCACATGTACAGAAGCAAGCAAATCTACATTAAAAGTGGTCAGTTATTACAGAGTGGAATTGAAATCTGTATAGTTTTGTTTCCACATCTAAACTAAAATTGCAATGTTTTAATTAAAATTTAAACTGAAATTTTAATACAAAGAAATAAAAATTTAAACGAAATTTTATTTTACTTGATGAAAATAAAATTCAAAATTGTTCTATATTTATATTTACAAATATTTTATACAATTTTTACATAACTTAGACAAGTTTACAGCACAGAAAAAAAAAATCATTAAAAGATGAATTTATTTGTATTTCAGCATGTGAATAAAATGCTGGAAAACATCGACATGGTAGTGAAGTGACAGTGGAGAGAGAGGAATAAGTGGCTACAATTCGTATGTGCCCACAATAAAGAAATTGTGGCTGCACATGGACATGAACCTAAAACCATTTGATTTCGAGACACAGGTCACTATTATATAAAATCTATTATATAAAATAGGCACTGTTGACAGTCCAAAATAGCAAAATAAAAAGAGTTTTGCTTGAAGATCAGTTTTTGTGTCTGGACACCATGTCATTTGCAGGTTTTGGACGGTTGTCAATTATCTAGTTTTTCAACTTGTAGGTGAACAAAAAGACTACTGCCATTGATATCAAGAGCAAATGTAGTCGCTGTTTGTGAAACAGAATTTGGCAATCGGCACAAATACCAAGTTGGCATTTGTGTTCTGTTAAGTAATTTATGTGACTAATTATATAAACACCTTAAAAAAAAAAAAAAAAAAAAAAAAAAAATATATATATATATAAACACAAAGCTATATAAACACAAAGCTATATAAACACAAAGCTATATAAACACAAAGCTATATAAACACAAAGCTATATAAACACAAAGCTATATAAACACAAAGCTATATAAACACAAAGCTATATAAACACAAAGCTATATAAACACAAAGCTATATAAACACAAAGCTATATAAACACAAAGCTATATAAACACAAAGCTATATAAACACAAAGCTATATAAACACAAAGCTATATAAACACAAAGCTATATAAACACAAAGCTATATAAACACAAAGCTATAAAATGCATAACTATATAAAGGCAAACAAAATACATTTTCATACAAGTTATTACATTTCTTGCTTGGATCCAGATTTGAAATTCAACCCAAATCGACCCATGAAAAGGTGAATCATTTGGCAATCATTAATTCCATATACTAACCTGTGTGACTTCTTGAATCAGTTCCTCAGACACATCTTCAGGGAAAAATTTGGCTCTAAATTGGAAATCTATTGGTGTTTCTTTTCTCACATCTTGGCTGGTAACCTAAACAGAAGAATTATGAATAAATCAAATTATTCAACACAAAGACCTAGTGTCACTTTAGAAGCAAATTGAAACGCATCTCAGCATACTTCAGTAACAATATTTGTATGTGGCAACTGGTGATTTACAAGACATACTGAATTGACAAATGGGTTAGAAATTTGTTTTCAAATTAATTATAAAAAAGGTGAATAGGACCATTTTCTAATCTATTTTTGTCCAGTTTTCTTTGCATAAAAATCAGGACATGTGAAGAGGTTAGAACAGCAATTAATTACAGCACTGACCATGAAATAAGGAATTTCAGCTCCATTTGGAATTTTTATACTTTTGGCTAGGTCAGAGTTAAGGCCTTCGTCCTTGCCTGTATCATCAATCATACAGTGGTTCCGAGCAAAGTCACAAAAGATGGATAACCAATGGCAATTCCATCACAAAAGCTGACCACTTGTGGACACGAAAGCTTGCTTGTCCTTGATGGCTGTTCAGGTCCTCAGCTATCCAGGCCACTGAAGACTATTACAAATTAATCCTCCCCTAGGGGTTGAACTGCATCTACAAATTATTGTAAAAACTTCTGGTTAATGATTTGTTAAAACTATAGTTCTGAATCCTAGTTAAAAATGGTTAAAGATAGTGGTCTAAACTTTGTAAATTTTAGCACCAAAGTCATTACCATGAAAAATTATGCATCAGAAGTTTGATGAGAAGTTTCCACTATTTCTCAGTAAATAGTTTTCAATTTACTTGAAAAAATGAACATTTACATAATCTAATTTAAACTTTTGCTTTAAAACAAAAGCAAACATTGCATAAATTGAATCAATCTTAGTTTTATTCATAAAACAATCAGCTCCAAACTTATGACCGACAACGTGAATAAAATTCTTACCTTTTTATTCAGCTTCAGCCAAGTGGTAAAACCTTTGCTATCTTTGTACTGGAGACCAAAAAACCAAATTTCTCTTAAACCAATCGTCTTTACAACCTAAAACAGTCATGAAATATGTGAAATTCAATTACAGGGAGCAAATCAAAAGTTAGTGCATGTTTAAAACTTTCACTTCATTCACATTTTTACTTATTACATCCTAAATAGTTAATGTTTTTGAAAACCTATTTAAAATGCAACTTTATATACAGGTCCTAACAGAATTAGTATCAGATTTTGCCTCCTTTGGATTATAAACATCGTTTTGGGAATGCTTTTTGGGAGTGGAAAGAGAAACTTGAATGCGGATAGGATTGTGCAAACATCTAGTAGAAACATTTAGATTTGAACTGTTGAAATTCAGAAGAAAAAGTGAATTTTTCAGTTTGTACATGAATTATATATTAATAGCATATGCTGCTATGAATTCAAGCTAAGAGTTTAGACAAGCACAATTCTTTGAGAAAAATTATTTTTTGGAAGAGGAGTATTTTTCATTTGAATTCACAGCTCACACGTCGACTGAGACTTCAAACTGAGTAAACGGTTTTATCCAACCGATATGAACCTATCAAATTACAAGGTTTCCTGAAAAGAACAGGAGTTCAATGGTCAATATTTTGCCATGGAGGAAATCAATAATATTGACAATTATCTTGAGCCAACACTAGTAGGGAGGGGGGGGTCTACGACTACTGGACCAAATATATAAACTTGTAAGTTTTAAATTTGTATACAGTAGGAACAAATTTTTCATTTCAAATAAACAGTGATAAGTTTTTTTTTTTTGTTTTCTTTAAATGAACCCAAGTGCTGTCCATCGTATTTCTATACAATACAGTAAACAAAGTCATTTATCAAATAAGTTTTAAATAGTTGACATCGAGTAATGTATAGTCAAATAAGAATCAGTAACTATACTATGAGAATCCGAATACTGAAGAAAAAAAAAAAAAAATCCCCTCCAAATTTCACAAGTCTGGCAGAACTTAAAAATTAAACTGGTTAAGAATTCTTTAGTCTAGGTTTACTTATTCCTTACATTAAAACCAATCTAAAATTAACTCATTTCTTTTAGATGCATAAGGAGGGCAACTTATATTTAAAGAAACTTAAGAAAAAAAAAATTTATCGAGACTTTAAGCTGTTTGGGGACTTAATATGAAAATTATTTTGCATCAACAGTATTTGCCAGAGATATTTTAATGAACATTTAACACTTCACTATTTACTTTGAAAAATAAGAAACTTTTGGGAAATTCACAAATACAGGACGCAGACTATTCTGCTAAAATCTGATTTGAACAGAACTGACCAAGGTTCTTCAAATGATTACTTTTACACATCAAAGACTTGTTGGATTCAACATCCATAACACTTGCTCATTCAGATATTTTGCATTTTGTAAATTAAAACCATGTCATTGTTGGAGACTTAAACTAAAATGGTTTCACTTAATGAAAACAAATGCAAGACTAACATTTGATTTGCTACATCGAGACAAAAGAATGCAACAACTCGTCTAGATTTCTCCCTTTTGCTTACATTACAATTTTAACCGTCATGTGTCTTTCAGCTCTTGCAAATGACTGTCAGGCACCAGACAATTTAACCGAATAGGTGCAAGCATTTATCACAATGCTGAGTTTAGCAGTGTATGTTCAGGTATGGAATACCTTGGCAAACAATTCTAAGATTGTGGAATATCTACAAAAACTGTATATTTAGTAATACCAGCCAGCCACGTCACAGCTTAATGATTATATAACGGTTCTTCAACCACAAATGGTCAAGACCAAAGCATTGGAAATTTAGATTTAAGTAGAAGAATGATATTGAGGTGTCAAGAAAAGTAAAGTGGAGATGAATTTTTTTTTTTTTACTGTATGAATGCTTGATTCTCCACATGAGGCTGCAATGCAGTGAGAGCAAGGCGAGACTTGACAATTTAGCTTGAAGAGAGAATTTTATCAATTGTACTTATACTCAGGAGACAGATCATCAAAATGACTAAACTTGTGATAACTTTTTAATCATGAAAAAAAAAAAAAAAAAAAAAAAAAAAAAAAAAACTTTCAAATAAAAGCTAAAATTATCAATAATAAATAGATAAGATTTTACAATTGAAATAAAGTTATAGATGGTTAGTTTAAATAGAAATTTTAAACCCAAAACCCAAAACCTTACTTGGTCAAAAAGTTGTTTTCCTGTGGTGCTGGGCTGGATGGCAAATTCCAGCTCTGCATCCATTGTCTGGACGCGTACATTGATCTGAAATAGATTACAATTGAATGATGAGAATTCATACATACACACACACACAAAGTAAGAAACAAAACAGTATAAAACATCACATAAAAGCAAAGCATAACAAGTTTGGTTTTTCTAGTTAATTATTCTAGATTGCAATTAAGTTGCGTCTCATTTTAAGCGAACAATGTAGAATGCAAGTAATGGCTCAGCCATAATCATTACAATTAACACTCAGCTGCCATGCTAAGGAAAACAAAACTCAAATGGCTTTCATTAAATAAAAAAAATACAAAGAAAAAGAAAAAAAAGCAACAGACAAGTCAGCCATTTAATGAGAAAGTGAATTGTTAACTTGTCCGAAAAAGTTAAATTTCTTGCAATTTAAAAAAGGGGTGTACAAATATTTGCAGACAAGTTTATACAAGTTGCATGACATCTGATGACGTAAATATTAAATTCAGACTCAATTATGTTTTACTGGATATGATCATTTGAATTGTATAAGGACTGAATTAGTTAAATCGGATGCTTTTAAATATTAAGAAAATATAATATAGCCATCACAATTGACAGCACAAATTCAAAATTGATAAAAATGATTAAACTTAAACCTCGACATTGTAAATTCATATTAGAAAAATTTACTTACATAAACATTGTGAAAAATTTATTTTCAAGCATTAGAATATATAAATTTTCAGGATTTTTTCTTTTATTTGGCAGAAGTTTATTTCCCATTTTCAGAAAGCAGTAGTTAAGCAAGACTAAGAAAATAAGCAAAAGTCAGGTTGCTTATAAACACATACCTACGTTATAGCCTGTACATTAAAATCACCTTTTCTGACAAGAAATTAGCAATTTATTTTTATTTTAGTATAAGATCTTAATGCTACCATGTAAAAATGGGAGAGATTCGAATCACACACACAGTGTGATTCTCATTAGAACACTAAAGTTAAATGAACCTGATCAGTACCAGATGGATGACCATTTGGGAATACCAGATGTGGGACAAATTTCCAGATAAGTATAATTCAGAGAGAAATTCACCTTAGTCTTCATTACGACGCGCATTTAGAAAAAAAAACTGATGTAAAACCCCAGGTCGGTTTTGTGGTAATCATTTGCACAGAGTGTTGAGCAGTGGCAAAAAAAAAAAAAAAAAAAAAAAAAAAAAAAAAAAAAAAAAAAAAAAACCTACAGTCTTCACCACTATAATTAAATCTGGATTTTGGACAACTTACCTGAACCTCATTTCGCTTATATATATATATATATATATATATGTGTGTGTGTGTGCACCAATTTGAAACAATTTACTCATTAAACATGTTATTCAAACTAAGTTAATTTCAATGTCATTTGTACATTGACGATACTAAACAAGCTTGGTGTTATTACCCCCCCCCCCATTATAAGCAATTGAAAACTAAGCAGATATTTTGAATTGCAATTAATTTTTTTTATACAATAAGTTACTCTCATGGGATATTTATAAAATTTGACCCATTTTAAATGGGAAGCGATTTAAGAAAAATCAGCAGTTCTTTAAATTCATGCATTAATCAAAATTATAGGCAACCGATTTACAAGTGTAAAACATAAGATTGGAGTTATGGCAATTTCATCTAGGAGAGGAGCAAAGATTTTGTTAAGTTTTGTAATGAATAGGATTGAGCTCCGTTAATGTGAAGACTCCCACCCAACTTAGTATAGACAATAAACATTCGGTAGAGTCCTAAAAACTAAAATGTTCATTAATACTATCAGCTTTTACTGCTGACACAGGGTCGGTCGGTACAGATTTTCAATGTTTATTTTCAATGACTTCAAATGTTTTAGGGTTTTTCAGAATTTTTCAAAGCCTTCTCCAGACAAAAAAAAAAAAAAAAAAAAAAAAAAAAAAAAAAAAACTTAATTGATAAGAAAATCATTTTTATTTATTTCATGAAGTAGTTTTAAAAGGTAGTACAGTTACTTACATGAAGTTATCTAATGCACAACAAACCTGATCAAATATTTACAGCTTAAACTCCTCACTACATTCATTCTGAACCATTTTCAGTTTTTTTTTTTTTTTTTTTTTTTTTTTTTTTTTTTAAAAACGGCCAATTTTCTTAAATAATTTGACTGTCAAATTCAAATTCTCAGAATTTTCTGCTTTCAGAGCAAGGGCATCTGCTGATGAAGTCAATGACAATATAATTTTCTAATCAGTTTTTCTATCTGCTTAAGGTCTGCCTTTCAAGGTTTTCTCTATCTTTTCGTCTTTGTTTTTTCAGATACATGTCATACCTCTGCCTAGCTATAGAGCATGAAACAATCAGGGGATTGTTTATTGGGATTTGACACCTATCCTGCTTTAACCTGATCACATGATCCTGTTCCACTAGTCTCATCTTCCATATTCTCCACCTTTCCTTGAAATCCTCTTTGTGTTGGCCTAGCCAGTAGAGACCACCAGAACAGTCTTCATAATTTGAAACAGCTGGCTGTAACAAATATTCATGTAGGTTGCAACTTGTCATCTTCACTCCTGTGGTTGAACCCAAACTTTTCAGATCCAATGACAGGTATCTGCTCACGAAAAGTATCATTGTTTCAGGACACTCATCTTCCTTTACCTTCCTGTTGGGCATAAGGATGTTTAATGCACTTTTAAATTGCTTTCTACATCATACCTGCTTGGTATGCATTAGTTTTAGAAGACCACCGTCTGACAAAGGAATAGGACAGAAGGTATTTATTTTCAAACTTCCAGTATAAGATGTCTTTCCCTGGAAAACAAAGGGATGTAACTCCTGCATTTATAATATACAGTTTCAATTTTTGATTTTATTTTCAATATTTAAATGGTATTTGTATTAATATTTAAATTTAATAGTATTTATTACTATTAATATTTTGACAAATGTTTTTACTTGACAAAAAAAAAAAAAAAAATGCTTTTTGTGGCCTTTCAAGACATTTTCCATATTTTAAAGGACTTTAAGGCAATTTAAAAAATAAGGCCATTTTAAGGCACAACTCAAGGACTAAGTTTGTGCAAACCCCGAGACACCAAAAGAATCTATTAAACACTCCAATAACTTTCACATTTGAAAACAATTTTTATGACAAAATTAAACCCTACAGCATCACTAATAAAAAGAATCTATTGAAAAGTGCAATTGGCTTCAAGAGTCGAGGTAAAATCTGAAAGTTACTTTGAAGACGCTTACATCAAGAAGCTTACTCAAATTTTATAAGCAATCACTTGATTGCTAACTGAATTTAACTTATGCTAGTAGCACCATTGGCTCAAAAACTCGGTAGCCTTTGAGGTATTCAAGTGATTAAATTTTAATTTTAAGCTCAATTTTGAAAAATTAAGATTGGGGTGCTCAGATTAAAACATCTTTTTAGTTTAAGACACTTTAGCTCTTAATTGTTTTACAAGTTTTCAGCAGTAGCAGCACTAAGGAATTTCTTGAAACTGAAATTATTAGAGATAAGAAACCAAAATTCTATTGAATATTGACTTAATAGCATATATGAAAGTGCAATAAGGTAGAACTAGTTTGTAAAGACAAAAATACAGTTATGAAGTTTGTTGCATACAATATCAAGGTTTCATTTGTGTGTTATGACTTTACAATTTGAAAGTCATTTGTAAAAGAAAAACAAGTGTTTGGCTAATCAATCTTATCTCTTCAAATTTAAGGTGAACATGTTAACAGTTATGTTGAAAACTCTTGAATTTACAATCTAAGATTTTTAAAGAGTCCATTGTAGAAGAGAATGAGAAAGATTACTTGAATTGAAAGCAAAACAAGGTTAAAATTGTTTGCATAAAAACATTTAAAAAAAAAAAAAAAAAAAAATTGCTTACCATTTTAGAAATCATGAAATAAAATTGCAGAGTGAAAAATTAAAACTATCAAGTGCAACTAGAAAATCCGGTTTTGATCCGTGTGGAAGCAAAATGACGATGAGGGATCTAAACTAACGACAACAAATGAGCACCAATAACAAATCAGACAAAAATTGAACAATAATAAAGTGCTTAGGAAACAGACAAATTTAGATGAGGTGGCAATCAAACAGGTCTTGTAGCTATTAAAAACTGCAGACTGATGGAACTGGTGCAGATTCTACAAAAAGGTCAAACAATAGAGACAGGAAGGAATTTGAGGAGGGGTGGGGGTGTATATTACATAAACACCCTGACCTTGGCTTGGCCTTTAAACAGGTCCCACGGTGTAGCTCCACGCGCTAAGAAGTCATCTAGAGCAAAAAACATCTGTTCAAAAGAGTTTATGGATGAAACAATGAAAAAAAAGTTTAGAAATGATATCACAGGTGCAGATAGTTATTTGAATCCTTCAATTTTATTACAAGAACTTTAATTACACTTGACACGACAAAGTAACTCTTGTAAAGAATTGAGAAAGAAATAAGGAGTTTTATAAAAGCACTGCAATTGAATAGGTAAAGCACAAATTATCCCCTTACCCCCTTTAATAATTACTTAGATAAACAGCCAGTTATCGATATTTGTTGGACATAACTTTTCGATTTGAAGATAAATCACTTGTTTGGCACTTAATGATAAATGAGCAATATATTAAGATAAATTGAAATAATTTTAAGCATTTTGTGCCCTAAAGATATTACTCCTAAGAGAGTTTATATAATTTTAATTTGTTAGCAAGATAACGATTTGTTTATAAGCATAACTTAATGTTGGTCCATAGATTACAAAAACTTAAAGAAAACCAAATCTACAAAAATCTGACCTGCTTTTCTAGATCCTTACTGTAATTAAAATGAAAATTCCAAGATATTAACAATGCATTAAAAATACGTGAAATTCTAACATCCAAAGTTTTTGTGGCATTGAAAGCAACTGTACATAATGTTGCAACATGGTATCATCAAAGTACAGTTTAATAATTTATCAACTGGAAAATAAACTTTTCGTGAATATTTATATTTTTAGAGTAGCATTTATTTCCAGCATTTGACTATTTTAGAAAATAGTCAAAGTCAAAATTAAAATCAAGGTTTGCATCTGGTGTCGTCAGAAAGGGGGTAGTTAACCATAAAAATAATGCTTTGATTTCAATGCTTTAAAACATTTTCCCTTGTTGGAAGCAAATCTATAGTAATTTATTGCTTGCAATTATCAAATTTGCATGGTTTATTCTGAAGAACTTCAAACATTGCTAAATTTGTCATTCAACATTGAAATTAAGTCTATTTCCTTTTTATTCTCTGTTAATCATGAATAATACTCAAAATGAAGTTTTAATTTGCATAAAAGCTTCAATAAATTCTCATTGCTAAGTGCAGTTTCATTAACCTAACATACTAGTGAATCTGAACGCATTTTAAAACTTTTCTAGTATTAGCCAACAGTTTTAACATTGTGTGAAAGTGGTGTGTTCATTTGGTGTACTTGTTCCTTTTAACCATTATCCCTTGGGAAAATGTATGGAACCACGCCCAAGCTACAGATAAATTTGTGGGCCAGCCTTGTCAGGGCAAATACTCATGCTACCATACAAGTTCATGATGTCGTCTACCTATTATCTGAGGAGTTATTTGCACAATCTGATTCAGATTAGTTTGGATTAACACTAAAATCGATTATGATTAACAGAATTAAAAGGAAATAGACTTAATTTCAATGTTGAATGACAAATTTAGCAATGTTTGAAGTTCTTCAGAATAAACCATGCAAATTTGATAATTGCAAGCAATAAATTACTATAGATTTGCTTCCAACAAGGGAAAATGTTTTAAAGCATTGAAATCAAAGCATTATTTTTTTTTTTTATTAAAAGAACAGCATATTGCTGCCAAAGAGTTTTCCAGAAATTGTTTAAATTGATAAGTTCCAAATATTTTTTTAAAGCTTTGGAACCATACTCATTTCTAACTGAAGAGATTGAATACTTGTGGAACAGGCATTTTAAATTAAGTACTTTAGTCAAGATTAAAACAATGTTAAGCTGAAATCTTCAAATTACTTTAGATTTGATTAAAAACAAATTTAAAAAAAAATTTTCTTTTAAAGAAATCTTAACTTTAGAGATCAAACTCCTAAAGGCTAACTTTATGAACTAAAAATTCTGAAATATTTTATAAAGATAAAATTAAATCATGTAACCCAATTCGATTTCATTCCAATCCTTCAAATTAAGAAGTTGGATTAATATTTGAGGTTTCCTGTTTAAGGAAAGAGTTCTTTACCATTATAAGCCAATTTAAAAGTTTGAAAAGAGGATCCACCCAAATTTGACATACTATTTGTTCAAACAGGCAATCCATAAAATTGTAAAATTATGAATTTCAAACTTGCCTTAGAACAAAATGGTTTTAGTGTGCACATTCGAAAAGAATTCTTATAGGGTAAAAAAGTTTTAACTGTCTAATCAAGATAATTCATTAATCTTTAGTCATTGGTGCTGAGGAATAACAGTTTTACGTCACTTAAGTTATATCAAGAGAAACTTCATCCTTTAACCTTGGATACAAGTGAATCACACTTGTATAAAATGTGAAAAGTTTATTAGGAATTAAAAGTTCAAGATACAAGAGCCATGGTATTCATACAGAAGTCGGTAATTACAAATAAATTAGTAGTTCAAGTAGAATCAACAAGAGTAGAAGAATGTGTACACAAACTCAACTTGAGAATTGGACATGAAATTTCAAGTATATAAAAACTATTTCACGTGAGGCAATAGCTACTTGAGAAACTGTATACTACAACGTCAACTGGAACAAAACAATTCAACTTTCAAAAAATAAAACCAGCCTAACAAGATTGTCCCACCCCGAGAACAGATAAAACTCTTCGCTTGATTATTTAACAGATTCTACTTTTACTATTTTCAATTCAAACAGCATGATCGATTATGAAGGTTATAAAAATACGAAAATTTTAATTCAAGGTAAAGTGAAGTAGACATATTTACATGCGAAAGGACAAATACAAAAATGTCAGCAAATTGTATTATGGAAAATTTGCCCTATAAGACATGAAGATCAGGTTTTCAAAATTTTTCAATTTTTAGTAGAGATTTTAGTGTTAATCCAAACGAATCTGAATCAGATTATGCAAATCATAACTCCTCAGATAATAGGTAAACGACATCATGAACTTGTATGGTAGCATGAGTATTTGCCCTGACAAGGCTGGCCCACAAATTTATCTGTAGCTTGGGCGTGGTTCCATACATTTTCCCAAGGGATAATGGTTAAAAGGAACAAGTACACCAAATGAACACACCACTTTCACACAATGTTAAAACTGTTGGCTAATACTAGAAAAGTTTTAAAATGCGTTCAGATTCACTAGTATGTTAGGTTAATGAAACTGCACTTAGCAATGAGAATTTATTGAAGCTTTTATGCAAATTAAAACTTCATTTTCTATGAAGAGAAATTTTCAGGTGTAGAATATATGTTGCAAGCTGCAGACAACCACTTCAGACTTGAATATCATGCTTGAACTCGACATGTAAAGAACTACCTCAGTCTTTGAAAATATATTTGAGAAGCAAACAGATTTTTAGATCAACATTCCAGACAGTTGACTTAAAATTATCCGCTTTAATACAGCCAAACCATACAAGTTGAAATCGTTATACAATTAAAGCATACAAAAAATGATTTTATATACTCAATCTGAAATAAATCATACAAATTGAAAAGAAGTTTTGCAACGGCTAACAAAGATTTGTAACAATCTAGTTTTGATTATCTTGTTCAGAATTTGTGGACACAGATTAGTTGCAGTTTTTTTTCCATGAAAATCAATTTAGTAACAAATTAATTAAACAAGCAGTTTGAAAAATAACCGGAATTCAAGCTTAAAATACTGAAGTTTCTTCCATTTGTATAGAATTATAGAAAACAATTGCACTCCCCATCCCAGCAAGTTCAGATTAGCATCCATCCAATCATGTAACATTTTATTGTAAAAGAAGTTACTATAAAAAAAAAAAAAAAAAAAAAAAAAAAAAAAAAAAAAAAAAAAAAAAATTTAATTTTACATTTAAAACTTCCTAGTAAATTGTTTCATCTTAAACGTTATCAAAATTATTTTCGTGAATATTGTGTATAAATACAAAGTCCAGCGCAATATCAAAGATTGATTATAAAAACCTATTGAAATCCTGTAAAAGGAATATCACTGTAAGCATAAGGAATATATATATATCTCGAATAAACTAGCATATTAAAAGTTCAAGATTTGAGAAATAATAGGAATCAATATGGTATTAGGGTAGGAAAACTTTATAGAATTAGCAATGATTTTCTAGAGGTTAATAGTATTGGAAAAAAATAAATTTTAAAAATGAAGAACTTATCTTTATTTGAAAGTGGAATTAATTTTTTCCCCATCTTTATTAAAAGCTTTTACAAAAAATTAGATGTAATATTTTATTATTAGGTTTCAGCATTTTAAGTTTTTGTTTGAATTTTAGTGGTGCAAACATCGAAAGTTCTTTTATGGCTTTTTGATAAATTTGATCACTATAAGAATGACTTATTTGATCGATTGCAAAGTAAATTTTGTATACAGAGCGACACTTCAGATGTGACAACAGTATTCTAAGAAAATATTTTTTATACAGATCCTCAAAAGATTGGAATTCTGGAAAATGTGCAAAACCATTTTTCAGCAATAGATTTCTTAAGTGAAACCAAGTAGAACGTTTAAGTCAGGATAAAAATATTCAGACTAGTTAGTTTTTGAGAACAAATCAGATATTTAAGTGAATATTAGTGTTTTTAAATTCTTTTAGACAAAAATCAATGATTGGGTCAGACAAAAGGTTGAATGGCTCAATGTACCAAA
Organism: Euprymna scolopes; assembly: GCF_053919585.1. Lineage (NCBI taxonomy): Eukaryota > Metazoa > Mollusca > Cephalopoda > Sepiida > Sepiolidae > Euprymna > Euprymna scolopes. The sequence goes on from NC_136493.1 coordinate 86,351,070, forward strand.
AACTATTTGCTCCATTTATTTGCAATAAAAATTTGAAGTCTTCTGAAGAAAATTAACTTGAAAAATGCAAAAATAAAAATCTAATGCAAGAAATACAAAATATTCAGTTTACTCGGCTTCAGATGCAAAACCGTTAACCTTCAGGTTTGAATTAACCCATTAGCGGACAAATTAAGGGAAACTTAGATGTAAATGTAGATATTTGAGCGTCCCATTAATGGGATGCTGGCAGGTAATTGGTTAAACTAAACTAGTATTAAGTTAAGTTTAAAAACAAACGTTTGTAGTATTTCTAATTTATGACAGCATTAAAAATATGCACATAAAATTTTATGAAAAAGTTATAACATTTAAAATTTGGATAATAAAATCCACATGAGTATCATGAAATGTTAAAATACTGAAATTATTAATTCAATAACAAAAAACAAACAAAAAACCTTTCAATGTGAGGAAAAATCGCTTAAAAAATCAGGTTAGATAGGAAAGGCGAGATCTAGCTCCTAACTTTAAAATCATTGCCTGAAGACAATGGCAGAATATCAGTTGCAAGGAGATATCTCCATATATATATTAGCTTCATCGGAAAAACCCATCTCAAAATAATCTTTCTAAGAGTTATGTGCACAGTTTAATGGCCATCCAGGTAATTTTTGTTAAAGTTTAAAATGAAAAATTTCATAAAAACAGGAAACTCTGCAAGGAGTGTCATTTATAAAAGATTCCAGTCAATCATGAAAATGTCAGTTTAAGATTTTTATAACTTTATATAGTCAATTTAAAAACAATTTTAGTTATGTAATGCAATGTTCTTCAAAAGTAAAGAGGCAAATAGAAGTCAAATGTGGAAACTTGTGAACATTGACATAAGTATTTTAACAGGTGCACCATTTTATGCCCATTTAAAGAACATGTAATCAATTCTAAGGTTACAAGACATGATTATACAAAAAGTTTGAGCTTCATTTTGCATAATTCATCCTTGAGGTGTCCAATAGAAGCACAGGTGCAAGTTTATTCCAACTGTGAACCAGAAACAAACTACTAATCGAAAATTTATTTTAGCTGTAGCTGCGAAACTTGTGATATTCTAAAAATGTGAAAACGAACACTTAAGATTGTACCACGAGATTGATCAAAAAATTAAAGGCTTGTTGTGGAGCAAAAATCAGACATTTTAAAACTATGTATAATTTAGTGGATATGAAAATGTTTCAAAGTTTGAATATAAAATTTGCCGCTAATCTTATTTTCAGAGTAGAAAACTAAAATTTCATTAAAATTAAGATTTTAAAATAATGTACAAAATAACATTTTGTTAAACAGTTTATGCATCAACTTTCCTATGTTAATAAAATATAAATGTGTATGTGCAAAAAAAAAAAAAAAAAAAAAAAAATGCGAACAATTTAAGATTAGAAGTCTAAAATCTATAAATTAAAAAATTAAATTTTACTCTTGTAAAAATTAAATTTTCAATGTCAATTAAAAATTACAAGAGTAAAAAAAAATTCCTATATTAATCTTTAAATGTTAAACGTTTCAAATGTCAATATAAAATCCATTAATTAGAATATTTTACTGATATGACGTTTTGAACAAGACTTATTTATGCTGAAACTATTTCAAATCATTCACATTCTTTCACTGAAGAAAAATATATTTCCAAAAACTTAAAGCTATTGGCAATAGCGCCAAAATGTTCAATGCAACAACAAAAGTCAGACATGGCAATCGAGTTGTGTGTGTGTGTGCATATATATATAGCCAAGACAAAGAATGGAGAAAATCAGCAAAAGAGAAGCAAATGAAAAGTTCCAATTTTAATCACATTTGAATTTTAAAGAAAAGTCATTTTCTCATCGCTAGTTACAAATTTTCATGAGAATACCTTGTAAGAAATCTTTACAAAAGCTGAAATAGCCTCTAAAAGCAAAAGCCGAGCATTAATATATTTATTAAAATAATTAAAATCTGATATGTGAAACATTTAACTATTTTTATCGTAAACAGATATTAAGCCAATTTTTCCAAAGTTAAAGAATTAAGTTTATAGCGAAGTAAAAACTTTCAGTTCCTGTCCAAGAATTCTGAAAGTAGAAATGGACCCCTCCCCTCAACTATGCATTCTGAAACTTGATTTGATTAAATCAATTACATTATCGCTAAGCACCCATAAATGTAAATCAGTTTTACATTTTTAAGTCCAAAAATTGTTAAATATAGTAAGACAAATTTTGGAGAAGGAGTGCATGGGGGAGGGGGGGGGGGTCATTTTCTGGGAAAAGCTTGAGGTATTAAACTAAATGAATTCGTACAATTTAAAATGAAAAGGGTCGAGAAAAAATATCCAGATAAATAGAAAATGGTAACATTTGTTAAATGCTTCCCCACCCGCTACAACTTTTGTTCTGTTAGAAATTGTGTAATTTATTGAAATTTTAACGTCCATGTACTTTCATCGCCCCCCCCTCCAAAAGGCCGAATAGATCCTCCAAATCCAACTCCAAAAGTGATAAAAATGTAAATATGGACAACATCGAATCTTTCTGTTAATATAAAATGCAATTAGTCATCCATTTTCTAATCTCAAGTAAAATTAAATATTTAGGTGTTTAAGTTTCTTTCGGTTAAGTTTTGATAAGTACGCAATCGACATGCAACATCGACTCACATGCTAAAAACACCGACAACGAAAATGCTTTAAACAAGTTTTTAAATTTGCAACGAAATTGACGTCATGCTAACATATGAAACTCCAAAATACTTGAGAAAAAATTTTTTTTTAAACTCAGGCAAGGTTTCAAAACCATTTCAGGAATAAAATTTATATAAAAAAAATATTGATTCTGACTTTTAGTCTTCGAATTATTTAAAGGTTTTAAGGAGTTTCAATAAACAAAATGAAAATAGCTTAAAATTAAAAATCATAGCTTAAAAAAAAAAAAAAAAAAAAACCATAACATGCTGAAAATTGAAAGTTGACGATATAAAAAAAGTGAAATATAAATAAAAACGACAAAGTTACAAAATTAAAAACTTAACCAACTAGGAAATAAAGATATTGAAACCCAATGTGTTAAATAACAAGTTGTCAAATATATGAAAATGCTAGGATGAATGGAATTGAACCTAACAAATTTTTTTTTTTTTTTTTTTTTAAAGATTACTTACCTCCCCATGCCGGAATCTGAACTGCAAAGAGGGTCACAATTAAAGAGAAGTAGAGATTTATGGACGAGAAAGGGAAAGTGAAAAAGATTGACTATTTTGGAAACGCCACTAAAACGGATCCATTTTAATAGATGTAAAATAAATTGAATGCAAAACACTTCCAATATTTAGGCAGTTATGTTCAATCGCTTCACGAAGTTTATGGGTTCTCAACATTAATTTTATGAAATATTGCGGGTTTGTTTTACTGTACATAGATTCGAAAAAGTTGTCACAAAACAAATATATAACAAAAAAATGTTATCAAAAGTTACTTTTCTACCTAACTGGATGTTTTTAGTGTTTATATTTAATGTAACATCTTTATTCAGCTCGAAAAACAGTGTTTACCGATGTATTGGAAAATTTAAAATGGCAACCGACTCTAAGGCGGTAACTTTGGGAAAATGAGTAATAAATAAAAAAAAAAAAACACAAAATACTGTTAGAAACTCGTTCAACATATGTTACCGTGACATGGGTTGACATTAGACACCGCCAAAAATGGCCGAAAAATCGAGTTTTTTTAAAAACGAAACTGCATTTAAAATCCATTTCTGAGTAACTTTTTTCCAGAAAGACAAAACCCTGAATTTTATCATATAGAAAGCAGAATAATGTAAAAAAATTTTCTATTTTTAATAAAATTTTAAATGTTAAAATTTCCCCAGAAGTTAATTGACATTTGTCTTGCACAAAAAACGTATATAAATACTTAAAAAAAAAAAAAAAAGAAAAAAAAAAGGGTGACCATTTGTATAAGTTTGATTTTTAATGTATGTGTGTGTGTGTGGGGGGGGGGGCAATTTAAAGCAAAATAAAAAATTATCTCAGCGCGTTTGGTTCACCGTAGTCGAAAGGCGGCAAACGTTTTCAAACGGGATCGAAAAAAAAAAAATGATATTTTTAACACAAAAGGCACAATATTTATCGATTTTTTTTTGTATCGATTCTTCAAAGCATTCCCTGCTTAATAATGGTCATGCATTATTCGACTCGCTAAAAAAAAAAAATTAAAAAAAAAAAAAAAAAAAAAAATTATCCAAGGTTTTAAAATGGCTTTTTTTCGTATGAATATTAAAAAATTGTGTTTTGCTTTACTTTAATTATTTTACTTAACATATTCACTGAATTTCACACTTCAAACCTCAAAAGCGGAATAAATAAACAATCGAATTTCTAATATTCAGACGCCAAAATAAGGTATGCAAACAAGTTTTTTTTTTGTTTTGTTTAATCTATAATCCTGTCCCTTACAAGACAATGTTTTGTTCAGTTTCAGATGATTTTAAAGCATATTTGGAACCCCCTCAAAACAAGGGGGTGGGGGGTGTGTAAGCAAAAAATATATTAAATATCGTTTATGAAAAATAAGTACACTGTTATAAAGTTCGTTCTTCTCTTAATCACTGCAAATTTGTATTGCTTGGATAATTACCTAATTTTTGGTAGATTTTTAAAAAGACGGTCCATCAAAAAGTACATATATATTTTTTGCTTACCCCCCCCCTTGTTTTGAAGGGGTTCCAAATATGCTTAAAATAATCATCTGAAACTGAAAACGTTGTAAGGGACAGGATTATAGAAAAAAAAAAAAAAAAAAAAAACTTGTTTGCATAGCTTATTTTGACGTCTGAATATCAGAACTTCGATTGTGTTTATTCCGCTTTTGAGTTTTGAAGTGTGAAATTCAGTGAATATGTTAAGTAAAATAACTAATTTAAGTTAAGCAAAACTTTAATATTTATACGAAAAAAGCCATTTTAAAATCTTTGATAAATTAATTTTTTTTAGCAAACTGAATAATGCATGACCATTATTAAACAGGGTATGCTTTGAAGAATCAATACAAAAAAAAAAAAAATAAAAATAAATACAATCGATAAATATTGTGCTCTTTGTGTTAAAAATATCTTTTCGATCCCGTTTGAAAACGTTTGTCGCCTTTCGACTACGGTGGACCAAACGCGCTGAGATAATTTTTTTTTTATTCTGCTTTAAATTGCCCCCCCCCCCCAATTTGGGGAACCTAACCCCGCCACACACATACACATTAAAAACCTAACTTATACAAATGGTCACCCATCTGGTACTGGCCAGCCTCAGCGTTAATACATTGAAATTTTCGTCACTGAAAAATAAGTTTTTTTTGGCCTGTTTGGTCTTCGGTAGTTTGCTTTTTATGAAGTACAAAAGTAAACATTGTATCAAATCGACGCGAAGTAACTGGTTGCCTATATGAATAAGTGGAATTATTTGAAATCCAGGTACTTATATTTTTTGCATATTCTCAGAAAATCATCCTAATCTTAGACATTAAAAACTTTATATACGTTTTTGTGCAGGACCAAAAATGTCAATTGTTAACTTTTGGGGAAAATTTAACATTTAATTAATAGAAAAAGTTTTACATTATTCTGCTTTCTATAAAATTCAGGGTTTTATCTTTCTGTAAAAAAAGTTACTCAGAAATAATGAATTTTATTAAATGTAATTTCGTTTTAAAAAAAAAACTTGATTTTTCGGGCATTTTTGGCGGTTGTCTAATTAAATCCCTTTGCACAGTTATATGCAAATTAAAATACATTTAATAAATATGATGTTCACATTTGTGTAAAATCGCCAACATTTTACGCACTATAAGCCACGTCATTTTGTGTCTACCTTAAAAATGTGCATGCTTTTTACAGAAATCGTTAAACGCGGAAGTCAGAGGAAGCAGCGTTTATGTTAATTTCATTAATTAGGAGACCTCCGTACATATAAAAAAAGCGCTAAAATCAAGTATTCACCCTCCAAAAAATAAACATGGTAATAGGTATGTGCAAACTGAATGTTGATGCTTGAAATCTGCAAACATTTCGACCCCTTCCTTTACTTAAGGTAAAAAACAAAAATCAAACAATTTTAATGAAATTTTCAGTATTTATCAAATGATCACGGATTATAATGAACACATTTTTACTTAAATAAGAGTGGAAATGTACTATTTTGTTTAAACAAAAATACCTTTAAAATTATGGTTTTTAGTAGTGTTAAAAAAAATAAAATGCAAGACTTTACTTTTCCTATAAAAAGCAGGCATCGTTAATTCTAACAATATTAAATTTTTACAGGAACATTACAAAAAATCCCCTAAAATTCATAATGAATTTGATATAACTAGAAATACCAATATTATTGAATTAAGCATTGTTTAATATTTTCGTAAATCATAATTGCAAAATCTACATTTTTAATTACAGGTGATGCATAATTTTTATATGTATGATTCTAATATTTTCCTTGCTTGCATGAATGTGAAACTTTCGGCATAATTTTTATATAATCTTGAAAAATAAAACCTTAGTTTAAAAGCAAGAACATAGAAAAATAATTAAATAAAAAAAAAATTTTAAAAATAGTAAAAATTAGACAAACGTTCACGAAACGGATGCACATTTGGAAGAAAAACCTTTCTAAGTACACAACGTCATTTTCAACTGTCTGACAATTTTGGTTTCTGTATAATTCATGTGACGAGAATTTGTTTTCTTTCGATTGAAAGAAAACAAAATCTCGCTTTTAGGAGCTAATTAAGCTATTTTTTGTATACATAAGTTTTTTTTTTTTTTTTTTTTTTTTTTTTTATTATTCAATATCTTAGGATATTACTAATTATCTTTGAAATAAACCCAGAAAATATTTCTTTCAAAGGATTTTAATTTCAAATTTAGTGCATTAATTAGCTCCCTGTGTACAAATATTTTTCCCCTTTGAAAATTAGTCTTTAATCTTTCAGATACAATTAAAAAGTAGTCGGAAACATACCAAAAAAGATAACTCGGCTTTAAAAACTGTCACTATCTTCATGCAACCATTTTTGCATTTTTTAAGAATTAAAATAATTTCAAGTTGTAGTTGAATTTGCAATTTTATAATTGTCAAGTCAACTTTTTTATATGAAACAAAAAAAAAAAACAAAAAAAAAAAAACAAAAAACTTAAATTATGCTTAAAATTTCATTTCGCAGAATATTACAATTTTATTCCATTTAAATCTTAATTTTTAGAGTTTTTGTAATTTAATATTGAAAACATGGATTTTTTTTTTCAACATTGATTTATGTTCATTTTTTATTTATAAAATCAAAGTGAAATAATGGGTTTATATATTAACTCTAAAGCTTAAAATGTTGCAATTTTTATTAGCTTAAATTTTTAGTTCTCATAACATGTAAGGTACGTGCAAATGAATGCAAATGAATGAATGTTTATACATTTTGACCCCCTCCCTTTGCTTAAAATTAAAAAAAAAAAAAAAAAAAAAAAAATCAGGAAATTAATTTTAATGAAATTATCAGTATTTATCAAATGATCACGGAATATAATGAACCCATTACTTTTATTTAAACTTCAGTGAAAATATATTTCGGTTAAAACAAAAAATACCTTTAAAGTTATGGTTTTCAGTGGCAAAAAACCATGCATGAATTTATTTTTGCTTTTCTTTTATAAAAAACAAAAAACATCGTAAATTATAATTTAAAAAAAAAAAAAATAATTTTTACAGAAACATGAAAAAAGACCAAGAAAAATTAATTTCTCAAACTACCGATATCATTAAATTAAGCATTGTTTAATATATTCACGCACAAAAACAAATTGCAAAAATATATTTTTTCAAATTACAGGTTTTGCATAATTTTTATATAATCTTGAAAAATTTTAATTTAAAAACAAGAACATCGAAAAATTAAATTAAAATGATACAAACGCTCAAGACAGGCATGTACGGATGCACTTCTGAGGGGGGGAAAAACAGCAGCCCTACCTCCTTTTAATAACATGTCATTTTCAGAGCCTTTTGACTGATATTTGGGGCTTCCGTATAATCTATGTTTACAAAACTTCTGTTGGGAATTTGCGAAGGACAGAATCCCTGATTTGAAAGGGGGGGGGGGTCTAAGCTATTTTTATCTTTGGTACAAACAAGGCGTTTTTCTTAATTCAATATTTTAGGAATTCACGAATTAACTTTGAAATAGACCTAGAAAATATTTATCTAGGAAAGGATTTTTACAATGAATCTATATCTATAAAAGTGAAAATGCGCACGCGCGTGTGTACACATTTCCCTGTCATAACTCAATTTTGGGTCTACAGACAAGATTTGACCTAAGGAGTATTGAGATTTGGGAAAATCTTTTTGATCGGTTTTTGGTCAGAAGTTTGGCTGTTAAGGGGTAAAAATTCAACGATTTGATCTTTGAGAACTCTACCAAACTCCTCCGCCAATTTTGGGTCTAAACACTTAAAATTTTAGACGTAGGTTATTTGGACATCGATCAAACATTTTAACATGATTTGAGCCCAAAACAAATGTTATGGGGTCAAAGAAAATTTGACCTCTGCGGTCCTTACCAACTTTTCTCTATGGTACTTTAGGAAGCCTATTATATAGAAAGACATTACCGTACATATGCACATAAACTTATGAATAGTACATAGGGTCTGAGCAAAGTCAGGCAGAACCGTTAGTATATTTAACTAGCAAAATTTAGCTGATTTTTTTTTTTTTTTAACAAGGTAGTCACCACTTATCAAGGCCCGGAAGCCACTCGGGGATAAGGGTTATTGCGTGTACAGTACGTTAGTTATAGAGATTTGATAAAGTGTCTTAAGGGGGCGGTTCATCAGGAATTTGTTTATATTAGACTTGAAGACATCCCGGTTGTAGTCAGGTGGGAAACAGGCAACCAGAAAAGAGTTCCACAGGCATGCAGTTCTAAGAAAGAAGCTTTGTTCATGGAATCTGTTTTGATTTTGGCACAGATAAGGAGTATGGAAAATTTTTGACAGTGGTTTCAGCTAGACGGGTGTTTATCGTGAAAGATTGGCGAAGGGGACCAGAGATTGGAGCTCAGACGAGCACTTACCATGGAAGTAACGATAAAATAAAGGCTTGCAACGTCTGTGGAGGAGAGATTGCAGGGAAGAGAAAAGGGCATCACTCACTAGGCCACGAAGTCTATTTTGTACTCTGTCAAGGCAGGATAGGCCGTTTTTAGCAGCTCCTGCCCAGACGTGGCAGCAGTATTCCATCCTTGGACGTACTTGGCTTTTATATAGATAGAGAATTACATCAGGGGTGAGATATCTGCTGGAGCGGTAGAAAGATCCTACCATTTTTCCAGCGACCTTGGCAACTGACTTGATGTACGTGTTCCATTTCAGGTCAGGAGTAAAGGTCAAGCCCAGAAGCTTATCAAAATATGGAGCGCCCCCTAGACGAGAGCCACCCATTTCAATTGATGCCCGATGGGGATCAAAGCGTTGATGATGTAAAGATAGTAACCAGCCCCCCCCCCCACTGTACTACGCGCTCAAGATCAGAGGAGAGAGAATTGTAATTTACGGCCTTTGATGTGTTGCCATAGATGGTCGCATCATCAACATAGATGTCAACAAATGATTTAAGTATGTGTTTTGGGAAATCATTGATGTGGATCAGGAAGAGAGTTGGGCCCAGGATGAGCCCCTGAGAGACTTCAGCATTAATATTGAGGGCCTCTGATTTCTGTCCATCGAAGAGAAATGATTTAATGATCGAGAAAACATTTCCAATTATACCGTAGCAGTAAATCTTGTGAAGTAGGCCCTTATGCCATACCTTATCGAAGGCCTTTGATATAAAAACTCAAACTTACAAAATAAATAAATAGGCTTTCAAAACTATAACCCCCTATCTTTATTCGACCATTTTTGCCGGTACCTAATAACATGAAATAAATATGCAGAGTTTAGAACACCTAAAAACATCACATTTAATGAAAACTGCTTTTAAAAGTTTATTTAAAATTGAATTTATAGAAAATCTGACCACTAGTTGATATTTTGCTTTTTTTTTTTTTTAAAAACACTACATAGGAATGTTTTAAAACGTCGATATTTTGTAATCACGATTTTTAGTCTCGCATTTTCATACGCTGTAAAAAAAAAAAAAAAAAAAAAAAAAAAAAATTAGTACTTTATTTGGCTAGTCTTTTAAATGGTATAAAAAAAAATTAAATTAGTTACTTCGTGCTACATATGGGGAGGGGGTTTAAATCTGTGGCGCGTGTTGGCCGTACCTACTAAGCAATATACAAAACAAACTTCAAAATGTTTTGAAATTACAGTGCAAGGACTTAACCCATGAGTAACCACTCGTAATGAAAGTTCAATTTGTCAAAAATTATTGCCAGATTTGAGAAGTTAGGAAACTTATTTTAGTAGCACCCCATCTTAAACTTGTTTTTCATCATTTAAATGAATTCAAAATTTATGAAAATGAAGCGTATCAAGAACTAAAATTCAAATCACATTGCTTGAAAATTTGATTCAATTGTAGCAAATGAAAATTATTTGATAAAAACTAGTTTAAATTTCATTTTAAAATTTCCGGCATTAATTTAAATTTGTTGGCGACTGAGACGAGTTATCGACCCTGTTCTTTCAATGAGAAATACTCTACCGGCCTTAAAGTATAAAGTAGAGGGCGGCAGTACTAGGGGTCTATCTTCAAAAACCATTTGCACCTAGCTTAATCTCTTCATTAGGATAATAGATAGAGAAAAGAATTTTTGAAAAAAGTCATTTTTGGCATGTGGGGGGCTTTTTTTACGATATTGCCCCCCCCCCCCCCCGGGCCCAAAACCACTATTTGCAGCAAAAATTTACATTATGCAAAATTGCATGCACCTAAACGTCCTAAATGGATACAAATTGGTATAGATAGTTGAGACTGATGATTTCTAGCCATTTTTAAGGTATTTTTGGGTTTATAGGATGAAAAGAAGGGCCAAAATGAGCCGAAATTTGCTCAAAATTACCCGAAATCTTAAATCAGCTATTTGGCTACTATGTTACTCCTAAAACGTCCGAAATGACTATGAATGGACTTAGTTGGCTAAAACTTACATTACCCCATAATTTCTAGCCATTTTTGAGGCATTTTTGGGTTCCTAGGATAAAAAGAAGGGCCTCCCCATGTTAATAGCTTTCTAAATAACGTTATTTCAGCACGGTAACAAGTGGACAAGTACTAACATTTTTTTTATATAATATTCTAATAGTAAAATGAAGCGGCATTAACTATAAAGAAAAAAGAAATAAAGTAACTTGTAATGTTTTTAAACGAGATTTTCTTTCCTGTGAATTCCAAAGGTAATAATTGTACCTATTTACTATGCCTCTCCACGGGACAGAGTTAGACACCAGGATCGTTTTTTAACGTGGAGAAAAGGTACAAAAATAAAAATTGTCTCAGTCGTGAAGGATTTCTCCTCCACCGAAAGAGAACAAGAAATAGAAGTGCAGCATCTGAAGAACAGATACTACACTTTGATCTTGTCCCGAAGGCCAAATAAACAAAATTAGTCGATGTGGTGAGTGATGCCAGCAGCAGATGTTTGTACCACTAATACTGTTCTAAGACATTTTTAATGATATCTGACAATTTAAGCAGTATGAAAGGGTTGGCATGTCGTGGTTTAATCGCCAACTAGCAGACGTGTCCGAAATGTGATGAGAGTCTTACACGTATGAACCTACAATGTCGCCGGGGCAAGGAATATATCGACACGTATTGTTGGGCTTGTCCAAAATGGGGAAAAAGGAAAAATATTAGAGTGGGATCGTTCCTTGAAGGCAGCAAATTAAAGTCAAACATTTTAATCCAAATTTTATATTGGAGTCTGAAGACACCGATAGTAAAAATTTCAAAAGAAACTGGTGTGTCAGACGAGTTTAGTGGATGGGTTAAATTTCATCAGGGATATTTGCACAATGTCTAAATGGAAAATCCAGTTGAAATTGGTAATCCCGAAAGAACCGTTGAGAGATGAGAGCAAGTTAATGCATTGCATCAGAAATATCACAGAGGAAAATATTCATACAAATCGCATTGAAGGGAGCTGGAGGATCTGTAAAGCTAAATTCTGAGCCATGCAATGTGAACTAGTCCAGAAAACTTCAATAGTTTGCTACAGGAATTTCTCTAGCGGCAGATAATAAAGGACAATCACTTTAGTAGCATTTTTTATTGGATACGTTTTTTTTTTTTTTAAATGAATTTTGAGTATCAAAATTCATTAAAAATACATTTCATGAAAACACTTATAAAATGTTCACATTTGATTAAAAGTTCTATTTAGCTTAAACAAATTGAAACATCTAATGTTTGATAAAGTTTACGTTAAATTTTAATATAAAAGTTTTACTATTTAAATCAATGTTTAATGAAACTTAATCTTGATAAATTTTGTTACTTGGTTAAAAAGTTCTAAAGATTTTCATATTTACTTTTCGTTGGTAACTTTTTAACAATTATGATATTAAATTATGTAGGCTTTGGTCCTCTATAAAATGAAATCTTATCCCATGATAACCGGAAGTAAATAAATCTTGATTCTTAAACTAAACCTTTCTTAGAATTAAGTTGTCGCGGAACGTGGGCCACTTTGAATTTTCATAAAGGAGACACTTGGAAGTTTTGACATGACAATTTCCTTAAAACTGCATACACCAAGTGGAAATGGGCTCAGGATAGCAAATAGGGTCTCAGTTTTCAGATACTGCATAGTAAAATGTTCCCTATAGTAATAAAGTGTACCATGATTTAATGGTTTTCATCAACAATTATTCTTGCATAGACTTTATAACAAGTCATTCTAAAAAGATGGCAAGGTTTAGACATTGTCACATCTGGAATATTCCAATGTAGAATTTTTGTTGAAAATGGGAAACATTTGGTACTTTTGATATCTAATTAGGTATTCTATGCTAAAATTAATGTCAACATGCAGGGTGACCCAACTGAACCCAATCACTAAAATACTCTTGCCTCTTAAAATATTAAAGAGTACTTTGTAATTATACTAACATGGCCTTCTCACTTCCAGAACTGAATACACTAAAATTCTCGTAGAAAATCAGCAAAAGTGAAAAAGTTTGACATTCAAACTTCCTTCAAGAGTATTAATGGCCAGGTCAGAAAGAATTGGGTACAGGCAAAAATGGGGAACCTAGTTTTGAAAGCAGACTTATTTTTTTGTAGGTTTCAACTACTTTTTGATTGTATTTGAAAGATTAAAGACTAAACTTAATTTCAAAAGAAAAAGAATATTCGTACACGTGAAAAAAAAAAAAAAAAAAAGCTATGAAAATGTTTTCATGGTGAGCTACCCAATTCAGCTAAATTTTGAAGTTAAAATTCATTGTAAAAATCCATTAAAAAAAATAAATAGTTTTCTGGGTCTATTTCAAAAGATAATTAGTAAAGTCCTAAGATATTGAATCAAACAACAAAAACACCTTGTTTGTACAAAACAAATTAATTAGCCCAAAAACCGCATGATTCTGGCGTTCGCAAAATGCAAGAAACTAAAATTTTGTAAACACGAAAATTACAAAGGCCCAAAATTTCAGGCAGTCGAACGACTGAAAATTACATTATGTAATTAAAAGGGAAGTTCTATTTTTTTGCCAGTCGCACATCCGTACATTTTTTTCTGAAAGTCGTATTAATTTTTGCATTTTTTAATTTAATTATTTTTCTATGTTCCTATTTTTAAGTTAATTTTTTTAAATTATTGTTCAAAATTATAAAAAATGTTACGTTGAAAAACGGCCCTCTCGACCGGTTCTATGCATGCGTCAGATGATGTCATGCCCTGATTTACTTTAAATAGTTGAAAAACTGAACAAATTTCATGTACGTTGCGTTAGCTCAGTCGATTAGCGCGTTGGTTCATTATTTAAACGTTTTGGGTTCGAATCGTGGTGCGAGATGTCTTTTCGATTTTTTTTAAATCGAAATATTGAACCAGTATTATTTAAGCAATTTTTCATGTAACGTTAGTGTTTTTTTTTTTTTTTTTTTTTTTTTTTTACTGCGCTTATCCGCCCCCGACTACACCCAAAAACACCCGGGTACCCACCGATTTTTAAATTTTAATATTGAAACAGGCTTATTTAAGCCATTTTCACGTGTTCGTTTTTCTGTTTTCATCATTTGCCGTACGTTAGTTTTTTGTGTTTTTTCCCCCGCTTAAGTGTTACCGTTGTTTTCTTTTTTTACTTCGCTTATAACAAACAAACTTGGTCATTGATGTCGTAACGATTGACGACTTCCGGGCGCGCACCTGTCAATTTGGTTCTTAAATAAATTCAAACATCTTTCACTAATTCATTCTGGCTGGACGATTTTATTTTCAAAATTTGCCTCAAGGCTTCGATCCTACCCCCCACCCCCGGGTTCTTTTTTATTTAACACCACACACACACCTACAAACACCCGGGCAACGCCAGGTACCCCCGCTAGTTTAAAATAAAAAAGAAATATTTTTTGCAATTATAATTTTTGTGTTAAAATATTAAATAAGCAATGGTTAATTCAATGGTAATATCGGTAGTTAGAGAAATTCATTTTTCGAGTTATATAGAATTCCTTACAGATTAAGCGGCTTTTTTCATAATGTTCCTATAAAAATTTTATTTTTATTGTTACAAATTATGCTTTATTTATATAAAAAGCAAAAATTCTTGCGTTTTTTATTTACTACTGAAAACCATAACTTTAGTAAAAGGTATTTTTTGTTTAAACAAAATACATTTTCACTAAGATTTAAATAAAATTAATTAGTTTATATTCTGCGATCATTATTTGATAAATACTGAAAATTTCATTAAAATTGGTTAATCGCCTGATTTTTGGTGAATTTTTAAATAAAGGGAGGAGTCAAAATGTTTATACATTTTGAACATCGGCATTCATTTTGCCCGTACCTAGAAAGAATGCTTTCATAAAATTCATAATAGTAACGTCAAACTGAATTCAATGTTGAGAAAATTTGGATAATCATTCACCGATTCCTAGTCCCAACAAAAACTAGGCATTGAAATATTCCAAGTGTGATTCTGCGTAAACATTGTATTGTTTCGCATTTGTAATGAGTATGCATCTTATGTACCAAGCGTCAAATACCTTGTCAATCTCAATACATTTTTAGTACTATATGAAACATTACAAGGGATTATCTTTATATAATATACTGCATAATCATGTTGACAGCTTCTCAGATCACTGAAGTTAAAGAACGTCGAGTCATTACTAGCAGACGGGTGACCATTTGGGAATACAAGGCGCTGTATGTAGGACGTCAACACCTACCTGCAAGATCTAACGTCGTCATCTCCTCTGACCGGGATATGCGATAGAGAACAGATTTTAAATTTTATACTCACACGAAACTTCCCCCTTCGAAAGAAGCCGGTTTAACTTGTCTAGATAGTGCCGCTTCAATAGTATTATCTGAATACCAAGATCCCATTTAGTTTTGAAAAAGTGTACTTGTACAGTTTAAGACATTAAAAATGAATGTATCGAAAAAAGATACGTATCTTGAACTGAAGACCCCCCCCCCCAAAAAAAAAAAATTCGCTTAATTTGATCGTGTAGTTTGGAAAAATAAAAATACTTTCATGACAGCGCGTTGAAGGTAGCCATCTTTTAATTTTTTGAAAACGCCACAGGGAGATAACTCAGTTTAAAGTGCCGACAGTCCCTCCCCATGTTTAATACTAGAAAAAAGAAAAAGTACTTGATAAAATTAAGTGAAATATTTTTGGAAAACTTCATTCCATAACAGATATGTACAATAACCTTTTTCGATATTTTCATTTTTTAATATCTTGATTAACCTGTACAAGTACCTGCAAAAGTTATCAGAAAATGCTAAAAAGCAACTCATCTCAGCCTAGCTTACCTATGTGTTAAAGTGATAGAATTAGTTTAAAAAAAAAAAAAAAATTTTTTTTTACATTTTCACCACAAACAAGGCACATTGCCACTTTGATGTAGGAGCTACTATCAGGGACATAAGCTACAGGTGTACTATGTGGGGAGTTGGGCAGCAAGATGTCGGTTCACATTACACTTGAATTTCTGCATGTCAGTACAGTTGGGGAAGCAGGAACCCGGAAGGGAATTCCAAAGTCTAGCAGTTCTGGGGAAGAAACTACTGGAGTAGAAGGCTCTTTTACATCTAGGGATCTCAACTGAAGAGGTTGGATTTTGCTGTGTCGAGTTTGTCGGGGTATTTACGTCGAGGGGGTACAAGTACTTGCAGTTCGGAGCAGTCACCGTTAAAGTACTTGTAGAACAGGCAGAATGATACATTTCGGCTAAAATATTTCCATAAATTAATTCACTACCATAACATTAGGACATTTTTTGCGATTTTTGAAAATACTCGTCCTCTAAAATGGAAAAGGTGAAGGTTGGGCAAGCTGGCCTGTGGTGAAAAAAGTAAAAGTTACCTCAATCTAGGATTTAAAGTCTTCCTAGAAATTGCACATGCAATCTACAGACCTTATTTCCAAAGCCTCCATCCCTATCGACCTAAAGATTCAAATCTGACAAAGCGATGCTGCCTAGACAGAGGATTGTATCTTAAAATGAATTTTCCTTTAAACTCGAGTGTAAAAAAAAAAAATAAATAAAAAAAAAAAGGACGTACTACTTACAATTAGTTCCACATTGTAATATAGGTACCCCCACGGTGATGTGTAAAACGTATTACACATCTGGGTAAGCAAAAACAGGGGGACTTAGTTTTAGAAGACGATTCATAATTTTGTAGGTTTCCGACAACTTTGATTGTATTTGAAAGATTAAGGACTAAACTTAATTTCCACAAAAAAGAAGAAATTTGTACACGTGAAAAAAAGCTTTGAAAAAGGTTTTCACCACGAGCTACTCAATTCAGCTAAATTTTGAAGTTAAATAATTCATTGTAAAAATCCTTTAAAAAATAATTAGTTTTCTGGGTCTATTTCAAAGATAATTGGTAAAGTCCTAAGATATTGAATTAAAAAAAAAAACAAAAAAAAAAACAAGAAACAACCTTGTTTGTACGAAAAATTAATCAGCCCCCGAACAGTTATTTTTCCGTTCACAAAACGCAACTAAAATTTTGTATACACGGAATATACGAATGCTCAAAATTTGAGGCAGTCGAAAGACTAAACATATGTAAATTAAAAGGGAGAAAGGGGTGTGATATCCCCACCCCCGACGTGCATCCATACATTCCTATTCTGAACGTTTGCATAAATTTTTCTTTTTAATTTAATTATTTTTCTATGTTCCTGTTTTTAAATTTTTTAATTATTGTTCAATATTATATAAAAATATGGATGCTAATGCAGAGAGTTCCGCGCTATTTTTTTAAAATCGGACTTCCACGTTTAAAGTTTTATTTTGTTTATTCGATTGTAAGGTTAAAGTACAGAATAGGTTAAAAACACCTTCCCCTCATGTTAAGAATTTTTTTTTTTTTTTTTAAAATAATACCGTTATTTCAGCACGGATCACTCTCTGAATGAGTACCAAAATGTTACGCCGAAAGTTTCATTCTAGCGAGCAAGGAAATTAAAATCTTGCATGTAAAAATTATGCAAAACCTGTAATTTAAAAAAATTTTTTTTTTGTGAAAATATTAAATAAACAACTTAATTCAATGGTAATATCAGTAGTTCGAGAAATTTGAATTCATTAATACAGACTTTCGGGGCTTTTTTTCGAATTGTCCCTGTAAAAATTTTTGTTACAAATTAAAATGCTTTGTTTATATAAAAGCAAAAATAAATTCTTGCGTTTTTTTTATTTACTACTGAAAGCCATAACTTTAGTAAAGGTATTTTTCGTTTGAAGAAAATACATTTCCACTAAGATTTAAATAAAATTAATTAGTTTATATTCTGTGATCATTATTTGATAAATACTGAAAATTTCATTAAAATTGGTTAATTTCTTGATTTTTGGTGATTTTTTTAAGTAAAGAGAGGGAGCAAAATGTTTATACATTTTGAGCATCGGCATTCATTTTACCCGTACCTAACACGTTAGTGACGTCATCATTTCTTGTGTTTGTTAATTTCTATGGATAAGCGGTCGCGTTATTGTTAATGGAGTAAAGTTTTTGTTTTTTTTCCTATGGATAAAAAATAAAAACTTTTTGTAAAACAAATACATTTTTATTAAACTACAGACTATAATTAATAAAAAAATTTTATCGTCTTCTGTTGACACATTTAAAGATATGTTCCTTACAAGCCTCCGTACATTTTTTGAAAAAAAAAAAAAAAGCGCCAAACATAAGGATCACCCTCTTTCAATTTAAAGAAAATAGAAAATAACTTTAAGGCCGATTTTGAATTTACAATTTTGATTATCTCAAATTGTCTTATATTCTCATGAATTTTTATTATTGAAAACCTGTTATTAAAAAAAAATCCATTTAAACTTCATATCGCATAATATTTTAATTTAATATTTAAAGCTTTTTAAAAAGCTAGAATAGTTTTTTTGTTGTAATTCGATTAATTATATTACCGAGAAAAAATATCAAAGTGTTTTTTTAACACAATATCGAATTTATGTCCAATTTTATTTACAACTTTGAGTTAAGTGAAATAACATTATATATATTTTTAATTTGATCTTTTCAGCTTTAAAAACGATGTTGAAACTTATTAACCCACATTAATTTTTAGTTTTCGGATCATGAAATATGGGAGGGGGGGGGAGAACACACAAAAAAAATCCTTTAATATATTTAAACGAAACCTACGTTTATTATGCAAGTTTATTTAATAACGAATAAATATCGAAAAATTCAGGAAAATATGACTCATTTGATTTTTACTAAATTTTTAAAACATGGGTGTGTGAACGAACGGAACGGCTTAAAAAAACGTCACTACATAGGAACGTTTTTAAAGCGTCGATAATGTAAACACGATTTTTGTCTCGGATTTTACATTTAATTTTTTGCAGCATTGCTGCAAAAAATTCAAGGTTATCCTTTACGGAGATGGTCCCGACGTCTGCCTCGTTCTGAGTTTGGGGAGACGCCATCTGACGTAGGCGGTATCGAGGCAGAAAATTACCCTAACCCTAAAACCCCCTCAGCAATCAGCACGGATTTGGCAAGCATGAGCCAATTTTGGAGTTCCTACAATGAGGCGAAAAAATTTTTGCGAGAAAATATTTTGCGAAAAGGACCTATGTGCGTCATTTGTCAAGAACAAATGACAAGTAAAAAGGGGTAGAAATTATTGTTGGAGGTGCTCTTCTTCACATAAAGAAAGGCACATTTCGATAAAGTTTTTTTTATATTCTAATTATTTGAACTGTTTAAAATAAAAAAAAAAAATTCTAATTATTGAAACGGGTTTTTTTTTTTTTTTTTTTGTAAAATTCTAATTATTTGAACTGTAATTTTCTGCCTCGACACCGCCTACGTCAGACGGCCTCTCCCCGAACTCAGAACGAGGAGGACATTGGGACCATCTCCGTAAAGGTTATCCAAATTAAAATATTAGCAGTTTATTTGAATCTTTTTAAATGGTAAAGAAAGGATGATAAATTACAATTACATCGTGTTACATATGGGGGGGGGGGTCAAAACTGGCGCGCCTTTGAGGTACCTATTGTAATATTATCGATTAAGCCAAGTCAATATTTGCAGCTAAATAAATTTGTACAGTAGACCAAATGAATGTGGGGAAAAAAAAAAAAAAAAAAAAAAAAAAAAAATACGCATCATTCCGTAATGTCAGATTTGTGTTACCTATACAAACTATGGAAAAGCAGAAGCGACTTAATGATTTTCAAACCTTTGTATATTAAATATCAAATACGGTTTTACGAGTGTTTATTTTGGGTAACTACCCGCTTCCATATTTTGTTCGGTAAAAAGAGACAAACAAAACATGAGGGGGGGGGGGGCTACAAAATGCTTAATATTTGTGCAATAATATTTTCAAATCTGTTATAATCTGGGGATAAAATAGCTGACAAGAGCCATGTATGTACATGTTAAAAATTTTTTTAATACAATTAAAATCTGTTGTAACGGAAAATTTTGAAATAATGGAATTTTAATAGTTTTAATCTTTGAAAAATTAATTTTTAGGAAGTTTCTTTTTCTTGGCAATTCAACTGATAATTCGAAAAAAAAAAAAAAAATTATATCATTTTTTTAATGACAACTTCAAGGTAAGTTTTTGTTCAATATGTATTTAATTTTTTTAAATAAATGTTTGACTTATTTGACTCTTAGGTTTCATAAATAGAAATTTCGATAGATTTAAATGTATTTTGTTCAAGTTTCGAAATAGGGGGGAGGAGACGAAAAAAAAAAAAAAAAAAATTCCCCTCGTATATTTTACAGAAACTGCATTTTATGTAATTTTATTCTAAAATTTCACGAAAATCTGACCATTAGTTGATTTTTACTAGATTTATTAAACACGAGTATGTTTTTACGTTCGAAATGTTTACTACGAGGGGCGTGCAATAAGTAATGCCCCTGACTCACTTCCAGTTGTCTGATCTAGCTGAAATTTTGCATGTGCAATGATTTATGTCTATGGCAAATTACAGCTCTGCACTAATTGTGGTTTCTGTTTTACAGGTGTTTGAACCGAGTCAAGTGTGAAATGAAGCCTGTTGAATGTCGAGCAGTGATCCGGTTTTTGTATTTGAAAGGACGCACACCGCAGGAGACTTGATGAAATGAAATAAACTTATGGTGATAATGCCCCATCATATAACCTTGTAAAACGCTGGCATCGTGAATTCAAACATGGCCAGAAGTCTGGAAACAGCTTCCAGACCTGGTCGCTCCCCGCCCCTCTGCCATTGATGAGGCATCTGTCCGTGAAGTTGAAGCTGCCATTTTGGAAGATCGGCGCATTACTATTCGCCAAATAGCCCAAGATGTCAAGATTAGTACAGGGTCTGTGGAAATCATTCATGACCATTTGCATAAGGTGTCTGCCAGATGGATTCCCAGGTTGCTCACACCATTCCAGAAGCGAGAACGCGTCGAGTGCTCGAGGATGAATTTGCCAGGAACAAGAGTCAAAGTTTTTCAAAATGATTACACAGGATGAAACCTGGGTCCATCATTATGATCCAGAGACCAAAGCCCAGTCAATGCAGTGGAAGCACTTGGACTCACCTCCAAAGAAGGCAAGGGTGCAGCCTTCCGCTGGCAAGGTCATGCTCAGTCTTCTGGGATCAGAACGGAGTAGTGATGACAGATTTCCTGGCAAAGCATACCACAATTACAGGAGCCAATTATGCTTCACTTTTGACGAAATTAAGGGAAGCTATCAAAAGCAAGAGGCGGGGCAAGATCAGTAAAGGTACCCTCCTCCTGCAGGACAACACTCCGGTCCACAACTTGCATGTCGCTAGATCAGAAGCACAGAAGTGTGGTTATGAAATCTTTCCCATCCTCCCTACTCTCCTGACCTTGCACCCTCTTTCACCTCTTCCCAGCCAAAGAGTTTCCCCAGATGATGCAGCCTTGATTTCTGAAGCCACGTTTTAGTTGGAGGACCAACCTGGGGTGTTCTACAAAAACGGTCTCCAGAGCTGCATCAAACGATGGAAGAAATGCATAACAATGGTTCTTATGTAGAGAAAGACTAATAACTAGTGGTGGGACGATTAATCGGAATCGTAAGAATTGTGTATTTTGGGAGGTATCGGAATCAGATCGTTAAAAAATACCTTAATTTTCCGATTCCTTCATTACGATTCTTTTAGTCTGATGTTGAAAAAAAGAAAAAAATTTCCTGATATTTCTAACCGCAAGAGAGAAATGTAGCATGTTATAAAAAGAAACCAAAGAAATTCATTATTAACAGGGCAATGCTTAGTGCCCCTCCCCTACAAGGTTCATTCATTCAGATCTATTGTAATCAAAACTACAAAAGAGTTAACTTGAAAAGAAGTATGCAGGGCTCTACATTGCGAGTAAAAATAAAAAAACGCTTATCTTTTTGGCGATTGTTTTTTTTTTTTACTGACAAATCTTCTAATACTGAATGAAAATGCTTTTTCAACTTATATTTTCTTA
Source organism: Euprymna scolopes (assembly GCF_053919585.1). Classification (NCBI taxonomy): domain Eukaryota; kingdom Metazoa; phylum Mollusca; class Cephalopoda; order Sepiida; family Sepiolidae; genus Euprymna; species Euprymna scolopes. The sequence goes on from NC_136493.1 coordinate 86,373,241, forward strand.
AAATAAAACGAGCAAAGTCAAATTATTTAAACAGTAAACGGTTTAATAGAACAATGTACTTTTTTTCTTTTTTTAAAAGAAGGCTTTTGAAAGAAATATCTCTAAAATGAAATTTGACAGTAGTCGGCTTCTTTTGAAGTTTTAAAAAAAAAAATCGACCCCATACCTATCTCTTCCAAACCTAAAGTTATTAAATAACCCCTTCGTTAATTTAAGGGCAATTCAATTCAGTCAAGTTTTTTTAATTTCATTGAAATAAAATCCATTATTTTTTTCTCCAGAAAGATAAAACCCTGAATTTGATTATATTAAAAGCAGAATATAATCTTTTCTAGAATTTTAAATTGAAAATTAAAAGTGATTTGCGCAGTTTTTTGCCGAACGAAAAAGAATATATTTTTAAAAGGTTTTGTAATCAATTAATTTTTATGTCTAAATAATATTTACGATTAATTAAATAATTTCATTTTAAAAAGTATTTATAAATAGAATTTTACTTAAGACTTATAGTTTAGCAATATTGAACCGCATCAACCATGTGTGAATTGAACACAGTCAACAAAAAAAAAAAAAAAAAAAAAAAAAAAAAAAAAAAAAATGCATATTTGCATTTCATTATGTAAACTTTTATACATTGGTTTCAAAAATTAAATTCTATAAGTTTTTTTTGTTAACTACCGGTTGGTACAATTTACCGCCCCCATCCCTTTATATTTTTTCTTTTTGTCTTTTTTGCAGATTATTTTCAATTAATTATCCAAATAAGTGACTAGCTTTAAAACAAAATTTAATAGTAAATTATTTTACAGATAAACTGAATTTTCTAATATGGCCCAAAGTCCAAAAAAAGTCTTGCATGGAAACTTTTTGAAGTTGAAGATGATGAGTTGAAAGCCATTTGCAAAGTCTGTCAAATTAAAATATTGCGAGGAATAAAACCATCTAACATGACCACAACCAACATGTTAAAACATTTAACTATGAAGCATCCAAATAAATTGGAGGAGCAAAATAAAAAGGAACAAAAAATTACCAACTAGTCACCCAGAGCAGTTTTATTAGTGAGGGTCGAAATCGCAGTGTCTTTTTTTTTTTGCCTACGGCACCATCTAGGTGTCACCAATTTTTTTTTAACCCTCCTTAACTTCAAAGAGTAAATACAATATAGACAACTAAAAAAATAATTTTTAAAAATGCTGATTTTATTTATGAAAAATTCTTTTAACCAGAAATTAAAACTTAGGTAAAGATAGCTGACTGACAGCAACAGGAGCACTGGTTAACTACTGAACCACGTGGAAAGGTGTATGGAAAGAGGGAAAAAAAAAAAAAAAAAAGGAAATTAAACGATAATAAATTATGATAACCGTCTTTGAAAGGCACTAAACTCCTAAAATTTACTTTAAAATTTTAGGCGGCACTCCCCGGCGATTTTAAAGCACTCTCTCTCAAAAAATTTTTAATTTTTAAGTTTGGGAAAGATATATTTATTATAACCGAATTCCTGCATGAAGACTGGATCTCCTTTATTGGACGTTAATTTGTGAGATAAGTAATTTTTCAATGTTTAATATGTTTTTAAAGTTTCAATTATCAATTAAATTTTTTTTAATTGCGTTTATTTTTCAATTTATTAAAAAAAAAACAGGGTTTTAAATGTATTTTTCAAGGTAACAAGCTTCGAAAGAAGTCTAATAAAAAAAAATCACCTAATTTTTAATTTCGACAACCCTGAGAATTTATTAAAAAAATATTGAAATGTGACATTTTTTTTATTTAACATTTCTATTAGTTCAATTAATTTTCTTTCAATAATTCATTTCACTCAAACTTCAATTTTTTGCTTTGTTTTTTTTTTTTTTTTTAAATCTTTTTCTGTAATTTTGGTAATTATGTTTGCTCAATTTTATCTAGTATTTCATTTGTTTTTTTTTATAGTGGTAGCATTTTTATATGTGTTCCTTTGATATACCCTATTTCAAAATTAGTTTGGCTAAACTTATTCTTCACGTTAGAAACGTGTAAAAGCAATGAAAAAGTAGGAAAAAATAATTGGTGTTAACTACTGCTTGTGAATTATGGAGGTCTGAAGAACTGCCGTCACAAATACAACTATCAATAGCCAAACAAAAAATCGTTTTTGAAATTCCTTTAATTGTAACTTTTCGCTATACCTACCTTTTGGTATAAAACAAAAACTTTCGATTAATGGTATTTCTCATATATGGTCGTTAACTTTGGAAAGGTTATTTTGTATCTACGGCGCCATGTCATGTGGTATATTGTTTTTTTTCATTACGCACGTTCATTTATAAATTATAAAATTAAATATTTATCTTTTTTATATTTAATTAGTATATATTTTCTTTCTCTTCCGCTATATTTTTTTATTTATTTAATTCATTAAATCTGTTAATTATGAGGACCAAAATAATGAATCGTGTGTATTTATTCTAATTTTCTTGTTTTTGTTCCGCTATATAAATTCTATTTTATTTGTTTTTGCTCTGAAGGATAAATTCTATTTTCTCCGAGTTTTTTTTTTCTGTATTCCAATTAAGTAAAATAAATTTTCTCTAAAATAAATTTTGCTAATTTTTCCGTTTAGTTTACTATATAATAATTTTATTTAAACCAAAACACGACGGTGTAGACATAAAATATCTCTTCCAAAGTTAGGGAACATATTTGGGAACTACCGACCATAAGTATAAAACTACCTGGTATATTTCAAAATAATTCCCTAGGAATCGGAATCATACAAAAATTAGGAATCGTCCCAACACTACTAATAACTGTGCCAAGTTTCGTTGATCTGCTGCTATGGGAAGTGGGTCAGGGGCATTACTTATTTGCGCGCCAATTATGTAACATGATTTTCGTCTTGCAATTTCATTTTCGTACGCTGAAAATTTTTTAAAATTGCTTTTACTCTTAACTGATACAAAAGTCATTGATAATATTAATTTATAAAGTTACATCGTTTTACATATGGGGGGGTGAGTTTAGTTCTGTGGTGAATTTTGGAGGTGCCTATTGTACAGGAGGGAGAAATAATTTAACCCCCACCTCAAGGAAAAAGAAAGCTACTCATGAGTGAATACACCTTAATTACAGCCGATATCTTCTGATTTGCTTAATACGATTAAAGATTTGAAGAAAATCAGTTGGCTGTCATCTTAACGTTTATAACACGGCCTGTATCAAATTAAAATCCCCCCCACCCCCAAGGCCATAGAAATTAGCTTAGGCGCTCGACTGAGCTCCAATCTATCTTTCCCCGTAAAACGTTCGTAACAAATTCCCACACCATCTGTGCCTAAAATTGGATAAAAATTCCATGAGCAAAGTTTCTTTCCTAGAATTACCCATGTGTGGAACACAATATCGTGCAACTGCTTCTCATCTGACATTTTCAAAACGAATAAAAGTTCCTGTTGAACAGTCCGGGTTTGTGGTGTTATACAGATTCGAAAAAGTGGTCAATCAATATAACAAGTGTTAGGCAAGATAAGTTACTCTATCTGCAAAAGTTTAGTGTTTTTACTCACTTTAAAACATGTAATCGGTTCGAAAATCAGTGTTTATGGATATATTTGAAAAAGAAAAATGGCGGTGTGCTCGCTATTGCATACGGCAAGTTTGGAAAAATTAGTTGAAACTAAATTACACAAAATACGGCACTTGTACAGTTTAGTCAAGATATTAAAAAAATGAAAATATCGAGAAAAGGTTATATTGTACGTATCCGTTTTGGACTGAAGATCTATGAAAAACAAAAAAAAAAAAAAACAAAATAAAATAATCTGATAGTTTATTTTTATTTTTTTTTTTACAGCGCGTTGAAGTCAGCCATTGTAAAATTTGCTGAAGGTGAACATGCCACAGGGAGATAACTCAATGTAAAGTGCCGACACTCCCTTCCCATCTTTAATTCTAGCTTTTCTGCCTAAAAATCGAACCTTTTGCTCGGTATCATAACATTGGTTTTTCACTGTCGGAGAACTTCGTTTCATAACGGATACGTAAAATATAACCTTTTTCGATATTTTCATTTTTTAATGTCTTGACTAAACTGTACAAGTACCCAAAATACTGTTAGAAACCCACCGACTATATGTCCGGCCATGTCACAGTAACATGGAGAGAGTTTCTAACAGCATTTATAAGAAATGCTGTTAGAAACTCAATATATGTAAGGATAGGTGTATCAGAAGCTGCCATTAAAAATGCGTGATAAGAACTTGAATAATTCAACTTACTATCTTTCGAAGCTTATAACTACTTGAAAAATGTAATTCAAGCCCTATTTTTTTTTCAATTAAAGGAGCAAAGACCAAATTTAAAAAAACAGGTTTAATAGCAAATTATGCAATTTTTAAAAAAAAATCAGTTTTCTTTAGAAAATATTTAAAATCAACGAAATTTTACTTCGATTATAATATAAATTCCAAAATATCACTTACCTATAAAAAATACTATTCAATGGGTACTTCCATTGTTAATTTATCCATATTTATACTTATATTCTGTCCTTTTTAAATAAAACACTTTTAAACAAGGATTAAAAAAAAAAAAAAAAAAAAAAAACCCCTAAAAACTCATGTTTTTCACTGTTCAAATAAAGGGAGACAAACGTCCGATTTTCTTCCAGTTTACCTTACGGTGGCTTCGAAGCACCACAATGTCTTTCTATTGCGTGCTGTAAGCCAAAATTAGTATTTTGGGGACACCTTAGTTGAAAAATGAATACATTCACTTGTTTTTGCCTTAAGAAAAAAAAGAAAGAAAACGTTTTACACATTGGACTTTACAGGTAAATTTCCAAATAACACGCTTTAAAAAATATTTATTGATCTTTTATCTTCAATTTGTGATATATAAAACTGAGCAAATTATTTAAATTTTAATACACATTTCAAAATAGGAGTGAATTTAAAAAAAAAAAAAAAAAAAGTTTGTCTAAAATATTATTTTCGGTTTATTGGAAAAGAGCATAAAATTTCACATTGATCTAGTTTAAAAATTGAAAAAAAAAAAAAAGGGCTGCTTGAAGGCGCGTCGGCACTTCGTAAACATTAAAAAAATAAATATTTTTTAAACTTATAGTTTTGGAAGTATATTCCATAAAGAAAATAAACAACCCACTTTAAGAGAAATTACGAATTTTTATTTTATTTGCATGATGGAGTCAATGTTCAGGGAAAGATGGGTCACGTGGTACTGTCAACTGTGTCTAGGCAGAAGATAACCAATTGGAGCAAACGCGTCAGAACATCAACCCTTTGAACATGAATATAAACAGTATGAGCAAATTTTGAAAAAGTTCTAACGAGGCGAAAGCGTTCTTTGGACCATTTACTTATAAAATTCTATTTTATTTTTAAATTTTCTAATTCCGTAAATATTACCTTACTCTACAACAGAACACCGACCACTCTAATTTGATTTTCTAGGGGTTTTTGATGAAAAATATTTGTCATTTAAAATGTCAGCCATGTATTCATGCGCCTTCTGAAACGTCAACTATGCGCGTGCGCACATTTCAGTAAGAAACCGATCGCGCGTAGCGTAAACGAAGACGGTGAAATGGGGCAAAATAGTTCCAAGGTCAAGGGGGTTAATACCTTGCAAACGGTAAATTTGCGACGGGTTTGATTATCAGATTCGTTGTCAGCGACCTCGAATACCCCCTAAACCAAATTAAAGTGGTCGGTGTTCTGTTGTAGCGTAAGAGATTTACCTCTAATTCTAAAAGGTTGTCCACAGTAATAAATGTTCGCTAATTCTTTGAATTGCTTGTTTTTCCTTTAACTCATTTTACCTTTAGTAGCAATTATTTGTTGTATATTACACCTTTTCCGTAATACGGATTTTTGGTTCCATGAAACAGACTCAAAAAGGCCAAATTTAACAAAAAAAAAAAAAAAAAAAAAAAAAAAAAAAGCCAATCTGTCAAACCTTAAGGCCAAATTAAAAATGAAAATTTCTGGTTTATTTTCAGCCTTTGGGTCTGTTTTATATAAAAATGGGGTAATGCACTTTTGTTACTGTGCTGAAATAACGTTATTTTGAAATTTTGAAAGCCGTTCTTAACATGGGAGAAGGATGTTTTATAACTATTCTGTGATTCCACCTAAGATATAGTAAAACTTGAATTTAATCTGAAAAATTTCAAAAAACAGTATTTTACCTTAAGGCCCATCTCACATTCGTATATGTTTTTGTAGATTTCGGTGTACTAAGCGAATCTAAATAGTTTCCGTCGAAAAAAAAAAAAAAAAAAAAAGTTTTCATATTATGAAAGCTATTTTTTGCGACGGAAATAGCTTGCAGATTAATTATTAACACACCGAAGAAAAAAAAAAAAAAAAAAAAGTTTGCTATATAGGCACCGCCAAAAATGGCCGCAAAATCAAGTTTTTTTTTTTTTTTTTAAACGAAATTACATTTATTAAAATCCATTATTTCTGAGTAACTTTTTTTTTTCCAGTAAGATAAAACCCTGAATTTTATATAGAAAACAGAATGTAAAACTTTTTCTATTTTTAATTTTAAATTCTCCAAAAAAGTTAATTGACATTTGTCTGGCACAAAAAACGTACATAATATTAAAAAAAAAAAAAAAAGGTTTTTGAAATTATTTATTGTCTAACTAAGATTTAGGATGATTTTCTAAGAATATGCAAAAATATAATATAAGTACCTAGATTTCAAATAATTTCACTTATATAGGTAACCAGTTATTCCGAGTCGATCTAGAGTCTAGATCGACACTGTTTGCGTTTGATAAGCAAACTATGGAAGACCAAACAGACCAAAAAAAAAATTATTTTTCAGTGACGAAAATTTCAATGTATTATTAAGCTGAGGCTGACCAGTACCAGATGGGTGACCATTTGTATGAGTTTGGTTTTTTATGTGTGTGGGGGCCAGGCTCCTCAAAATGGGGGGGGGGGGGGGGGGCAATTTAAAGCAGAATAAAAAAAAATTATTTCAGCGCGTTTGGTCCACCGTAGTCGAAAGGCGGCAAACGTTTTCAAACGGGATCGAAAAAAAAAAAAAAAAAAAAAAAAAAAAAAAAAAAATTGCTATTTTTAACACAAAGGGATATTTATCGAATTTTTTTTTTTCAATAATGGTTCGGCTCGCTAAAAAAAAAAAAATTGTTAATTTATTTATCAAAGATTTTAAAATGGCTTTTTTCGTATAAATATTAAAAATTTTTTTGTTTGTTTTGCTTAACTTTAATTATTTTACTTAACATATTCACCGAATTTCACACTTCAAAACTCAAAAGCGGGATAATTAAACACAATCGAAGTTCTGATATTCAGACGTCAAAATAAGGTATGCAAACAATTTTTTTTTTTTAATCTATAATTCTGTCCCTTACAACAACACTTGTGTTCAGTTTCAGATGATTATTTTAAGCATATTTGTTCCCACTTCAAAACAAGGGGGGGTTTTGTAAGCAAAAAAAAAAAAAAAAAAAAAAAAAATCGTTTATGAAAAATAAGTACACTGTTATAAAGTTCATTCTTCTCTTAATAATCGCTGAAAATTTCGGATAATTACCTGATTTTTGGTAGATTTTTAAAAAGACGGTCCGTCAAAAAGTACTGACCTAAAAAGTTTTAAATTCAATTACGCGATATTAAGTTTAAACAGATTTTTTATAACAGGTTCCAATAAAATATATTTTAATGACTTGAGATAAAAATTGCAAATCCTAAATCGGCCTTAAAAAATCGTTTTGATTTTATTGACAGGGTGATCTGTATTTTTCGCACCTTTTTCAAAAAAGTACGGAAGCCTGTAAGCAACATTAGATACATAAGTATCAACAGAAGACGTTAACATTTATTTTATCTCTCGTCTGTGTAATCCGTTAATATAAATCTGTTTTACAAAAAGATAAACACTTGTATCCATAGCAAAAAGGAGTTACTTTAATTAACCATTATAACGCGAATGCTCATCCATAGAAATGGACAAAAGACGAAATGACGTTGCTGTTAATGTATACAATGTTGACGTTCTACACAACGTCGTGGAGATACATAAGGATCACTTATTACAAGTTAAAATAAATTTTAACTATATATATATATATATATATATATATATATATATATGAGAGAGAACGTAATATCAGGTCACAAATGTGAAACATGAAATGAACACATTTAGACTCACCTGGAATATCCAAAATTCCACTTTTGATTTAAAATTTTGGTGCTAATGCACTTACTGATCCGCGTTATTTCTTAAATCGTATTTCCAAGTTCAATTAAAGTTGTTTTTTTTATTCAATTGTAAGGTTAAAATTGAGAATAGGTACAAAACACCCCCCTCCCCAGGTTAATAATGGCTTTTTAATAACGTTATGATTTCAGCACGGATCAATAAATGCAGAAGTACCAGATTTTGTACCGTATATATTTGAAATTCTACTTCACGAATTGAGTTGCTCTTATTACTGGAATGAAGATCTTCCTAAGATTCCAATTTCTTTTTATGTTGTACATAAAACCTTGACATTTCGTTATTTTTTTTCCCTCAGCTGTTTAATCCAACATCATTGGGGGATACTAACTTCAAGTTAGATATCACTAGGTTAGGTTTTATGGTTCCGTTCTAAGTATATAGTTTAGGCACCGCCAAAAATGGCCGAAAAATAAAGTTTTTTTAAAACGAAATTACATCTATTAAAATCCATGATTTCTGAGTAACTTTTTCCCAAAAAGATAAAATCCTGAATTTTATCATATAGAAAGCTGAATAATGTAAAACTTTCTATTTTTAATAGAATTTTAAATGTTAAAATTTCCCCAAAAGTTAATTGACATTTTCTGTCTTGCACAAAAAGCGTATATAAATATTAAAAGGTTTTTGAAAGAATTAAGTTGTTTATTTTTAGTCTAAGATTTAGGGTTATTTTCTATGAGAAAATGCAAAAATATAATATAAGTACCTGGATTTCAAATAATTCCACTTATTCATATAGGCAACCAGTTACTTCGCATCGAATTGATAGTGCTTACGTTCCTATTTATGTTTGTAGTTGATACTACGGAAGACCAAACTTGCACAAAAAACTTATTTTTCACTGAGGGAAATTTCAATGTATTATTAACGCTGAGGCTGGCCAGCCAGCACCAGATGAGTGACCATTTTGATAAGTTTGGTTTTTAATGTGTATGTGTGGGGGTTAGGCTCCCAAAAATGGAGGGGGGGGGTTAAAGCAGAATAAAAATTAAAATTGACCCAGTCTAGAAAGATTTCTCCCTTATTGAACGAGGAAGAACTGTATGATTTTTTTTTTACTACATAAAAAACCCCGAGGCTGGCCAGTACCAGATGGGTGACCATTTTGATGAGTTCGGTTTGTAATGTGTATGTGGGGCCAGGCTCCCCCAAATGGGGGGGGGGGGAATTTAAAGCAGAATAAAAATTGAAACTACATAAGCAACCCTGAGGCTGCAAGTGTACGGGCCATACTAAAATAACTATTTAGAAAGCCATTCTTAACATGGGGGTGTTAAACTATTCTGCACTTTCACCTAATAATTCAATGAAGAAGGTTTAACCATTTTACGGTGCGTATTTTTCGCAGTATAAAAAAAGTTCTGTTTCTAGTTTAAAATTAATTTTTCACTGTAAAGTTTCGTTTATGGAAGACGGACGAACAAATGTCCGCTATAGTTTCGGTAAAATAAAAATAAACACGTAATAAAAATTTTTATTTACCATCCATAATTTTGTCTCGCAATGAAAAGAGAAGCGTCTCGTTTCTATGTGAGTGTCACCAACCAAAATTGGGTACTAGTGTACTGATTCACGCTTGTACCGGTTTTGGCAGTCACGGAGAGCCCACAAAATTATTTCAGCGGCGGTCCAGGTCCACCGTAGTCGAAAGGCGGCAAACGTTATCAAAACTGATGATATTTTTAACAAAGGGCACAATATCGATTTTTTTTTTGTATCGATTCTTCAAAGCATTCCCTGTTATTCGGCTCGCTAAAAAAAATTTATTAATTTATTTATCAAAGATTTTAAAATGGCTTTTCGTATAAATTTAAAAAAATTTTCTTTGATTAACTTAAATTAATTATTTTACTTGACATTCACCGAATTTCACATTCCAAAAGTCAAAAGCGGAATAATTAAACACAAAGTTCTGATATTCAGACGTCAAAATAAGGTATGTAAACAATTTTAAATCTATAATCGCGTCCCTTCCCTTACAATGTTTTGTTCAGTTTCAGATGATTATTTTAAGCATATTTGGTAACCCCCCTCCCAAACAAAGGGGGGGGGGCGTTGTAAGCAAAAAAAAAAAAAAAATTATATCGTTTATGAAAAATAAGTACACTGTTATAAAGTTCATTCTTTTAATAATCGCTGAAAATTACGTAATTATTGGATAATTACCTGATTTTTGGTAGATTTTTAAGACGGTCCGTCAAAAAGTACTTACTTTTAAAAGAAAAAGTTTTATGCGACCCATAATGACAGCATTATAATCTGGTAAAAAGTTGGGAGAAAATTAGGGTAATCATTTTTTACCCATAACTTCAGAGTGAAAATTTTTAGTTTAAGATAACTAAAGCTTGATTCCTTTGTATTTGTAATAACATTTAAAGTTCAGGTAAAGAAGAGGATCATTTTGCTATTTATTTCCATTGTAAAAGGGACTTAGATGTGACAGAATTTATGAGAATTGCAAGTTTGTAAACATTAAACTTGCAACCGTTTCGCATAGACCAGATGGGGGGGGAGGAAAAAAAAAAAAATAATCTAAATTCAATTTGCAAAATGCCCCTATGCTCCCCTAGTCAGGGGGAAGTCATGTGGCCACGTTGAAATAAGTTTGAGTAAACAAAATGATTTTTCACAGACGACCCTGTTATATTAAAGAACCGACCCATTCGGGATTTAGAGTATTGTTGGGACCAGCTGTGTTTAAAGTTATGCCATTTTGTGTTGCTTACTCAATGTGATGTCAAATCTAAAGACTAAGTTACAAAAAGTCAAAGGGCGTGTCTTCACAACTAACAAAAGTGTCAAACTTGAGTTTGAAATCGAAATGACGTAACAAATGAACTAAACCAGGACGAAAGAGATTAGTTTTAAATTTTAAAGTAAAAATGAATATTGTAAGAGGAGGAGGGGGGTCGATTTTACAATAGACAAAGTTAAAATGGAAAACCTAAATTGGTTCTTAATATTTTGATTTAATATACACCAGGTGCGAGTTCGTAAGACGTTGCAGTTTAAACTTTAAAAACTAAAGTTTTTAGGGCGTAGTTTTTTTTTTAACTACACAGAAAAAGTTGAACATACCGGTTTCGGCATGGTGGAAAATCGTCAATGGTATTCAATCCGATGTATAATCCAATTTAAGTACCAAGGATGATCCACTTGGGAATAAGGTCCTGAAAACGTAAAGAAATATCAAGTTTAAGAGATCACTTTAATTTAAAAATATTAAGTTTGTGCGTGTCAAATGATTAAACAAAACGAATTTGACTTCAATTTATTCAGACTAAATTTTGCCCCCCCCCCCCAAAAAAAAACACCTGGAAAAAAGAGGCGCCTTGTTCAATTTATCAGTAACAATGGATAAAAAAAAAACCCAAAAAACCTTGGTTGCTATAAATAGAAAGTTAATACAAGGTTTTAATTAATGGAATTCAATTGGAAGTAATAAACTTTAACATTGATTAAATTGATAGAATGTCGAGTTAAAAATTTGAAATTCCATTTTTAAGGATCATTAAGTGAAAAATGTAATACACAACAATATTATACTTTTCACTTAATTTAACAATCTTAAAAATTTCACCCATTTTTTTTTTTTTTTACTACTAGAAAATGAAAAAGTAAACTTCAAAAGTACATTTAAATATATCTAATAATCACCCGGCGTTTCTCGGGTGAAGAAGCGATTCAGGAATTGAAAATATAGTTAGAAGTTGTAAATACTAACATTTGTCGTTTTATGATTTTGAAGAACTAAACTTTCGATTTAAAGAAAAAAAAAAGTAAATTCAATAAAGCAGTTTTAAAATGAAGACCAAAACATTCATAATCGGCTTTCTTTAACGTAAAAAAAAAAAAAAGAAAAAAAAAAGTACCGACACATAAGAGGTACGTGTCGAGACAAAAAGACACGAGTTTCAGAAAAGAAAAGGCTATTTACAAATATTTTAGAAGTATAAAAAAGTTTTGCCATTTTTTCTAGTTTTATGGTTAAAAAATGAAATTCGGCAACAGCCATTTCAAACGTTTTTTTTTAGACGTTAACAATGAAAATTTGAATTTAACAGACCCCCCCCCACTCCATAGTAAAGGGGGGGGTGATAAGTTTTTAAAATAATTTTATCTGAAATTAATGCTAGAAAAGTTTAAATTAATTGAACTACAAAAAGAGATTCTTTCTATGTTAAAAGACCCGGCAGCAGACTTAAGAAAAAAAAAGTTGACCTTACGAAAAGTCGGGGATCAGTTCACATAATTGATTCTATAGAAAACTGATCCCCCAGATTTATTTAATCTGAGAAATTAGTACACGCCCTGCAGTTAGGGAATAGTTTAGTTTTTTTTTTTTTTTTTTTTTTTAGGCAACACCTATGAAGCCGGTATTTCTTAGGGGAAATAAAACTTTTAAGGACGGGAGGCGCGGGTAAAGTCTAATGACGAAGGGAGAGAACAAACCAAAAATAAAGGGACAAAGACGCCCCCCCCCCCTAAATTCTATTTTTTTTTTTTCAACCGTCTTTAAAGACGAGACATGAAAAGGAAATAAAATCCAAGTGATTTACAACGTTGAGCTGGGATTTATACACGGAAACAATCTTATATTATTTCGATGTTCATAATAATCGTTTTGGATAAATATTTAAAAAGATTCGAGGTAGGATATATTTTAAGGACTTACTTGACGATGTCGTCGGCACAGCGGTAGTAGCTGTAACACTACTACAGCGGCGGCGGAAGAAGAGGAAACACGACTGAAGAAGAAAGCGTTGTGCTGTGCGCAGGCTCGTCAACAATCACCTCACACTACTACTCCTTCTTTACGCTCTCCCCTCTCTATTGTTATAACTTTTCATTCTCTCTCTCTCTCTCTCTCTCTCTCTCTCTTCCTTTTTTATTACTCCCACTCTTTCTCTCTCGGCCTCTCTCTCTCTCACCCTCAGTCTCTCTCTGTCACTCACTCCCACTCTATCTACACTTCTTAACAATAATTACGTTTTCTAATTTTACCCCCTCCTCTGTATTATTCATTTTCTCACAACCTCTCTCTCTTTTAGATTACTTCCACACTCTCACACAAACTCGTTCGACCTTCTCCTCCGTATTATTCATTTATTCAAAAACTCTCTCGTAGATTATTTCTTACCACACACACTCTCTTAACCTCTCTTAATTATTCATTATTATTTTTATTATTCCCAACTCTAGTTATTATTTTAATTTGATTTTTAGTTTAGTTTTTTTTTTTTTCATCTCAATTTGTTTTCATATTTTATTATTTAATCTTTAACTCCAAACTAAAAACGGCAAACATTTTTTCGTTTTAAAATTGTTTATTAAATATACGTACCTGGTTTTATCATCATCATCATCATCATCATCATCATCATCTCTTTTTAGGTCACCATTTGTATTAGAAGTTTTTATAACTTTTTCTTTATTTTATACTAAACTTGAACTATTTCAAACTTTTATTAAGTACTCTTTCTTTCTTGGAAACAATCAAATAAGAAAGAAAATAATTAAGAACTTTCGAAAACTTTTTAAAAAAACTATTACAATAATTCAATACAAAAAACAAAAAACACTGACGATGACGTAACGCACTTTTTTTTAGTCACTTCCAATTTTTTTTCAGTGTTTTTTTTTTTCGTTGTAAAAACTACATTTTTAATTCTTTAATTCTAAGTGTTTTTTTTTTTATTCACAATGAAATTTTTTTTAATAATGCTTTAAAATTTTTGTGAGAAAAAGGTGTCCCAAAGAAAAAAGTGATAAAAAAAATCAGTGTCGAACGAGAACGAGAGGAAATAATGGAAATTATGACAAGACGAACCAGACGGCCACTCCCACCATAACAATTTTTTCTTGTTTTTCCACTTCAGATTTTTGCTTTTCTCCATTAGGAGCAAACAAAACGTGTCCTGTTTATTTGTAATTTTTGTCATTCCTCCATTTTATTAAAACAACTTTTGTATTTTATTATACATCTTTTTTTGTTAAACAAATTGGTTTGTATCTTTTCTTTCTCGGGTTTCCACTAAAAAAACATGTTACTGTTTTTAAATTTATTTAATAGTTTAATGCCCTTACTTTTTAAAAGTGAATTGTGACAATCACGGACCATATGCATTAACTCCTCCGTTCGGGGAGGGATTGGTTTATTGCGGGTGGCCTGAGAATTCTAGAGGTAAAGTAAATAGGAACCTTGCTTATCAGTGTGATATCATTGTTTTGTTTGGTCTCAGGAAATCCTCCCTCCTAAACATTACCTTCTCCTCCTTCGGGGATTGGTTTAATAGCAGTCGTTTGAGGCGTACTCACCGAGGAATGCCGACCAATCTGATCACGATAACTTTTGCGACTATCCCAGTCTAGTGCCGCCTTTTTTTTCCTTGTGTAAATAAAACTTAATGATTAACTTACCAAATCAGAAAAAAAAAATCCATTTATTTCTTGTAGATGTCGATGTAAACTTATAAAATTAAGATTTTTTTCGGGTGGGGTAGGATAAAAAAAAAGCATTAGAAACTTGGCATTGTGTTTTTTTAACTTTGAGACCAAACAGAAGTATTTTTATCACAGTGCCAGTCAAACAAAAAGTTACCCTTGAAGAAAAGACGACACTTTAAGTTAACTTTAATTTTCTTTTTTATTTAGAGACTGAATAATAACAATATTGTTTAGAGATTTTTTATGTTGCGGAAGGACACGAATTAAAACACCATTAAACTTAACTAAATAATAATAACTTTATTTGTAAAACATGCTAACAAAAGCATCCCTAATGGACGAATTTAGATATTTTGTTTATTTTCCTTTATTGCTTATTTTTTATAATAATAACTATGACTGAGCTTAAAAAACAAAACTAAACTAAAAATAATAATAATAATAACACCAAAAATAACAAAACCACAAGTCCGTTAGTTGGGTTACTTTAAAATTTTAGAAGTAATAAATAAAATAAAATTTGTTTCGTTATATGAAAAAGCAATTTTTGAAAAACGTGTGTGTATTTTAAAATTTTATTGTATTTACTTTCCCACCAAAGCAAATTAGACACAATTTAGGCCGTTTTTAATGTGGGGTAAAAACCAGCTCCCCTAAAAGTAAGCAAAAAGGGGGCACTCTGGTTATCAAAAATAATAATTGTCCCAGTATAGAGGGTTTGCAGTATCTGCAGAAAAATACTACACTTTGATCCTGGCCCGAAGGCCGAGAACAACAGAAAAAAGGCAAGCCTAAAATTGTATTTGTCAAAAGTCGAAACTAGGTTAACTGTTTTAAAATTAATATTTCCAAATTTTTATATACAACAAAAATCGCGCAAAAAATAAATAATTCATATTTTGCGCGATTTTTGTTATATTTTTTGACGATCATTTTTTTTTATAAAGAGCGCGCGCATTCGCTTACTAATTCGCACGTGTGCCTATCATTCGGGTGCATTATTGCGTTTTGAATTTACTAATTTATTATCATTTAATGTGTGTTGAGAAAAAGATAATGAAAATGAATTGGATCTTCGTAATCAGGAATGTGTGTTCGGAAAGCATGTGCCCGTTCTTAAGTATTAAATTAAAAGTTTTTCTTTACTTAAACAGTGTCGAAATAATTGCAATATGTCCCTTCATAGAATCTTTGTTTGCGAAGTACAGCCAAGAAATATATATATATATATATATATATATATATATATATATATATATATATATATATATATATATATATATATATATATATATATATATACTCGGGTTTTTTTTATTCAAAAGTAATGGACTAATGAATTCAACGAGGTTGTTAGATAGTGCTCAATAAAAAGAGCTGATAATACTTGTTTATTGTTATATAAACATGGTTATATCCTGCTGCTACAAATAGCCACTTGTTTCAATCAAACAACAGATATCATCAGGCAGCGACTTGACTATTCAAAAGTTCAATGAATAATGGATTTTTATTTTAGGTAGGAACTCTTTAAAAGTTGGAGTTGAAAAAACTTAAAACACAGAACTTTAACTATAAGATGTAAAGAGGGAGGGGGCAATTTAAATAAAGTTAAAAGATTATAATGGAGAGAGAGTGATTAAGAAGAGAAAAAAAGAAATAGAGAAAGAAAATAGAGAGAAAAAATATACATATAATATGAAGAAGAAAAAGAAAAAAGATATAAATGGTTATTATAAAGAGAATAAGGACTAGAAAGGAAAAGAAAGAATGATGAGATATAGTTAAAGTTGCCAGTATATAGAAAAAGAAAAAGAAAAAAATCTGCGTGTCAACCAATTTATGAACAATTATACAATTCAGTAATGAGACAACATTATTACAAATACAAACAGAAAATACAATCTAAGCGTACGAAATGAACATGTCAAAAAAGACAGCGAATGTATCCAACTGACATATTTATCATCTAACATACGTCCACGAGTAATATCAACGCAGTTCAAACATACGTCTACAATTAATTAAGCCCTTTATACTAAATGATATAAGTTTACAGTTTTCGCGTTTTTTATTAAATGAATATATAAGTAAAAGAAAAAAATAATAATGATAAAACAATATTAAAATTATTATCATTATTAATAATAATAATAATAATAATAATAGTAATAAAAAAAATAATAGTAATAATAATAATAGTAATAATAATAATAATAATAATAATAATAATAATAATAAAAACAGAATAAAATTAATATTTATTATCTTTTTAATATAACATATATAGCCATAAGAGGGGATTAAATAAATTAAATAGGACTAATAAATTATAAATAATAATCTACTAATATTTATGTATATAAAAAGAATACAATATATATATATATACATACACATACACACATACAAATACACACATACACCTATATATATATATATATATATACATATATATATACACACATATATATATATACATACATGCATATAATTAAAGGTGTAACTCTATACTATTAAGTTGAAAGTTTAAGCTAGTTAAATATAAATATAAAGTCATATTAAATCACAAATTAATACATTCAAGACAGTATTACTAAAAACATAGATACAAGTACACTTACATATAAATATATAAATATATTCAGGCAAAAGAAGTAGTTAAATCAACAGAATACTCACAAGTAGCGACACACAGGTAGATAGTAACAAAATTAAAAATAATAAAATACATATGTATATCCCCACAGAGAACCAACATACATACAAATATACATATATATATATAATTTTATGTATACACATACATACAAAACAATACACAACCATATGCACACAGTCATATACTAATATACAACAACGCACACACACATATATATACGCACACATAAATAGGTATAATTCACATAAACCATATACATAGAAATACATATGAATACAAATTATTTGGCAAGAGTACAGATAGATGCATACACACATAAAATCATACAAATGGACTGAATAAACACCTACAGGGGATCACACAACAAAGGAGGGTATACAAAATAATATAGAAATGTATAAATCTAAGTACACACTGAATTGTATAATTGTTCATAAATTGGTTGACCCGCAGATTTTTTTTCTTTTTCTATATACTGGCAACTTCTTTAAGATTCCCTTTCTATTAATTCTTACTTTCTCTCTTTCTCTCTTTAACTATATCTCATCATTCTTTCTTTTCCTTTCTAGTCCTTATTCTCTTTATAATAACCATTTATATCTTTTTTCTTTTTCTTCTCCATATTATATGTATATTTTTTTCTCTCTATTTTCTTTCTCTATTTCTTTTTTTCTCTTCTTAATCACTCTCTCTCCATTATAAACTTTTAACTATATATATATATATATATATATATATATATATATATATATTATTATGAACCATCTTCTTCCAATTACGGGATTTCTTTGGATTTTACTTGTACAAATGGAAACTCTTTTAACTTTCTTGAAGTTTTACATTTGGATTTTACCGTCACTGGATTTTTTATCTTCCACCAGACTATCCATTAATGTATAATCACCTTTTTATTTATCATATTCCCTTTGCTTAACTTATTTTGTTTTCAAGTAAGATCTTTGACTTATTTGTTGTTTCATCAAATACTTCTGCATGCAAAATCCGATCCTGCATTTTGCTAATTCCTACCCTCTGATGAGAAGGAGAGTATTTCTTCGAAACTCTGCGGATTAAGGACTATCCATTTATCTAGTGTTTCCTTTTCAGATTAAATATGTTTTTAACTCATTTCAAAGTGTTTTTTAACATATTTCATTAACTGTTTGCTCATATATATATATATATATATATATATATATATATATATATATGTATGTATATATATATATGTGTATAATTTCAGAATTTCAAACAAATGAAAAGTGTAAAACATTTCTGTGCCACTACAGCGTGTTTGAGAAATCGATGACATAATTTCGGCAGGTATGTTCTATATGCATTAATAATGAAAAAAAGTTCCGCATAAACATGTGTCCGGAAATACTTGGTTTCTAAGTTAAAGGCCAATGGAAACAAATACTTGTAAACGAAACCTGCTGATCCCCCCCCCCCCCCCATCCCCCAGGACACAGCAAACAGGGCTCATAAATAGTCAAAGTTCATTTGGAGTCTTGGGGTCGAAATATTTAGATGAGTTTACTCTATTTTGATACCATTTCAGGATGACATCACAAATGATGAAGATCTGAAATACACAGATTGGTAGAACTAAATAAACGGAATAGTTACAGTCACATAACATAACAAGTATAGTGTAGAAATTATTTTATGTCAAGATGGGAATTCTAATTAATATGTTCGATGCTCTCTATTGGAGGTAAGAAATGAGACAATCATAAAACAAGAACCCCTACCTGTAAAATTCAAAACAAACTTTATCAGTACATAGGATATTATTGCAAAATAGTGTGGCCAATCTTGCGTCCAACATGGTGGAGCTGGTAGGTTGCTTCAATGAAGCGGTAGTTTTAGTCCTTTTGCGATCCGCATGCTGTCGTAGTCAGTTGCAGGGAAGGATGAATTTAGCCGTGTTCCATAGGACCTCATGGCCCTAAAAAATTGGTAACAACACAAACAGGCTGAATACCGAAGATGAAAATTTCACAATAATAAGAAAGGTCCGTAATGGGTTGTAGACATTCTGTCTTATAAGTATGCCTAATTCATAGGCTTTTATAAATATGTTCTATACTTCATCCACGGCTGCGATCTGAAGCATAGAAGGCACTAATGTTAGCGCCAAAGTCTCTTTCTTAGAAGACATCTCCAACATCAGGAGATCTACGTTCCAACCTTCCAAAGGTTGAAACCCAATTACAGGAGATGAAACCGGACATATTCTTCCTAAGCGAAAGTGGCATAGAGCCGACCACTTCCCTAGATAAGTTCATAATTAAAGGATACTATAACTTAACATCTAAATCTGACCCCCAAGTTCGCCATGGGCATAGAATATGTATCTACATTAAAGATGGCTTTCTGTGTGGTAGGGATATCTCCAGTGAAGACCCTAATTTACCTTATATGTGCGTCCGGGTTGCATTTGCTTACACCACTGCATTTATATTTGCCCTCTATCGCCCCCCCCCATAACAGCGGAGTTACTCCCGTTAAGAGCATATCTGAGAAAATTGACCACATCCTGTCTGCTCATCCTTCGGCTAACATCCACATTTGTGGTGACTTCAATGTCCACAATGTGAAATGGCTGACCCACTCAAACAAGACAGATGATGAGAGGAGGTTCTATCATGATTTTGCCATTGCCTATGACCTCACCCAGATTGTTCACGAACTCACCCGTGTGCCCGATACTTCCGGTCAGTGCACTAGCCTTCCAGACCTTTTTCTCACAACTTTCCCTGAGCTATGTTCATGTTCCGTTCTGTCTCCTCTGGGATCTTCCGACCACTCAGTTGTATCAGTTAAGATAAAAACGAAATGAAATAAGTCTTCAGACGTACCTACCTCTCTACTGTACTGTGTATCGATACTCTACGGCTGACTGGGATAGCTTCTGTAACTTTATAATTGATCTACCCCTGCATTCCATGTTTAAAAAGGATGTGTCCTCCATAGTATCAGACCTGACCGAATTGTTAATTGTAGGCATAGACTGATTCATATCATCCAAAAAATCCCAACAAAAACCTAACAGCCAGCCATGGTTCTCCCCAGAATGTGCAGCTGCCATTGCGCACAGAAATCACTTTTTCCATAGCTACCAATGTAATAGATGCACTGAGACTAAAGCTGCTTTCAGGACTGCCAGCAACCACTGTAAAAGAGTAATAAAAAATGTAAGAGAGCTATATGCTCAGTCCGTTAAATCCAAAGTAGCTGAGCAGTGGCTTGGTTCCCACCAGTTTTGGCAAATAGCAAACAGGATCCTGAACAGAAGTGTGCATTCTATCCCAACCATCATCAATGGGCCTGAGGTCATCTTGTCAGCATCAGACAAGGCCAAACTATTTGCCAAGAACTTTGCAGCTAGTTCTACTCTATGCGACGAAGGCCATCAACTCCCCGTATTTCCTCCTATAACAGACAACACGCTATGCAACATACAAATATCTGTGCTTGAGGTCGCCAAGCTAATCAAGAACCTTGATTCCAGTAAAGCAACTGGCCCTGACGGCATTTCAATTATAATGCTGTAAAAGCTTCAACTAGAACTTGCCCCCATACTTACATTGCCTTAAGGAGAAGTACTTTCGAATACCCTGGAAAATCTCATCAGTATGCCCTGTATTTAAGAATTCAGGTGATAAGTCGTCTCCCTCTCAGTACAGACCAATAAGTCATGAGTAAGTTGCTGGAATCCATATTAAATAGAGAAATAGTCAACCACCTCAGCAGAAATAACCTTCTTAGTGACATGTAATATGGTTTCCGTTCTGCCAGATCTACAGTCGATGTGCTAACGGTTATACCTCATAGGATTAGTGAATCTCTTGACAAAGGCTTACTTTCGAGGGCAATTGCTCTTGACATATCAAAGGCCTTCGATAAAGTATGGCATAAGGGCTTACTTCACAAGATTTCCAGCTACGGTATAACTGGAAATGTTTTCTCAATCATTAAATCATTTCTCTCTGATAGGCTCATAAGAGTAGTGATTGATGGGCAGAAATCAGAGGCCCTCAGTATTAATGCTGGAGTCCCTCAGGGGTCCATCCTGGGCCCAACTCTCTTCCTGATCTACATCAATGATCTCTCAAAACACATACTTAAATCATTTGTTGACAGCTATGCTGATGACGTGACCATTTATGGCAACACATCAAAGGCTGTAAATGACAAAGTTCTCTCTGATTCTCTCTCCTCTGATCTGGAGCACATGGTACAGTGGGAGAGGAGGTGGCTGGTTACTTTTAATGCATCTAAAACCAAGCTCCTATCTTTACATCATCAACACTTTGATCCCCATCTGGCATCAATTGAAATGGATGGCTCTCATCTAGGGGAAGCTCCATGTTTCGATAAGCTTCTGGGCTTGACCTTTACTCCTGACCTGAAATGGAACACGTACATCAAGTCAGTTGCCAAAGTCACTGGAAAAATGGTAGGATCCTTCTACCGTTTCAGAAAATATCTCACTGCTGATGCAATTCTTTATCTATATAAAAGCCAAGTATGTCCAAGGATGGAGTACTGCTGCCGCATCTGGACAGGAGCTGCTATAAAAACAGCCTATCCTGCCTTGACAGAGTACAAAATAGGCTTCGTGGCTTAGTGGGGGATGCCCTTTTCTCCTCCCTGCAACCTCTCTCCCACAGAAGAGACATTGCGAGCCTGTCTTTGTTTTATCATTACTTCCATGGCAAGTGCTCGTCTGAGCTCCAATCTCTGCTCCCCCCCGCCAATCTTTCACGATAAACACCCATCTAACTGAAACCACTGTCAAAAATTTTCCCCACTCTTTATCTGTGCCAAAACCAAAACGTAGATTCCATGAACAAAGCTTCTTTCTTAGAAGTGCATGCCTGTGGAACTTTGTTCTGTTTGCCTGTTGCCTGAATGTCTTCAAGTCCAAATTAAACAAATTACTGATGAACCGCCCCTTTAAGTAAGACACTTTATCTCCAATAGTAACGTACTGCGCACGCAATAACCTTTATCCCCGAGTGGCTTCCGAGCCTTGATAAGTGGTGACTCCCTTGTAAAAAAACCCCCCAAAAATATAATAAAAATGAGTCCTTCCACCTTTGCTGATCTGGACGAACTGAAGAAACTGAAAAGGAATAGAAATTTGCGCCAAAGGCACGTGACATATCTGGTTAGATTCGACCAATCAAATCGATCGATACAATGGCAGTTAGGGCTTGTATGATGGCTGTATAATTTTTTACACATTGCCAAGAGCGAAAGGAAAAAGTAATGGTTAATCATGACTTTCTTTTATTATAACCATGAAATATCAAATAGAGACAGATAAGAAATATTCTGACAGGATTTACATGTTGCTTGAAGGTAAACACTATCAATTATCAATTTAATATGTGCGTGCTCTTGCCTGCTGCTATAATTATTAACAACGATAATACAAGTTATGATAATTTCAACTAAGGGAAGATAAACTTATCATTGAGTTAACCGATAACCAACTGATTGATTAAAGTAATACTTTATCCTTACAATTAGGGCATAACCATTCTCCCTCAATGTCTCATAGTTTGACCCCGACACAACTGAAGTGATACCACTTATCACAAGAATTGCAACACACCATAGTGTAATTTCCATCATTAGTCATGGAGCAAACTGGACAGAAGAATGGACCACCCGCCTCCATAATTTCTGCTGAAGCAGATTCCTGTTCATCCCTAATTTCCAATGGAACGAGATGTTTTAATGAATGTACCTGCTCACATCCGTCCTTCAAGACGGAGGCAGAGCGAGCCTTATTATCATTACCGTTGATAATTTTAATAATTTTACCGAGGTTCTATTGATGTCTAGGTGTATTAGGGATTTTGATTAACACAATTTCACCCACTGAAAGTTTTGGAGAATTAACGTCCTTAATGTTGGCGTTAACTTCTTGCAACGACAAAAGGTAGTCACTATTCTAAATATTCATAAATTTGTCAATGTATTCATCCCTCATTTGAAGTGAACGTATTAGACTAATTCTATTAGGCGAATCAGAGCACGGTTTCTCTGATCCATAGTTCTTAATAAACAAGTGGTGGTGATAACCCGTTTGCAAAAATGTGTGTAGGGGGGGGGGTCAGAATATCAAGATCCTCATCCGAGGAAGGCATATAAGTGAAAGGCCTATCATTTATGGCCTTCTTCACATCAGAAAGTGTGGTTAGGAACATGAAATAGTCAAATTTCCTCTTGCCCATTAACTTCCTTAAACATTGTTTGACAGTTCTGATAAGTCTCTCCCAAGCACCCACATTCTTTTTGCGAGGATAGGGTTAGGGTTAGGGTTAGTTACCTTCTTGTTCATTACATTCTCTCACATCGCACAAGCGATGCCTATTGATTGGCCTCTTCACAGACAACTGTTGATGAGTCACTTTACATCCAACAATATTAACTCTCTATCTCCAAACTATCTGCTGATGTATTAAGGGACCTTGATTGCACAGGCACGTCAATGGCATCCCTGAGATCCATCAACCCAAGGAGTCATCATTAGCATCACTATCCGATGCATTAAACCTGCTAACATGGTGTAATTTTTATATGCGGCATACTGTCTATGAGGAATATGCATGAATCAGTTCTCCAAGCAATATTAAATTGTACATCGACTAACAGATAGTTAATACGCTTCTGTTGTTGGAGTGGTAATGTTTTGTCCATTCCGCATGCACAAATTTTATACCAATATATATATATATATATATATATATATATATATATATATATATATATATATATTGCCAAGATGGTAGTAGTGCAGCAATTGGTCTCTTAGAAGATTAACGGGAATGCCACAGAAGGCTTGCTATGTATCCCACAAAGGTTGCCAAAACACGGAACTACCTGCACAAGTGGGGCTATGTATAGGATGCTTGGTGCAAACGTGAAGACTATCACAATCATTCTCACAGACTGTCCCCTAAGCAAGGCATAATCCAATGTGGTTCTGAAAGATGTCTTGGCCCGACGATCGATCTCGAGATGGAGTGAAATGCTATGATGATGACTAGTATATTAGATTACGGTGGTGGACGATGCATTTTACTACGGTGCATTGTTTCCTTGTTGTCTTACACTACAGTGGCAATGTTCAATTAATCTGTTATGCAAGGGGGGACGTAGACACAATGAAAACGGATATGAGCTCCCCATTCATTTTAGGAAGACTTCAATGCTGTACTTCAGGACAGACTATCATTGTCGGTGAACATTTTGACACGGCAATCTTGTTCAATAAATACATCCTTCAAATGGCTATTAACGTTAGTGGAATTCTGCCTCTGTAAGCATCACCAAATGGTAAAGCAAGTGGAGTCTACAGTCAATCATCGTTAAGTAGTTCTTTAAGTAAGTTCTTGCTTTTTCTATTGTCTAGTTTTGCAACACTGTGTTTGTTTTAATTAATGTTTCTGAAAAGCAACCAAATAAACGACAGTAACTGTTGACACTTGCCGAAATAATAAATTTTAAAAATAAATAAAATCATGAGTGTGGATTAATTCCTTCCTTTGGTTAATGGGATGTAACTAACCAGTATATATAGATGGTTAATGTTCATTCCTATTTGCTTCCATGTGTGTTCTACATCAAATCTTCTTTTAGGCCATCATCTTGACTGACAGTTGTGGCCTTCTCTAACTATTCTCTTTTCTGCTTGTTTCAAACTTGACTTGAATGAGATGTGTCCATTCTGGTTCAAGTCAATCAAACAATTGACGTGGTTTAATTCTCTTCTTATATCCAGCTATTTTTCTAGCACTCTGCTCAATCTGTCTGACCGATTTTGATTTGATTTGACCAATTTATGTCTATAGCTCATACTCAATAGTTAGCATCTTCAACATACTAAGTCACTTCTGAATAAGAGCTCCACTTGAATCTTATGTGTATCTTGGTCTTCCCAAACAGTGTATCAGATACCCATCTATGGATGCACACATAGTCAATATCTAAATGCAATCTTGTGACTTTCCATGGAAGAGCCATATTTCAAGTTTTCAGTGAGATAGGCTCAGAACTAACGACCTCATAGGAAGAATAGATCTGCACGTTATCGAGTGATACATTCAAAACAAAACTTTGTCACGTTGAAAGAATTGATGTGAGTTTTGGGGTCATAAATGTTTACACCTTTTGGTATACGTACGTGTTGGACATCATTTTCTAGATGAAACCAGCATTCATTCTGATTAAACAGTACCTCTGTTCCTTGTAGATAACCATTTATATCAGTTATAATGATGTGTAGCTTTATCAGATGCTGAGGAAATCACTTCCGCCCCATCGATGATGGTTGGAATGGAGGTCTTAAATCTGTTCAGGACCTTGTTTGTTATTTGCCTTAATTATAGATTAGCAGAATGGCTTTTCTGAGATTCAGGATAGAAACATTTGACTCGTTTCTTTGTATACTTTGCAGTTTTCTATGCACATATCAACATGGAATGTTTCATTTTAATTTAGCGGAAGTTCTCAAAAATTAAGGAGTTCTCTTCCTGGAGCTATCAATTGATCTCTAGGCACATAGATATTTGAATATTTCATTAAAGTTCTCCTCTGAGTTAGTAAAGAAGTGTGGAACATTAATTCCCTCTCCCCAATCGACCATTTAAATATGTTATAGTATACTTTTCTTGTGATCTCTTGGTCTTGCTAGATTCCAGAACAAGAATTCATCTAGTCTGGTGGAGTATCCAGCTTCGTGCTATTGTTTGAAGCAATATTACTTAGAAAAAGTGCACTATTCCTCATAAAAAGCAGTTGGTCATGGCGAGGAGATCTTATTTGTGCTACAAATACTATGGTGTTTTTGAATATATATTCAAGCTTTACTTGTAGAGAAAGTATTCTTATGCGAAAGTATTCTTATGCCAGGTTGTCCTGACAAACCCCTGTATAGAAGTACCTTACACATTTGAGGATAGTGTCTAGTAGGCATTATACATTCATGTGACCATTTACATCTAATATGAAGTGAACCTTCTCTTTCTTTGCCTGGACCATTGCCATCAATGGAAGTAAACGCAAAGGGAGACCTAGCTCATTGTCAGGGTAAGATATCAACTGACTACCATTCACTCATGTCGGCAGCGCACATTTGTAATTATTTGCTGACTAGAGTGACCTATAGAAATTCCACAGCAGTCGCTTTCATATGTAATATATTGATGATGTGGATGTTCAGCATAAATGGAGATGCTCTGATATTATTGTAGCTCTGCTGCTAAAGTATTTATCTAAGATAGCAAGGATGCTTGGCGTAACCTTTTCATAAAATACGCTTGAGTATGATATTTTAATTTATGTAGATTTCGTATATATTATTATAGAGTCAATTTTCTATCGATTCTTATATATTATAAAGTTGTGATTTCAAAAATAAAAACGTATATCCATATGACTTCATATGATGCATCAGCCTGAATCGAAACTGAAACCAAAACTTATGAAGAAAAAATAATGTGTATATATACATATAAGTTGAGTTCCTTTAGCTATAATCAAAACTGAAACCAAAACTTATGAAGGATTCTTGGTAAAATTATTCATAAAAAAAAAAATAGATAGTCAGGCAGACATCCATTTGACCATTTTTCTGATACTTTTCATTTCTTCGAATGTTGGTGGAAATTCAACCTAAAATTGGGTTCGTTGATATTAGTAACCACACAAACAGGTAAATTCGAAAACTTAACCCTGGTAAGACAAATTCTGACAAGTTTTTTTAAAGGCATCCATTCGAGGGAGTTGGGTAGATAAAAATCCAGCAGCTTGTTGTTTATGATCAACAGGACTCCTGTAGATATGGTCGCACATAGTAGCCCCTTACATCCAAGTTACAATACACCTTAGTTTGAAGTGAATTGGAGTAATAAAAAAATCATCATGGTGTTATCTCACTGAACTCCTGATAAACTCTCGTGTGGCCTTTGAGCCTTGATAAGTGATAAATTATTTGTACAAAAAAAAAAATTGTGAAACCAAACTGAATTTCACCTTATTTACCAACTTATTTGCTGTACAATCATCCTCTCAACCACTTTCGGGATTTATTTTTCAAATTAAAGCCTCTGTAATTACATCTATCTAGAGATCCTCCTATCCTCTTGTAAACGTTCATACTTGTTTGAAAACAACCTTTCTTTTATGAACTGATTTGTCTAGTGCGTGTTTATCTCAATACTTCCATAGTCTTCAACATTTCTGCAGCAACAGCTGAGCATCCTGCAGGTTTAGTCTTCTTCATCTGCCTCAAGTTTCCCATACCATTTCTTTTGCACTTCTTATGACTCGACCAGATTCTACTTCAATAATTTCTACATTTTCTGGATACATTTCCAATCGTTCATTTTGTTCTGTTTGCTTGTTGCTATCACCCTGTTGTTATTTCGAATGCATTTCTCTCCAGCAATATTCATATTTGATTTTTTATCTGTTTAGTTATCCCGAATACTTCATTTTTTTTTTAGTTTATTCCACCCTTGGCTTTGTACAGTGTGGTACAATAAAATTGTCACCATAGAAAAAACGAAATGATTCCATTTCCATTTGATGAAAACCACTTTTCTAATTTTGTTATAGGCCATCTACTAATTGGCCAGTTGTGTACAAATTCCAAGAACGATAGGAGCCTTCTATCAATGTTCAACAAGTGAGATTAGAGATGCGCCACTGTACAACTCATGCTCTCTACTGATCCAAGTTATGACAACAATACCATTGCCAGCATCCTCAAAATGCATCACTGGATTGCCAGGAATAACAGGGACGTGCCCAGGGTGATGAAAACAAAGTTTCCAGCCAAAGTTATGGTCTTTGGTGTGGTTTCAAGTGAGAGCCACATCATGCCACCTCACATCTTCGAAGTCGGTTTGAAAGTTAACACCAAAGTATACCTGGATTTGCTGAAGAGTGTGATAATCCCCTGGTGCAATCAAGTGGCCACTGGCAGACCTTGGTGTGGCAGCAGCAGGACCACAAGTTCAAAGAGATCAAGGCTTGGCTTTAGAAGGAGTGCTACAACTTTGTACTTTTCTCTCACTGGCACCCCTCCTCCCCCGACCTGAACCCACTGAACTACTTTGTTTAGTTATATGTCGACAACATCACCAACATGACCTCCCACAACACCAAAGCCAGCCTAATCGCCACCATCCGTAGAGTATTCACTGAGCTCCTGGCAACATTTGTGGAAAAGGCATGCTCCCAGTTCTGGACCCATGTTGAGGCAGTGATTGGGGCTGAAGGCAGTTACATGGAATAGATGTCGGACCTACTACGTAATCAAGGTGTTTTGAATTGATTTTTTTCAATAGAAGTTTTAAAATATAACTGTAGTGTTGTTTCCTTTAGGGCGACAACTTTATCGTTCCACCCTGTAGATTGCTCTTTTTGCTGTTATCCTTGCCGCCAGATATCATTATTTAATAAATCTTTGTTCACTCACTTCATCAGTTCTTCTTTTCTTTACTGTTCCAGATTTATACATAATGCGATGCCCTTTCTTAAAAACACTATTGGCAACCAACATGTCCATTGCAAGACCAAATTCTAAAATTCATTCTCCTTCTGAATTCCCATCACCATATCCCTTTCTTCCATGAACACCCTAAAACTTTCAAACGTCTTTCCAACATGACCATTCAAATCTTCTGCTACAAGTATTTTCTTCTCAACCTCATAATAATAGTGAGGTATTAACAGTATAACAACTATCATAAAACTGATTTTCACCATCTTCATTCAAACCACATTTTGATGCATAAACAGTTATTTTTATGAGATTTTTCTCACCAAACATCAACTTAAACAGTATAATACGATCACTTACATAATTAGCATAAATCATTTGATGTATATATTTCTCTGCAATGAAATTCCAACATCACCTGTTTACTTTTCATTTCCCATCCCAAACAGCATATATCTTGCATTATCTTCCATGATCATTTTGACAGAATTTACCTTTTCATTAAGTGTCTTAGAAAAACATAAGTCTAGATCAACAAACCTAAAAATTTGTTATGATCTTTGTTGCAAATTTCCAACATTCAAACTACAAGCCTAAATTTTGATAAATTTACTTTGAATTACTTGAATTATTTGCATATTCTGAAATCTTTCTGATGAACTCGGGAATTGGAATGTTTTGAAATGTCAGAACGGTGCATTGGCTACGTGAGATTAACATCAGAGGTGTGAGTTCCATTATAGAAACATTAATTTAATTTGAATAAAATAAAATAAAATACGTATCAGGTGCACTTGAAAGCCAAATTACAACGCAATATTATGAATATTTCAAAATACAACTGCTGAGAGACAATGCACGAATCTTTACTAACAGACTTTTCTTTCTCTAACTTTACAACATGGTAAGAAAGAAGAAGAAAAAAAAAAGAAAAAAGGTGTACAAAATACTGAGGATGATGAAGTGTGACTCCAGAATATATTTAAATCATGAATTTCAAACAAATAAAATGATTGATTATTTTCATAATATTGCATTGTAATTTGGCTTTCAAGCGCACCTGATGCGTATTTTATTTTATTAAAATTAAATCAACGCTTCTATAACGGAACTCACACTCCTGACATATAAAAAATAATTTAATGACTAAATTCAGAAACCTTTATTAAAATTAAAAATTTTTCTAAAGTTTAAAAAATTGAAAACATTGGTGCGTTTGCAAAAAGTAATTTCCTCAATAGGAGAAATCGTATCATAGATTTGGGAGCGAAGTATCATGAAATATTTTACCTAAGTGTGTGTCAGATTGACACTGTTGTTTGTGATAAAATCTTTTTTTTTGATAACGATATTAGAAACAAGTCACACACTGATAAAAAGTAAATTCGTATGAATCAACTGGTTTTATTCTGTTGTTAGGATTGCTTTCCTGTACATGGAGGAAATAATAAAATTGTCATCATAGAAAAGATGACGTTTTTTGCTTTTTTGTTTTTTTTACAAGGGAATCACCATTTATCAAGGCCCAGAGGCCACTGGAGGATAAGGATTAAAGAGTGTACAGTGGTCAAAAGGACAATATCACAGTAATCGTTAGAAGTATAAATTTGGTAAAATTGGATTACTTAAGGAAAACAGCTCATCAAGAACTTGTTCACATTGGACTTGAAGGCGGCCATATTGTAGTCAGCTGGAAAGCAGATAAACGGAAGAGAGTTCCACAGGTGTACAGTTGTAAGAAAGAAGCTTTGTTCATGGAATCTATATTTAGATTTAGGCACAGATAAAGAAATTATTGATAGTGTTTTCAGTCAAACGAGTGTTTCTCATGAATGTTTGGTGAGGGGGGACCATAGATTGGAGCTCAGACGAGCACTTGCCATGAAAATAACGATAAAACAGAGACAGACTTGCAATATCTCTTCTGTGAGAAAGAAGTTGCAGGGAAGTGAAAAGGGCATCCCACACTAGACTACGAAGTTTATCCTGAACTCTGTCAAGGCAAGATAAGGTCTTCCTAGCAGCTCCTGCCAAGATGTGACAGCAATACTCCATCCTTGTACATACCTGGCTCTTATATAGGTACAGTATTGCATCAGCAGGTAGATATCTACTGGATTGATAGAAGGATCCCATCATTTTTCCAGCAACCTTGGCAACAGATTTGATGTACGTATTCCATTTTAGATCATGAGTAAAGGTGAAACCTAGAAGTTTGTCAAAACATGGAACCTCCCCAGGACGAGAACCATTCATTTCAATTGATGCCAGATGGGGATCAGAACGTTGATGATGTAAAGATAGAAGCTTGGTTTTAGATGCATTAAAAGTAACCAGCCGCTTTTTTCCCATTGTACCACATGCTCAAGATCAGAGGAAAGAGAATCAGAGAGAACTTGGTCGTTTACGGCCTTTGATGTACTGCCATAGATAGTAGTGTCATCAGCATAAATGTCTACAAATGATCTAAGGATGTGATTTGGAAGATCGTTAATGTAGATCAGGAAGAGAGTTGGACACAGGATTGACTCCTGAGGGACTCCAGCATTAATACTATGAGCTTCTGATTTTTGCCCATCAACCACTACTCATATGAATCGATCAGAGAGAAATAATTTAATAACTGAAAAAACATTCCAGCTATACCATATTTGGAGATCTTGTGAAGTAGACCTTTATGCCATACCCTACCAAAGGTCTTAGATATGTCAAGAGCCCCAGAAAAGAAGCTTCCCCCGAGATTCACTAATCCTATGAGAAATAACTGTAAATCTAGCAGAATGGGAAACATATTGCATGTCACTAAGAAGGTTATTTCTGCTGAGGTGGTTGACTACTTCTCTATTTAACACAGATTAAAGTAACTTACTCATGATGCACAGTGGACTTATTGGTCTGTACTGAGAGGGAGATGACCGATCACCTGAATTCTTAAATACAGGACATACTGATGAGATTTTCCAGGGTGTTGAAAAGCAATTCTCCATAAGACAATGCTTAAACAGCTTTGTAAGTATGGGAGCTAGTTCATTCTTTGCTATTGAATGTAAAGATCACTTTCACATGATATACCATGCGACCCTTCCCACCCGCACCCGCTACAGGACCTAGCCTCCCCTTCCTTATCCAGTGCGTGGGATAAACATTTAAAGATTATAGTTAGGATATCTGCAGTTGATCGAGCTTGCCTAAATCTATATTGTTGTTTGGAAAGAAGTTTAACATATATGAAATGGCGAACTAATGCTTGTTTAGTTAAGGACTTTAAGATTTTGGTGAAGAGAGGGAGGAGGCTAATGGGGCGATAATTTAATGGCTCAGTTCTTTCTCCAGAATCCTTGTAAACTGGTACTACAGAAGCAATTTCCCAACAGCGAGAAAAGCAAGATTCGGTAAGGTATTTGTTGAATAGTTTAGAAAGCATTGGAGCAACCTCAACAAAACATTTTTTTAATAGTATATGCCTTTGAGGTATCTAAGTTTTTTATGATATCACAAACTTGGAAAAG
Source organism: Euprymna scolopes (assembly GCF_053919585.1). NCBI lineage: Eukaryota > Metazoa > Mollusca > Cephalopoda > Sepiida > Sepiolidae > Euprymna > Euprymna scolopes. The sequence continues at coordinate 86,405,660 of NC_136493.1, forward strand.
GGTGGTTTTCAGATAATCGAGTGTGGTTTCTGTCTGCAAAGGAAAAGCTTAGAAGGAGTGGTTTGCTGGGTTCAAAGTGGAGTTGAAGACAAAATGTTCAGTAAGCAGGTTGGCCTTCTTGGTTGCTGTGCAAACAACGTCAAGGTTGTTGGATATTTGGGGAATTGTTGACTGTCCATTATTTACTACAGTGCTATAAATTTTTCAGAAATCGCAAGTTCCAAATTTCTGCAACTCAATAAATTTTCTGATGGTTCTCTTAGCTGCAGCTATTTTACTCTTACAATTATTTCTATCTTCTATTAAACTTTGTCTATTTGTACTAGGCTTATATTGGATGTGGTAGTGATGGTGGTGGTAACAGTGGTGGTGATGGTTTTGATGGTTGTGGTGTTGGTGACTGTGGTGGTAGTGCTGGTGGTGGTGATGTCGATGGTGGTGCTGGTCATGGTGATGATGTTGGTAACTGTGGTGGTGGCAGTGCTGATGATAGGAATGGTGCTGGTCATGGTAATGGTGTTGATGATGGTAGTCGTGGTGGTGGTCATGGTGCTGATGGTAGTGGTAGTGGTGGTATTAATGATAGTGGTGGTTGTGTTGGTTGTGATGGTTTTAGTGGTGATAGTGGTGACGGTAGCAATTATGGTGATGATGCTGGTTATGATGGTGGGGGTGGAAGTCATATAATACAACGTTGCTGAAATCGTTGGGAAGAATCACAGTTAACCTCACATAAAAATAGAGAAAAAAAAGTCATTGAGAAATTATAGAAATAATGCTGATGATGTTATCAACAACTGATGTAAATTTTATTCCGTTGCTTCCAAAATACATGGTCCTTTTTTTTTAGGGGTATAAAAATTGGATTGGAACAAAAATAAAAATTGCCTCAGTCTGGAAGAACTCCTTCACTGACGGAAGACAGTAAAGTGTAGCATCAGGCCAATTGAATGGGACCCTAAACGGGATGCTAAAACTACATTTTTTCTTTCTTTGTGCATGTACATCAGTGTATAGTGCTGTTTCACTTAATGACTAAACAGCGATGTCATTGGTGTGCATGTGGTCATAGTTCTAGTGCTTCAACGACGTCAGCTTCACTTCTCTACAGAATCTTGGAAGTGTCAACAAACCCAATCAAACAACCTAATTAATTGTTTAATGTAGTTGTATAAGTTTTTTTTTTTTTAATTTCTTGTTTAATAAAGTTGTGTAATAATAGAGTTTCACAAAAGAACTTAATTGATCACTGATGCGGCGGCTACTTTGATTCCTTATTTCATCATTGTAATAAATAATTTTTCACATGGCAAAAAAGATAAAAATATGAATCCCTAACTGTATATACCTGGCGTAGTCCTGGATTAATTAATCTTATTTCAGTTATAATTAAAAAAAAATGTTTAAGTAACAAAGAAATGCAAAAAAAAAAAAAAAAAGCTCAAGATCTAAGGGAGAAACTATATATATATATTTTTTTTATTTAGAATAGGAATTATCTTGCTTCAATTTTGAGCTTTTTAGGTCATTATTTAAAATTGTCGCCATTGTAAGTTCAGATATATGCACCATAATGAGGCACTGGAGGGTGTCGTCAGTGATGTCTCTATGTGGATCACTAGAGTATTTCGGATCTTTCTAAATCTCACTACTGATGCAATTCTCTATCTATATAAAAGCCAAGTATGTCCAAGGATGGAATACTGTTGCCATATCTGGGCAGGAGCTGCTAAAAACAGTCTATCCTGCCTTGACAGAGTACAAAATAGACTTTGTGGCTTAGTGGGGGATGCCCTTTTCTCTACACTGCAACCTCTCTCCCACAGAAGAGACGTTGCGAGCCTATCCTTGTTTTATCGTTACTTCCACGGCAGGTGCTCGTCTGAACTCCAATCTCTGGTCCCCCTTCGCCAATCTTTCACGAAAAACACCCGTCTAGCTGAATCCACTGTGAAAAATTTCCCCCACTCTATATCTGTGCCTAAATCAAAACACGGATTCCATGAACAAAGCTTCTTTCTTAGAACTGCACGCCTGTGGAACTCTGTTCCGTCTGCCTGCTTCCCACCGGACGACAACTTGGATGTCTTCAAGTCCAATGTTAACAAATTCCTAATGAACCGCCCCCTTAAGTAAACACTTCATCAAATCTCCACACTAACGTAATGTACTTGCAATAATCCTTATCCCTAAGTGGCTTCCGGGCCTTGATAAGTGGTGATCACTGTGTAAAAAAAAAAAAATCTTTCAACATCATACTCTCTTCAAACTGATCCGATCAGAGATGATCAGTCTCTGACCTACCCTCTTCTAGCACACGTTCAGATACTAGACATTTATGACGTTAGGCCCTGCACAAATTCTCCTGGCTCACTCCTGATTGGTGACTGCCAAAGTCAACTTACTTAAAGTGGTCATCTACATTTGCCGTAAACATTCAAGGACTCATCTTAAAAAGTTATTTTATTTTAATTCTGTTTCTCTTTGATTCTCGGTTCTTTTTACTACTTCTTTCTCTTTGGTGTTTCCAAATCGTTCTGTTCCAAAGCTCACGATTATTTTTGCCATTTGTCAATGCAGTCTTTCAATGTCAGTGTTCGAATCTCGCTGATGTTCTAGTCAAAATCTTCCTTGGAATTTATGCCAGCACCTGTAAACTATTTAATCTTTATTTGAAATGTATTAAATTTTTGTTGCTGGACATATTGACCTTCACTAGGAAGAACTGGCCACTAATCTTATTTACTGGAACAATTATTTTTAGAAAGAAACTGAGCAAACTATGTTTTTATTGTAAAGAACATGCTGGAAGGATTAAGAAGAAGAAATGGCTATCTCGTAATATATATGGCTATTTCAGTCTAACATGGAAAAACTGACAAGATAACTTTATATATTAGATATAGATTATTTCAAATGAATCCTTCGTTCTTTATGTATTTGTTTGTCTCGCTTCAGTTTGAAATCACATCTTCATCATACGTACAGATTGAATGGGTGCATTTTATTTGAAATCTGTTCAAATACATAAAATATGAAGTCCTTATATAATGAAAGGTAATACCGAGGAAGAAAGGTTTCGTTTAAAATTTTTAAAGATGAGAATCCTTTGCTTCAGGATACACTTGCATAAGTATGCACAATACTATATGCAGAAAATTCTTTTGAAAAATTAAGTTTTTCCAAGAATCCAGTTTACGCTGAATATTTTACGCTACAGTTTCGTTTGTTTTTCTTTAAAAATTTCATTGAATAAAAATAGATCTATTTCCAATGACATTTTTATCTTTAATCAATTTGCTCAGATCTAAACCATCCTTTAAAAGCACTTGCAAAACACTTCAAATCATAAAATTATTTTCCATAAATGGAAGAAAAAAATATAAACGAACGAGTTTTGTTTTTATATCAGACAAAGAAAACGGATTTACCCGCTGACAAACTTTGTAACATTATTCCATACGGATTTTTAAACTTGTTTTCAGCGAAATCTGCTTTGAACTTTGACCTATTAAATTTCAGATTAACCAAATATGAATTTTAACGAAAATAAATTTATTGAAGAATAAAATAAAATGCATGAAATATAACATACAAATAATAATATCATTAAAATATAAGTTTCAAAGAACTTTATATATATACTAGCAAAAGTACCCGTCGTTGACTGGGTTCAAAAACAGCCTACAGAAATTGGACTCTGATTTATGAAAGTATAATAGGTTATGAAAAGGAAGGGTTGTAAAGAGATAGCTACGAATTTGAGGGTATCAAAACCAAAGCAAAATATGATGAAAGTAAAAATAAAATAGATAAACCCCATAATTTATTATACCATACCTGTTCACACTGAAACCACACTATTCTGTGGATCTATATTAAAAAACCTTGTTAAACTTATCCATTCTATGGAGGTCAGGTGCGAACGAACACCCCATAATTTTATTATACCATATTTCTTCAAACTGAAACATAATTATCAAAGTATACTTACGCAGATACATATGAAAAGTCTTTATTAAAGTTTGTACCTATTTCCATTCTATGGAGGCCAGGCGCGAACGCAGACCCCACAATTTTATTATACCATCCCTATTTAAGTTAAAACATACTTATCAAAGTATTATTATGTACATCTATATCAAAAACACTTGTAAACGTTTTTTTTTAAATTTTTAAATTTTTTTATTTCCATACTTTGTGGACCAGGCGCAAACGCAGACCCCACAATTTTAATGAACCACCATTCTGCCAGATCAAACATATCAATTCCTGTGTCTCAATACATTTTCTATCATTATATGTAATCAGTTTTTTAAAATAGTCAACCATATAGAAGCTTATTCGTGACCACACATGCACACACACACATTCAGCTTTATATATATATATATATATATATATATATATATATATATATATATATATATATATATATATATATACTGTATTAACAAAATCAAGACTTCAAAGGAGGAATTGTTAGCAATAAAAAGTGTATTTCATTGTAAGTTACAAGTGTTTCAATACCGGTTGGACAATTTCAAGCATTATGGCATTTGAAAATCTTCACATGCATGGGGGCCCGGCGTTGCCCGGGTGTTTGGAGGTGTGTTTTGAGCAAAAAAAAAAAAAATTGGTAGTAGGAAGGAAGGCTCGAACCTGTATCGTGAAGGAGGAAAAGAACGGTGAAAAAAAACGTGATGTCTTTGCTGTTACGATTGTTAGGTTTAAATTAAGGCTAGACAATCGAAAAGAAAGGATGACTTTCGAAAATATCGGCGGAAAAAGCGCCCCCTTGTAGAAAAGTGTCCAGTTGAAGGTGAAGATATTAATATTTTTAGCCAATTTTTTGATATTTGTCGTCTGAAGGGTCGATCTTCAAAACGATACTGATCTTATGAAAATCCGTCGCCTCTGTCGAAAGTTTAGGCAGAGATGCAAACATACATACATAGATTTATATATTGGTAGCTCAAATTTTCGATCCAAACCGATTAAAAAGCTTGCTCTATATCTGAATACCCTTTATGCAAAATTTCAAATGTTTAGACCAGAGATTGTCTGAGTATTTTGGTAGAGACCGCAGAGGTCAAATTTTTTAAAACTTTGACCTCTATTATGACCCCTTAACATTTATTGTTTTGGGCTCAAATCAAGTTATTAAGTTAGATCCATATCCAAGAAACGTATATCTAAATTCTCAATTGTTTATACCCAAAATTGGCGGAGGAGTTTGGTAGAGTTCTCAAAGGTCAAATTGTTGAACTTTGACCCCTTAACAGCCAAATTTTTGTCCGAAAACCGATTACATAGATTTTCCCAAGTCTCCATATGCTGTATATCAAATTTCGAGTCTGTAGACTGAAAATTGACAAAGTTATTTTATAGGGAAATGTACACAGACAACAGACACACACACACACACACACACACACACACACACACACACACACACACACACAGACATTTTCACTTTTATAGATATATAGACTAGTATTTCAGCCCGACGTTGCCGAGTGTTGAGCCAAAAAAAACCAAAACAGTGGTAGTAGGAAGGCAAGCTCAAATCCATACTGTGAAGGAGGAAAAGAATGTAAAAAAAACGTGATGTCTTTGCTGTTATGACCACCGTCAAACCGGAAGTGACGTAGGTTTAAATTAAGGCTAGACAATCGAAAAGAGGGGATGACCTTCGAAAATATCGGTAAAAAAAGCGACCCCTCCCTGTAGAAGAGGGCCCAGTTGAGGGTGAAAAATTAATGTTTTTTACCAATTTTTCGGTATTTGTCATCTGAAGGGTCGAGCTTCAAAACGATACTGATCTTGTGAAAATCCGTTGCCTCTGTGGAAAGTTTTAGGGAGACATACAAATATACATACATACATTTATATATTGGTAGCTCAAATTTTCGACCCAAACTGATTAAAAACTTGCCCTATCTCTGAATACCCTTTATGTAAAAGTTCAAATGTTTACACCAGAAATTGTCTGAGTAATTTGGTAGAAACCACAGAAGTCAATTTTTTTTAACTTTGACCCCTATTATGACCTCCTTAACATTTATTGTTTTGGGCTCAAATCAAGTTATTAAGTTAGATCCATGTCCAAGGAACGTATATCTAAAATTTCAAGTGTTTAGACCCAAAATTGGCGGAGGAGTTTGGTAGAGTTCTCAGAGGTTACATCGTTGAACTTTGACCTCTTATCAGCCAAATTTCTGGCCGAAAACGAATTACAAAGATTTTCCCAAACCTCAATACCTTGTATATCAAATTTCGAGTCTGTAGACTGAAAATTGACAGAGTTATTGTGTAGGGAAATGTACACAGACAGACAGACAGACAGACAGGCACACACACACACACACACTTTTACTTCTATAGATAGATAGATATATGAAATTTATATTTTGATGTTATTATTATTTGTATGTATATATAATGATTAGTGGAAGATGAAACTCTAGCAGAGTACTCAATTATTGAAAGGAAATACTACTTGAAATATGACAACACATACCTGACCATCCAACGCAAGTAAGAACATTCGTCTTGTAAAATATTATAAAACAACTAACTGACTGCCCCACATTGCCTAGTTATACAATATGCTTAAACATGATATTTTAATTTATGCATATGAATAATAATTTATAATAAAATCAATCCTCTATTGATTATTATATATTATGAGAAATAATTTGCCAGGTGGACTAATTCGCAAAAAAAAAAAAAAAAAAAAAAAATAATGATAATGTCGTCCATCAAATTCCATCTGTATTTGTTTACAATATCATGTCAGCTGAGATTTGGGTTTGATGATGAATGCCCTGAAAAAGTCACTTCTGATTAATGTTTAGTTTTAAAATATGCAAACGAAGAAATGATTTGTGGCGATTTTAAATGGTACTTCTTCTTTTATCGTAAATTGAAGTGTATTTTAACATGTTTTATTAACTGTTTGTTCTTATTATAAGCTCTATCTCCTATTTGGTTTTATCGAGCTTTTACATCTGGTTGAGATTACTTTATAAATATTAATTCTTTAATATTTATAATATACTTTAGTTCTACCATCTTGGATCATTTTGGTAAATTTAATTGTAATTTTTATTTTATATATATATATATATATATATATATATATATATATATATATATATCGCCATGGGCATAGAGTATGTGCCTACATTAAAGACGACTTTCCATATGGCAGGGACATCTCCAGAGAAGATCCTAATTTACCCTATATGTGCTTCCGAGTTGCACTTGCTCACACTACCGCGTTCATATTTGCACTCTATCGTCCCCACAACAGTGGAGTTACTCTTTAAGAGCATATCTGAGAAAATTTACCATGTCCTGTCTGCGTACCCCTTAGCAAACATTCATGCTTGTGGAGATTTCAATGTTCACAATGTAGAATGGTTAACCCACTCAAACAAGACTGATGGCAAGGGGAGGTTCTGTCACGATTTCTCCATTGCTTATGACCTCACTCAGATTGTCTCTGCTTTATTGTTATTTTCATGGCAAGTGCTTAGTTGAGCTTCAATCTATGATCCTACAAGACGGTAAAAAGTCTGTAAGAAACATGGTTTATCTAAAACTCACAAAGCGGGGAGCCTTTAAGGCCCATTTTATCTACAAGTAGGGTCATCATAGCATAAGGTTGCAAAATAGATTTTAAATATTTTACGAGGAGCGTGCAATAAGTAATGCCCCTGACCCACTTCTAGTTGTCTGAACTAGCTGAAATTTTGCATGTGCAATGGTTTATATCTCTACAGGTTATGTGGCAAATTACAGCTCTGAACTAATTGTGGTGTCTGTTTTACAGGTGTTTGAACTGAGTTAGGTATGAAATGGAGCCTGTTGAATGTCGAGCAGTGATCCGGTTTTTGTATTTGAAAGGACGTACACCACAGGAAACTTTTGATGAAATGAAAGAAACTTATGGTGATAATGCCCCATCATATGACCTTGTAAAACGCTGGCATCGTGAATTCAAACATGGCCGGAAGTCTGTGGAAACAGCTTCCAGATCTGGTCCTCCCCCCTTCTGCCATTGATGAGGCATCTGTCCGTGAAGTTGAGGCTGCCATTTTGGAAGATCGGCACATTACTAATAGCCCAAGATGTCAAGATTAGTACAGGGTCTGTGGAAACTATCATTTATGACCATTTGCATATGCATAAGGTGTCTGCTAGATGGATTCCATGTTGCTCACACCATTCCAGAAGTGAGAACGCATTGAGTGCTCGAGGATGAATTTGGAAATGTGCCAAGAAGAGGAGTCAAAGTTTTTCAAAAGACTGATTACACAGGATGAAACCTGGGTCCATTACTATGATCCAGAGACCAAAGCCCAGTCAATGCAGTGGAAGCACTTGGACTCACCACCCCCAAAGGAGGCAAGGGTGCAGCCCTCCGCTGGCAAGGTCATGCTCACAGTCTTCTGGAACCAGGACAGAGTAGTGATGACAGATTTCCTGGCAAAGAATACCACAATTACAGGCGCCTATTATGCTTCACTTTTGAGGAAATTAAGGGAAGCTATCAAAATCAACAGGCGGGGCAAGATCAGCAAAGGTACCCTCCTCCTGCAGGACAACACTCTGGTCCACAACTCGCATGTTGCCAGATCAGAATCCTCTCCATCCTTTCTACTCTCCTGACCTTGCACCCTCTGACTTTCACCTCTTCCCAGCCATGAAGTTGTTTTTGAAAGGAAAGCGTTTCCCAGATGATGCAGCCTTGATTTCTGAAATGTCATGGTTGGAGGATCAACCGGGAGTGTTCTACAAAAACGGTCTCCAGAGCTGCATCAAACGATGTAGAGAAATACTAATAACTGTGTCACGTTTCGTTGCTCTACTGCTATGGGAAGTGGGTCAGGGGCATTACTTATTGCACGCCCCTCGTACAACCAGTATTAGAACATTACAGTAAATACTATCTTAAAGATTCATTTTATTTTGCGGACTTTATTCAAAAGTCAAAGGTTATAAATAAATTTATGTGATTTTATGACATTAGCAACCTATTTACTTGTGTCCCTATTTTAGAAACTACAAATATCTGTACAGATTATTTATATCATAGCCAGATATCGGCTCCTCCTATGCTTGAAAGCATATCTGTTTAGTTGATGAAATTTGCTACTATATCTGTTGAATTTAGCTTCAATGATGTAATGTATTGGCAAATAGAAAGTGTGTCCCTAATATTTTTTATAAGTTTAGGTGTTCTGGAGGTGCAGGGATAGCCTGATCGTTATGTATCTTTGATTGAGGAATTTCTAGGCAACAATCAATCGTCCTTTTTATGAACATTCTGTTGATTTTGAGTTTTTTCTCCCTAATTTGAATATTTCTGATGGATGCGGGCCTTTCTCATTCTGCTCTAGATAAATCTTCTCTTCAATTCAACAGACATTGTTAAATCTTAGTATCTTTAGTTTCTGAAAAAATAAGAAATAATATATTACATTATCATATAATGCCCATAAAATAGTAAATTTATTTTAATATTATCATAAAAAAAATAGTTCCGAAATCTTGTAACAAGACTTATGCCCGACCCTATATATATATATATATATATATATATATATATATATATATATATATATATATATATATATATATATATAATTTAAAGGAGATTAGAATAATAGTCTAAAGAGCTAAGTGTATTTTAATGTAATAGTGAAATTACTAGTTTAATTAAAATACAGGAAATGCTCGTTGTAATTTAGATATATAATAAGCTCGATAGTTAAATGTCCTAGAGCTAATTCAATATTAAGTAATGTGATTTATAATTTAAAAATTTTTTTTTAAAATTTTTAAAATTTAAAAATCAAAATTTAATTAAACTAAAAATCAGTTTCATAAGAAGGAACAACAACAAAGTCAATTATCTGTACGATCGTTTCGGAAATCCGTGCTTTTTATTTGTGGTATACATGAAGTCACGTAGAACAATTATACATAGTTTTTTTGGTAAGCACGGTCTCCTCATCAGCAAATTTAGGAGGATTTCTATTGAATTGAAAAGACACCAAAAATAAACCTAGCATTAAAAGTAAGGCAGATGAATCTGAAAAATTGAAGTAAAAGGTTTGGATTTAAAATTTATAAGAAAATTAATAAGAAAATTGGTATAGGTTAGAGATAGAAATGAGTAGAAAAAAAAAATATTTTTTTGAATTTACATAATAAATTTGATTTAAAAATATATAGATATATAATTACCTTTTGGTTTTTCTTTTTTTGAAATCAGGAACTGTATTTAAAGTAGTCATTTAGATGTTTGCTATAGCTTTTTATTTTATTGAATGATGAATTTTAAAAGGGCGACGCTCGTGCAGTAAATTGTTTCCGTTAGCGTATTTTGATTTAAAGACGCTACAGTTAATATCTATAGAGAGAGAGTATTTATTTTGCAAGTTTTTAAGGGGAGATAATTGTCATGGCTTTATTTATTATTTGATTTACGAGTCTAAGGGCGGTAATTGGTTTAACTTAATTTATTAAAAAAAAAAAAAAAAAAAAAAAAATCTATTTTTACTAATGAGTAATTTTTAATGATTTAAGGTGGTTTATATTTATTAAATTTAAACCAACGTTTATGATTACATGATAGAAGCTCGTGTCTTGAATTTACTAGTTTGGTTGTGCTTTTTATATCTTCATATTTTAAAATTTTTAGGGTTTCTTTTGTACATAATGTACAAAATTTATCTCCTAGTTTATATGATTTGCAAGTCTCAATTATTTGCCATTTTAAGTTGAAAGAAATATTGCTATTTTTTAGTTGCCAAATATAGTTGGATAGAGTAGTTTGGTTTGATAGAGAGTTATTTTTAAAAGAATGTTTGTGCGTTGAAATTCTATGTTTTATTGGGCCAGATGTGGAACCAATATATATTACCTCTTGATTATTATGATTATTTTCCGTTAGGTCTATTGTTGGATTATAATGTGGTGGGTTGGTAAATAATTGATCGGTAGATTGATTTAAGTTGGTGTTATTATTTAATCTGGTAGTTGAGTTATGGCTGTTGATAGGTTCTTGTATATTTGGAGTTTTTGATACCGTGCAGCTATAGATAACATTTTTAATTTTACATGAGCCTTGTAGGGGACATTTATTTTTTCTTCTACAGTTACAGTCCGATGTATTTTGTATAGTTGCATTTTGTAGTTTATTAATTTTATTATTATTAGAGCTAATTATTTTCTGACGAAGGTTAGGCATAGTAGAGTAAGAGACTTTAATTGTGTTCTTATTGAAAATCTTATTATATCTATGGGGGGCTTTAAAGTTCTTATCTAATATTTTAAAAAATTCTCTAGCTATGTTTGTTTCTAGGTTTTTGGAATATGGGGGGTTGAACCATAGGATCTCCTTGTGTCTATTCTTACGTTTGCGGGTTTTAGTTTGTTGTTTATTTATATTATTATCTAATATTTGTAGTTTGGTTTTATCTTTTTTTGTCTCCTGGTTATTTTTCTTAACTCGTATACGGGAAGACATTGCCATATTATATGTTATTACGCTCTTAATAGGTTTATTTTTAATGCAGTTTATGTTTCTATCATTTTCATTTATGAATTTAATTTGTGAATTATATCCAGAGTTTTTAAGGGCTTCATTATAGTATTTTTCATTTTTGGTAAATATTGATTTAGTAGAAGACAGTCTAGAAATTCTTAGAGCGATATTGGGAACTATTGATTTTAATATTGATTTAGGGTGGTTTGATTGATTGTGGACATATAGAAGTGATTGGTTATATATATATATATAAGAAAGCTTAAGGAAAAAGCTGAAAATTTTATTCTTTTAGAAAAAAGATTAGTTTAAAAGATATTTTTATTCCTATATGTTAACAAGAAATACATAAAGAAAAGATATAGACATTTATATATTTTTCATATATATATATATATATATATATATATATACACATATGTGTGTGTGTGTGTGTGTGTGTGTGTGTGTGTGTGTGCGTATTTTATTTCCGTGGTTGTTTTCTATGCATAATTGCAGTTGTTCAATGCTGACCGTGGTGCATGCTGACACAATGGACCTGTTGAAAAAGCACTCCCGTGGTCCCTATAAATCAAGTCTTCCCTGGGAATAAAGGAGTGTTGCCAGCACCCTACTTCTCACCTGTGACGTCACCTGCATAAGACTTTGTTGCTCAATATATGACACTGTATTCAAATGGTTGAATAAAGTTGCAAGAACATCGATGATCAGACCAATCCAAAATCGTGGATTCTGAAAATGTGCTCTAAACCATCATCGAGTAACATTGTGGATAGAGATTTCTCACAATTTAGTATGATTTGTCCCATTTATGACCTAAAATAGGAGTTGCTGAATTGTGTTAAACCTTTTGAAAACTTTGGACTCACACTTGTATGTAGCGATCAGTGATTACTTTAATGTATTTTTAAAAACTAATGAGTTCATCAATCAACTGAATTTCACTTCATAAATAATGGAAACAATCCCGGCATGATGAAATGGAAGCAACTTTCAATTTCTATTATATCAACGGATTAACAATGCGAAAAGAAAGTCGTCGAACATGAACCGGCAGGTAAAATCCTGAAACAATGAGCAAGCACTTGCCTAATGAATTTACCTGTTAATAGTAACAGGTCGTTCCCATAGCAACTATGCACATAATTTACAGGCAATGAAGGTGATGACTTCCATGGTCATTCAAGTTAGTGTCCTTAATTCAGTCAGTTTGTTTATCTATATATATAAAAGCGAAAATGTATGTATGTATGTATGTATGTATGTTTGTGTGTATGTTTGGATGTCTGCTAAAAACTTTCGACAGACGCGACGAAAATTCACAAACTCAGTATCACATCGAAGCTCGATCCTTTGCTCGAAAAATATCGAAAAATTGGCCAAAAACGTTAACTTTTTCACCCCGAAATCGACAATTTTCGACGGGGGGGGGGGGAGGGTCAACAAAAACGGTCCTCTCGTGACAATGACTGATTCTACGCATGCGTCAGATGACGTCGTGACCTGATTTTTATTTTTTATTTTTTATTTTTTTATTCAATTTTCACCCCAAACAAGGCACAGTGCCACTTTGAAGCAGGGGGCTACTATCAGGGACTTAATTAGCAGGGTCATTATGAAGGGAGATGAGTAGAAAGATGTTTGTTAACATTACACTTGAACTTCTGCATATCATTGCAGTTGGGAAAGCAGAATCCCGGAAGGGAGTTCCAAAGACCCGCAGTTCTGGGGAAGAAACTATTGGAGTAAAAGGCTTTCTTGCACCTAGGGATCTCTACTGGAAAGGGATGAGACTTAGTAGCTTGTCGGGTTTGTCGGGGGTAGTTACGTCGGGGAGGTACAAGTGTTTGCAGTTCGTCAGAGCATTCACCATTAAAGTACTTGTAGAACAGGCAGAGGGATGCAACATCTCATCGATGGGACAGAGGCTGAAGCCTAGATGACAGTTCACGACCTATCAGGTTGGCAACTTTCTTTTGAACCCTGTCCAGGAGCGAGAGACAAGCAGCAGATGCACCAGCCCAGATGTGACAACAGTATTCCATACATGGGCGAATGGTTGCCTTATAGAGGTATAGGATACTGTCAGGCGTAAGTAGTTTTCTAGCACAGTAGAGAGAGCCAACCTTCCTTGCAGCAGCCTTGGCAATGCTCTCAATGTATCTATTCCAGTTCATATTCCCTGTAAACGTCAGGCCGAGGAGTTTAAAAGAAGTACTTTCAGGCAATGTGTTCTTGGCCATTGCTATTGGTGGTAGAGAAGGTTTCTTGTAGTTATTGAAGGAAAAAAGCTTAGTCTTAGCAGCATTGAATGTGACCAACCATTTTTGTCCCCATTCCACTACGGATTGGAGGTCATCCTCTAGTGTTTCTGCCATTTCCTTGGATATGTGTTCATTTGTTTTCCCCTCATATCTGTTTTGAAGAGTGGTGTCATCGGCAAATATACCCATCTCCGAAACAATTTTATCAGGGAAGTCGTTTATGAATATCAGGAATAATAGAGGTCCAAGGATAGACCCCTGAGGTACTCCCGCATTTATGTCATATTGTTTGGATGTACAACCGTCGAGGACAACTTTGATTTTTCTATTACTTAAGAAGGATTTAATTACATTATGAATTCTTCCAGTGATTCCATATGATCTAATTTTCCTTAGAAGACCATCGTGCCATACCCTGTCAAAAGCCTTAGATATATCAAGGGCCACCGCTCTACCCTCCCCTGTTTTATCCAATGAACGGTATATACGTTCAGAAACTACAGTTAAGATATCTGCTGTTGAACGGGCTTGCCTGAATCCATATTGTTTGTCAGTCAGGAGTTTAGCAGCTGTTAGGTGCTGGACTAGGGCTTGATTAACTAAGGACTCAAATATTTTGGCGAAAAGCGGGAGGAGGCTAATGGGGCGATAATTTAGTGGGTTAGTTCTTTCACCAGAATTCTTGAAGACTGGTACCACAGAGGCGGTTTTCCAGCAGTCGGGAAAACAAGATTCGTTAAGGCATTTATTGTAAAGTTTGGACAGAACTGGAGCAACCTCGGCAGAGCATTTTTTTAATAGCACAGCCGGGATGAGATCTGGTCCACATGCTTTTGAGGTGTGTAGGTTTTTTATAATAGCATGTACCTGAGAAGGGGTGATTTTCAAATCGTCTAGTGTGGCGTCTGTTTGCAGAGGAAAATCAGGGAGTGAGTGGTGTACCGAGTTCAGTGTGGAGTTTGAGGCAAACTGACTGGCAAGCAGATTAGCCTTGTCAGTTGCCGTGCAAGTAACCTTATGATTGTTTGATAGTGGGGGAATAGTTGACTGTCCATTATTTACTACGCTGTTGTAGATTTTCCAAAAATCCCGGGTTCCTAATTTCTGTGCTTCGATGTGTTTTCTGGTGGTTTCAGAGTAATCTGTCTTAGCTGTCTCTATCACTCTCTTACAATTATTTCTAGCTTCTATAAACTTCTGTTTATTTGAGCTGGACTTATGTCGGTTGAATCTGCGGAACGCATGCTGCCTTTGACAAATTGCAGCTGCACAAGCAGAAGTAAACCATTGGGGTGATTGGGGCTTGTTATAGAATTTCCGTGTGGGAACATGTGCTTCAATAACAGTTTTGAACCATTCAGTGGTCTCATTTGCATACTGTTCCACTGGAAGAGTAAAGATATTTTGCCATGGGGCATTTCTGATGAGCTCCCTGATGGCTTCCCAATCAGCCTTTTTGTAATACCTCGTTGTTTTGAGTAGTGGGTCTTCAGTTTTAGGGCGAGAATTTAGGCTGATTTCTACCATTATCACAGCGTGATCAGCATTCCCGAGTGGGCTGTGGGCATTTGTTGTACAGTCATTGGGAACCGTTGTCAGAAAGAGATTTAGAAGTGGGGCATGTTGATCTTGCTGGTCTGGGAAACGTGTCGGAAATGTAACCAACTGAGATAGGGAATGGGATATAGAGAAGCTATGTGTTGCACTACCAGCTACATCTGTGTGATTAGAGAATCCTAGCCAGTTACTGTGGTGGACATTGAAGTCACCAAATACATGTATTTGTGCGCTAGTATCGAGGGAGAGTGCTATATCTATGCTGTCTGAGACTTTGTTTATTAGGGTACAGTCTTGGTTTGAGGGAGAGCGGTAGAGAAAATACAAGTAGCTAATATTGTGTTGCATATTTAGTCTGAAGCACATAAAGGCCTGGTCCTCTGATTCTAGTTTTGTTTCTCTAATCAGGGGGAGGGTGTTACGAATATAGACTCCAAGTCCATGCATATGTCTGTCCGAGTCCTTACGGTAGAGTGGGAGATAACCAGGCATGTTAAAGTGGTTAGAGGGAATGGAGGAGTGAAGGTTAGTTTCACTTAATGCTAAGATATCCGGGGTGTTTACAAGGAGAAATGACTCAACATAATCTAAGTTAGTTCTAAGCCCGCGGATATTAGTAAATGCAAGCCTCAAGGGAGGAGGCAGGTTGGTTTTCTTTGAGTTTGGTCCTAGTTTAAACGTAACTTTTGCTTGAGCTGTCATTTCATTTTATTTTATTTAAAAGTTTCAGTTAGGGTGAGTGAGTGAGGGGGTGCTGGACAAGTAGTTGTGCAGAATACCAGACATGCAATACAAATAGACCATCAGCTGTCCTCACCCACAGGATTGTGGCCTCAGGAAAGCCCACCGGGGATGAGTGCAGGGTCCCTTTCCATGCGCGACATGGCACTACAAACATCCCGATATTTTACAACTGTTGATGGAGCAGCCACTCTAAGCGCTACCAAAGAGTTAGGGCACCTGTACTATCAGTCGGAAACAGCAGCCAGGAACTGTCAATCCGGTACCCTCAATCCGTTAGGCAAAGCCAGCCTAGTCCAACTGCACCGACATATATGGCACTGAAGCACCCCACTGTGTCCAGTTTAGGGGGATGGGATGTGGCGGGAGTGGGGAAAAGCGGCGTTCATTGCCTTAGTCAGGAAACAAGGTCAACCACTGGGTGATTCAGACGAGTCCCTGTGATAGTACCTCT
Source organism: Euprymna scolopes (assembly GCF_053919585.1). Classification (NCBI taxonomy): domain Eukaryota; kingdom Metazoa; phylum Mollusca; class Cephalopoda; order Sepiida; family Sepiolidae; genus Euprymna; species Euprymna scolopes. The sequence continues at coordinate 86,422,242 of NC_136493.1, forward strand.
ACGCCTGGCCAATAGGCAAAGAAGGAGTATGAAAGCCGGGCGATAGACAGAGCCTATCTCCTCCTTAAGCAGTTTAGGTTTGCCAACCGGTGATTTGTTTGAGTCACCAGCTCTAGGAAGGTTGTCGTCCAGGACTGAAGAGGCCTCCCTCCCCTAGGTTTAGTTTGAGTTTTCCTTCTCCTAGACGGATGACCTGGGAAGACCTACGGGTCCATCAGCTCCGAGGGGGTTCGCCCCGCGCCTGGGTCCTAATCCAGGTATTTCTGCGATCCCGCATGGGTAGTTAATATTTATTGGCTATTTAGGTTAATATCTCCTGAAGAAATCGGGCATTTAGGTTAACTTCTAAAGAAAATTTTCACTCCTCAAGCGTGGTTAAAACAGGGCATTACTATGCTTTCCATTTTCATTTTTACTGGGAGAGGGTATAGGTAAAAATTCATGCAGTGGAAACAGCTAAATTTGCTACAGTATTGGATTGAGAGAGACGAGTTAATGTATAGGATAAGTGTTAGAGTATGATTTACTTGCTATTAGAAATTCTGATTTGGTGCTCAAATCGATTATTTAGTAAGACTGAAAGATAAGATATGCTCAGTATAGATACAAGAGAGCATTTGATATGGAGTACAGTTATGCCTGATAGATATAGGTTATTGCATATTCTGTAAGTATAGTTAAATATAGATGGATGGATAAGTAGTATTGTATACGAATGCATGGAATTTTAGACAATTTGAGTAAGTTGCCTTTAGACTACAACGAAGGAGAATGACTTCGCCTTTCTCTTAATATCCGGAAGTTTTTATTTCAATGAGTACCGGTTTAGTTTGTGTAATAATTATTGCAATACTATCTCTTAACAAAGAGATATTAATGGTTGCTGTTCATTATAGATTACTTTAAGTCTGTGTATAGGACTATGGCTAGTAAGTATTTACTTAGAAGCTTGGTTATGGCTTAGGAGTTATAATCAGGAGCATGCCTAGGAAACTTTAGGTGTTAATGGGTATTGATTTACGAGTCTGTTAGGGTCAAGGGCGGAGAGCAAGGACCCCTCTAAGTTACGTGAAACGGATTAGGTTTATGGCAACTTGGGAAATAGAGCAGTTTGATTTGTTAGTGATCAGGAGAAAGAGAATTTAAGTAAAAAATAGTTGAAAAACCGAACAAATTTTGTGAACGTCGTTTTAGCTCAGTTGGTTAAGGCCTTGGTTCATTATGTAAACGTTTTGGGTTCGAATCGTGGTGTGAGATGTTTTTTTTTCGATTATTTAAATTTTAATATCGAAACAAGCTTATTTAAGCCATTTTTCACGTGTTTGTTTTTCTGTTTTCATCGTTCGTTTGCCTTACGTTAGTTTTTTTTTTTTTTTTTCCTGCTTAGTGTTAACGTTGTTTTCTTTTATTACTTCGCTTATAACAAACAAACCTACGTCGTTGTCGTAACGCTCGACGACTTCCGACCGCGCACCTGTCAATTTGGTTCTTAAATAAATTCAAACATCTTTCACTAACTTATTCTGGCTGGCCGATTTTATATTCAAACTTCGCCTCAGGGCTTCAGGTTTGATTCCCCCCCCCCCGGGTTCTTTTTTATTTAACACCACACACACCTCCAAACACCCGGGCATCGCCGGGCACCCCCCACTAGTCTATAATATAAATCTAACCTGTCTGTTTAAATGTATGTATGTATGTATGTATGTATGTATGTCTGCCTAAAACTTTCGACAGAGGTGACGGATTTTCATGAGATCGGTATCGTTTTGAATCTTCGGACGGCAAATATCGAAAAATTGGCCAACAGCATTAATTCCTTCACCCTCAACTGCGCACTTTTCTACAAGGACGGGTACCTTTTTTTGCCGATATTTTCGAAAGTCATCCCCTTTTTTCGATTGACTGGCCTTCATTTAATCCTATGTCACTTCCGGTTTGGCGATGGGCACGACAGCAAACACGTCACTTTTTTTTTCACATTCCTTTCCTCCTTCGTGGTACAGGTTCGAGCCTGCCTGCCTACTACGACAGGCTAGTGTAAAATAAATCATGATCAAAACTTCAGAAATAGAGAAGAGCATAACAAATATTGTGTCGATAAACTACTTTTGGAGATTTTTAAATCCAGAAGATGCATGTCTAAAGAATATAGATATTTATGCATAGCGACATTGTGCTGTTTATAGATGTAGTCTTTCCCGAACAGAATAGAATCCTCTACTGAAGTCGATTAGTGTAATTAAATATGGTAAAAATACTTCTACATTATATTGATTAGCAAGCCAGCCGAGAAAGCACAATCAGTGGTGACTAAAACTCTGAAGTTTGAGTTTTGAGGTTGTACATTTATCAGATAACACCATGCTGCTAATTGTTCAAAAAACAAAACATGTGTCTATAGATGATAATGTTTATATAATATCTATTCCCTTATCTAGTTGAGAGCACTCTGATGTAAGGAAAATATAGTTTCTACTTAATATTTGAGGTTCTTTGTTGAACAGAACTGAATCCTATACAGAAACCAATTCAATCAATCAATCAATAACGGTTTTATCACTCAATAAGGAACTCCTTCCTGGACTTTAGCCATCTATCTCTGTGCCGAGCTATTTGCTGCCATGTGGGACCCACCGTCCCTCCACCTAATTCTTAGTTTTCCTTTTGCCCCTTATGTTCACGAGGCGTCCATTCCATTGTTCTGATGATGTTGTCTGGCTATGTTCCCTGCCCATCTGTGTTTGGATGTCTTGATGGCAGTATTGATATGAATATCAATACCTCTTGTTTGTTGGCGGATCCAGATGTTTGTCTTTCTGTCTTGTAGAGTGATGCCCAACATCATTCTCTCTATTTCCTTTGTGCCACTGCCAAGATTTCACTTTGGTGAGACGTCAGGGATACTGGAGATAATCACAGGTAGCATATATTCATTAAAGATATTCCTTTTGATTGCCATACTTGCTTTTCGGTTTTTCATGATATTATCCACTTTCCCAAAAGCTGCCCATCTCAATGCTATCCTTCTCTTTATCTTAGGGAGGAGATCATCTTTCGTAATTTTCTTTCCCAAGTAGATGTAGCTTTCAACTTCCTCAATGGTCTTTCTATCAACAATTATTGGTGATGTGGCAGCAATCTGGTTCCATATCATCTTAGTCTTCCTAAGATGCATGTTAAGGCCAACCGGTTTGCTCTTAGAGTGGGTGTCATTTAGAATGGCATTTAGTTCTTGAGGAGAGTGTGCCATCAGTACTATATCATCAGCAAAGAGATTTGACAGGTGTTCGCCATCGTTGTTGACTCATCTACCTAATCCGACTGATTATCATCTGGAGACAGTCAGTGAAGAGTTTTGGCGAGATATTGTTACCTTGTCTTGCTCCCCTCTCCAGCTTGATCTTGTTGCTGTCACGATGAAGCTTTAGAATAGAGGTAGCCTCACTGTACAGGTCTTTCATCTAGGTGATATATGTAAAGTCAATTCTTTGGTTCTCAAGGGAAGTGAACAGTGGATCAAACTTTATAGAGTCAAAAGCCTTTTCGTAATCCACAAAGGCAAAGCACAGGAGGAATCTTGTATTCATAAAAACCAATTAGCATACTTAAATGTGGTAAATTTCTCCTACATTATAACAACTAGCAAAACGGCTGAGACAGCTAAGATGTTGGACTTTCACAGCTAGTGATGACTAAAGGTCTGGGCTTCGAACCTCAAAGTTGGTGCATTGGTTGGATAGGACCACACTGATGAGTTTTCATTGAGCGAAACATGCATCTGTGGATGTTATATAAATATTTTTTCTGCACTTATTGATGACAGATCCATTTAGTCTTTGGTTTGAAGGTGGTGATTACGTCATCAACAAGTACTGCACATGAAACCAATGGTATGAGATAATCCAATATGCAAATATCTTATTAAATAAAGAAATACATTATCTCTTACCTCAGTCATTACCTAGTCAATTTTTCGTCCCCAAATTGTTTATATATCGCACACACACACACACACACACACACACACACACACACACACACACACACACACACACACACACACACACACACACATCATCATCATCATCATCATCATCGGTTTAACGTCTGTTTTACATGCTGGTATGTGTTGGACGGCTTCAAGAAATTAACTTCAAACCTAACTCTGGTCAGGTTTTTATTTCTTTTTTCTCTCAAATCCATTTTTATCACTTCCTCCAATATTTTTCATCAGTCTTCCCCTTTGAACTGGACCTGCTTCCTTAACTGTTCTACATTTATGAATCCAAAAACTCTCATTCCTTCTTTCAACATGCTATTGAAGTTCCCTGTTCTGTACACATCTTATACTGTCCATATCTAATCTTCCTCTCAGGCCATTAGAATTAAACTAACTTTATAAATCCATCACATCATTCTCATATCATTCCTCTCCATGCAACGCATGTCCTCAAACTGCACTTCCATATGCCATCACATTGTACACATGCCTGATAAACTCTTTCCTTGGTCGCTAGTGGTACAACTCTGCTGGTTACTAAAGGCACACACATACACACACACATTGAACAAATTTATAAATTTAAAACCGTTTTGTATTTATTATTATTATTATTATTATTATTATTATTATTATTATTATTATTATTAAATATAAAACGTTTGTAAATTTGTTTAGTTATTCCAATCTAACACTAAGCCTTGGCTAGCTGTTTTCATTTGATAAGACCCTTTCAAGATCAAATAAATTCATAATGAGATTGGGTTAAGTTTGTTGTGTGTTTTGTTTTCTTTTCACTTTTATTTTTGCTCTGCTACAAATTAAGCACTCCCACCTAAGAGTTCTTACAGAAATTGCTTTATCCTGTATGGTTATAAAATTGTAACACACGCACGCACACACACACACACACACACACACACACACACACACACACACACACACACACACACACACACACACACACACACACACACACACACACACACACACACACACACATGTCTGTTACAATGACAGCAACATTAATACACTTTTTTCATGTATAAAATTCAATAAGTTCACATTCATGATATACTGAGCACAATATACTTACTAAGTCTAACAATAGTTAGTCCTGTTTCGTGTCACAAAAATTGATTAAGCTAATTTCCGAGGTTGACTAACTGGCTTATCACTCTTGACTTAAATGGACTCATTTACGGAGACACCATTTTTAAACACAAAATGCAGAATGTAATTGTGGATGAGTTTTTGTTAAAAATATATTTAGCATATCTTCTAGTGGACCATTTTTCGTAATTTTTTAAAATTTATACTAATTTTACAAGGCACATAAGTACGTAATAATGTTTCCACCAGACATGCGTAGGTTTAAAGCATCAATAATCTACACAAACACTAAAAGGGCTTTTTGCAAAAGTCGAGTAAAAACCAGAACTCAGTGTAAAATGATGCAGAATTATCTCAGCTTAAAAAATCCTTGTTCTTTTTAGCAAATCGAAAAGAATTCCTTTATAATACCATCTACGTTCCCTCCTAAATGTTAGGAAGTAAAAAAAAAGGAAACAGGTTTGTCGGCAGAGCAAAGGAACACAAAAGTAAGCTAAATAAAACTGTTAATCAAGGTGTGATAGTGATTGAAAAAAAAAAAACAAAAAAACAAAAAACAAGACCGGGCAACAAATATATTTAGAGTTAGTTTATAGACAGTTTTTTAGGAGTTGCTATGAGTTTTGCGAACAGTTTACAACAGTTGGGGACAGTCTTGGGTTTACGACGGCTGGTGGAGGACAGTTGCCAGTTTGACACAGTGAAAGGCAAGTCGTGGCTTGAACCAGGTCAAGTGAGCTTTAGGAGATCGAAATGAGGTCATATCCACTGACGAACACGGCCGCACCAGACGATTATGTAGCTGTGGACCTTAGTGTGTAAAGAGTCGATGGTGTCACACACACATACAGAGATACACACACATATCCATTGCAGAATGTGTCGGAGTCTGTGTTTTTTGTATTTTGTTTTATTTTACTTTTTATACTTGTGATTTAGTGCCCCCCTCACCTCGACAGACGCCAATGCGAGAGGCGATGACATGACCAGAAGAGAAGACGAAGGAGAAGACCATAGCACATAAGGTTGGGGTGGGCGATCGTTGTCTAATGGGTTATCACGTGGCTATCACATCTTTAAAGTAAAATTATTTAAAATTACTTCTGAATAAAGGTTCTCTGCTGTTATAAACAGATAGGAATGAAATTTCCTTGGAATTCAGAATAGAATAATTTTCTTTTGTTTGGTGACAAAGCCAGACAAATACATTCTCCCGGAGTTGATGGAGAAATCAATTCAGCATGAAAGAATAAATACCAGAAATCCTCCTATATATAAAAAAATAAATAAATAAAAATGAAAATAAATAAATACAACACATAGCGAGATTGATCTCATCAACACAACTGAACTAACCCTAATGAAATCCAAGCTATAAATAAATAAATAAATAAATAAATAAATGCAAAACGCAACGTTGCTATTGATTAACCTTTAATTGAAATATGCCAATTAAGAATGTTTGAGCAATATTAATGAAAAAGTGAAAGAAAAAATCTTTTCCATTTAAAAATTAGAAATGTTATAATTGAGATAAGAAATGACACTGTTTCTAACATTGTAGAAAAGAAGAGAGGAAAAAAAAAGAAAAAAAAAAAACAGAAAACGCATTTACTGCGATAAAAATAAAATTCACCAATATAAAAATAGAAGATATAAACGTTAAGTTTTAATAAGGCACAAAAGGGTCTGATTTGATAATAATAAATTAATTAACGTGTTGATTACGTTAATAAAATGAATAACGGTCAAACATTTTTGTTGTGCTTGCGTAGATTGGTGATCTTTTAAAGCAACACATTTCAGGTAAAAACATTATTACTTATTTACGCGTCATGTCAAATTTACTATAAATTAAAAAAAAATACGAAAAATGATTCAGTAGATGTAATAGATGTATGTTTAACAAAACAAAAAAAAACATCAATTACTTTCTGAAATTTTGTGTTGGTTTAAAAATAGAAGACCCTTATTTTAAATCAAATTAAGTCAAGGGAGATGTCAGTTTATCATGTTGAATTGGTCGTACAACTCTTCCACATTAAAACATGCTATAAAACTGGATAAATCGATAAATTCTAATTTTACTTGTAATTATTTTTCTACTGGATAATTTTTCGTAATTTTTGGAATTTGTAACAATTTTGACATAGCACATAAGTACATAATAATGTTTTCACATGTAATGTGTTAGTCTCAAAGATTACCAATCTACGCAAACACCAAATTTTCAGGTGAGTGCAGTGCTAATATTTATTTTATTAAATTTTATGAAAAAACCCCCAACACAAAACAAAAACACAAATAAAAACAAAAACAGAAGCAAAATAAAAAAACAAACTAAAACAAACAACCTGAAAGCATTCGCCCGTGATCGATATTTAAACCTATTTGAAGTGTTGAATGGAGTCATTTGACTAATGGAAATCAATAAACACGTATTATAATAATGTAAAGCTTCGAATAGCACAGTATGAAAAGGGAACTTAAATCAAATTACCTCGATATTATCATTTAATAAAGCATTATTTATTCAATATTTTCACAAGAAAACAAAATGATATATTTTTATAACATTTTATTTTTCATTTTACAACGCGATTTTCGAATAGTTCATTTTTGCGTGCGAAATTTCATTGATCAATATGTGAAAATTTTAAAATTACGAAAACAAACAAACAAACAAACAAATAAAAAAAATGAAAAACAAAAATAAAATAACAATTGATAAAATTGAGACCGAGCAATTCGGAAAAAATTAAATTTTGGACAAAATTTTACAAATGTTTAATGTCAGTAGCCCACACATCAAGGACGTTATTGCCAGCAGAAAAATTCAACCAAACAGAAAAATAGGCACTAGGTATTCACCGTCTATTACTATCACTATTTCGTTCTAAATCAGGCATTCCGGCTTATCACCTTAAAAATCGGGAACCATTCTTTTAATTTACAATAGAAATTCTTCCATCTAAGACTATATGACACACAGACGGATTGTCAATGCTAATTCCAAAACTCAGTAAACTGTTAGAGGAAACAATCATTGATATATTAGGTTCAGAAATGAAAATAAAAACAAACTTTGCAATACTGAAAAATAATGATGACTACTCTCGAGGGAATTAGATTAAAAGCCAACAATGCTAATGGTGACTCAAAAAAGAAAAGAAATAATTATTTGACCAAAGAAAAGTCATTTTATTATATTGTGAGTATATGGTGATAGCGGTATTACTAAAGAAAACTTTTGAAAATAATTATATGGAACAACCCTGAATCACTTGGACGAAAGCCCTCACAAGGAGTTACGTTTATTGAAGTGATATCAATAAAAAATCAAAGAGTTTATTAAATGTTGCAGATACTGTGCAATGGCAGCAAAAGTATCACAAGTAAATATTAATCTGTGATGAAAAAGGATTAGGGTTAGGGTTAGACTCCATATCAATTATGCAGGACCAATGAATAGAAGTTCATATATTACTTTTGTAGATAGTTTTACAAAGTAGTCAGAAGTTGTCAACTGCAGAAATATACGTGCGAAAGAACTATGAATATTTTGCATGGAATTTTTGCTATGTTTAGTATTATTGATACAATTATTTTTGAGCTAAAGAATTTTACAGCTAAAGTATTTGGAGATTCCTGCAAAAAATGTTTTATTAGTTAAGTGATATCCGCTACGTATTCTCCAAGATCTAATGTTCAAGCTGAACGTTGACGCGATCACTAAGAAAATCAGACAGAAATGAAACTGAAGATGAATTACTACAATAGTTTCTTATAATATATCAGATAACTCCAAACCGGAGTACAAATTCAAGACTGTCGCAAGCTGAAATTCTGTTTGTAAGAAACATTTGATCGGTATTTAATAAACTGATAACAACACCAGATAGCTTAAAATTAAAAAAAAATATATAATTCTGCTTCAAAACCTTTCAAGCGTAGAATGAAAAGAGGGAGTTACTGAGAAAGGATTTGGAAGATTAATATAAATGATCAACGTCCGAAATAGATTATTAGGATGAGGTGGAAGAGGCGTAGTACCCTTTATTCAATCCTGAGAGCTAATGAATACTCTTTGTAAGGGTACCTTCGTTGTGAGTCAAATGTGAAGCAAGGATTACACAAAATTTAACCACGCCTCTTCTGATCAACATTACTTGACTCAAGAAGTCTAGGACTATTGTTAACAATGACAAGATCAACGGAAGTGTCACATATACAACACCTGGTATTCTCAATTTAGTACTGGCCATGCTCAATGTCGCTTTACTTCAGTAACCGAACGCGAACCGGTATGCCAACATGGCATTCACATATATTATTAAAATACAATATAAACAGCGTAAAAAGAGTTATACATTTGAATCAAATCTGAGTTACATTTTCACAGGAAAGAGTCTATGAAGTTAATATATTATTTATTTGGCTCACTAAAATCTCAAGTAATAGACAGGTTTTGCTAAGCGCATGAACGCAACCATCTTAATCTTTGGACATGGATTCCAGATTCGGAAGAAGTAAATTTTCAAAAGGAGAAAATGTGGAAAGATTACTATTCGTATTAACTGTCGCACTACGATCTGACAAAAAACATATATCTAATATTACAATACACGTTGTATAGTAATTTCAATATCTATGTGATTAATAGTCATTTAGTTGTGTGTAACACCAAGGGAGGTAATTAAATATAAATTCAAGTAAATATTGTAATCAGCAGCAGACGATTAAAATATTGTTTGTAATGTAAACTCTTTATTTTCAAGTAATTTTAATTAAAAAAGTTGTAAATAATTTAGGTATCAAATGTTTTGGAGAGGAAACGGGGGTTTCCTTTTGTTTTAGGATCTTTACAAAAAATAAGTAAATTCTCCATTTTAAACATGCAATCGTAATTTGTAGTGGCGAAATATGTCTGTTTATGTTGCTCTGTGTATCTGTTTGCCAAACTACATCGAACCAAGTAGAAGTAGCTATCTTGAAGTATTAGTATTGCTTGTAAACAAGACGAAAGACTTTAATTATACAAGTGGGAAATAAGTTGATTAAACTATAAAAGTATATGATCACATAAATGTATATATATATATTGTAATCTAACAACCACGCCATTCTGTCCGACTGCGAAGATGCTGTTTCCGGCATAAACGCATCTCCGTCGAGTGATTGCATATATTTTTTCTTCCTTCAGAAGATGAAATATACCTAGAAAATTTGAGAACGTAATACCACAATACCAATTTGGTTCGACATATTATGTTGGTAAATAAATATTTTATTTTTGTAAATTATTGAAATCTTTTAATATTTTCATAATTCTTTTTACCTTGTCTCGTACTCCACAGTTGTTTTTCTATAAGACTGCATTTTCATAGCATTCAAACACAACTACTTTCACACTACGCACAATGCTTCAAACAATCTATAACATACTCCTTATATATATGTGTGTATATATATATGTGTATATATATATATATATATATATATATATATATATATATATATAGAGAGAGAGAGAGAGAGAGAGAATTATTGTTGAATAGGACGGGGTGTTTTTGCTTAATAAACTTTTTTGTCATTTTTCAATTTTTCGAATTGTCGTTCTTATTTCACGGTCGAATCTGTGCAAGAAAGTTTCATAGTTGTCTTCGTCCATCTGTTTTTTCTTTTGGTTCATTTTTGCAAGTCCCTTCGACTCTGTTTCGTCAGTCGTCTTCAGTCAGTTTTTGATTATTGTTCGTTTAAAATCTGGATGCTTTTATATGTTTCAGTTAAAATTATATTTAAATTTCTTGAACTAGTAAAGTGTCTAGACATTTTTTTTATTAATAAACTTTGTATTTCATTCATATTAAAAAAAAAAACAAAATTCACGTGACTTGTTATAAATCGAAATGAAGAACAAATCCGTTCTATAGATACGTCCTTCCAATCTACGAGTTTATTAATAAAAATACTGTTTCGAATCTATCAACGAAAATAGTTTTCAACCTATAACAATTGAAATACTATTAAAACGTGTGACAAACAAACGGAAATGCTATTTCTAACTTTAGCATGATAGAGCGAAATCAAACTCAACATGACAGAACAAACAAATTGATATTTTAAACTTTTAAGATTGCAGACGAAACGAAATGATATTTCAAACTCGGTATGACATGCAAAAGAAAATGATATTCTGTACTTCAGTATGACAGACTAAAGCATATGATATTTCAAACTTCAGTATGACAGACTACACCACATGATATTTCAAACTTCAGTGCTATAGAGAAAAAGAAAAATTTCAAACTTAAATGTGATAGATTGACTTAGAAAGAAAATCTCGGATGTTGTGCAAAATGGCATAGATTGAGAATGTGTAGAGCAACGGCAAAGTAGAACCACAATTAACAAAAAAAAAAAAAAGGAGAGAGAGAGAGAGAGAGAGAGAGAGAGAGAGAGAGAGAGAGAGAGGGAGAGAGAAGCTGTTTTATTCAGGTTGATAATTTAAAACTATTTCCACCTTTATGAACACGAACCAGACTTAAGTTTTCTTTATGTAAAGATTCAATTAGAAATTGCCCCGAGTGTTTATCGTTTTGTTTCACCTTGTTTCGTTGAAGGGAGAGGGTTGGGGGGTAGTGCAATACGGTCGCTCCTGTTGGATTATAGACGATGCAACATTGAACAAAAGGCGAATTAAAAACAATAACAATGCAAAGGATGCTGGGAGGGTCTACCTCTCCACCTCCAACCGAAAAAGAAAGAAAGAAAGAACAATTTAAGAGAAACTCATTTAAAATTAAACTAATTTCATGCAACTATCAATTCCGAGACAGAAAAATGAGGCCTTGTTATTGTGAGTCAGTGTTAGTTATTGTCAGATTACTCGCACATGCGCAGCAATTGCATAAAACCCGGTGTATCGGTTGGTTGAAATTTGACCTGAAAAATTATCTCGAAAAATGCTAGTAAAATACATTTACACGGCTTGTGCTTACATATTTTTTTATCCGAATAAATGTTTATATTAAAAATGTTATTGATTTCAATATTTCTCACTTTTATTTACGCTGTTAAAACTGTTACGGACCCCCCCATCAAATAAGAATAAAGCTCAATGCACCTGCTTTTATAGTAGCAGGGTATATATAGTAAAAACAATTGATAACACTCAAAAACTTACAATTTTTTCATAACTTTCTTTTATTTCATCGTAAATTTTCTCATTACAGCTGTTTCGTTAACAGGTAGAATAAAAGAAAGTTATGCAAAAAATTGTAAGTCTTTGAGTTTTAGCAAAATTATATATATATATATATATATATATATATATATATATATATATATATATATATATATAACTACTTCATTTACTCACATAAAATTAATATACAAAAGTATAGATTTACGCGTAAACTTTAAGTATTTACTTCCAAAGTGCTCAATACGTAGGTAGAGCTAGTTAATAATTTATAAAATATATATGGCGATTAAGCTACACTGAATATTCGGCGTTTCATCCACTAGGATTCCTCAGGCTTATGCGCGAATTCTGTGGTTGTTTATCGTTTTTTATGGTCCTCTTCTATTGAGGAATTAGTTAGCCAATCAGCTTTCTAGTATCCACCACGCCCCTTCCTATCAGCCAATGGGCATGCATTTTATCGAACAAAGAATCTGTTTTAAAACTAGGTTAGTGGTTTAAGCCAGACATTTTTTTTGTTTTTTCTTTTTTTTTTAGTTTATATATAAATATACATATGTGTACATACACATATGCACATATATATATATACATATATACATACATATATGTGTGATCGTTTATGTATATTCATGTTTATTTAATTTATTTATTTGTTTATTTTCTATTGTTTTTGTTAGTTTTAAAACTATTTTGTATCGCTATCCTAGAGTAAATTTTATTTTGTGAACACAGTTATTTGCTATTTCTCTTCTACAGTTTAATAGATTTTGAGGTTCTTTAAAGTACAGGATAGCAAATTTTTCATGAAGGCATAATTTACATGGGTCGTCTAAATGCCTACACGTGGTAGCTTTCTTATTATTTTCCATTCGACTACCGGCGAATGTCCGCTTTCTTTGAGTTCCCAGTATTTATTCGCTAGTGTTGTTTTTTATACGGTGTTTTTTTTTTATTGTTGAATGTACTTTTGTGGTCATAGTATCGCGTTTTGAAATCTAAGGAAGTCATGCCTACGTAACATTTCTTGTTATTCAGGTTTTCTTTCGCAAATATTGTTGCCTGATAAACTACGCTTGAAATTAAGAAAACAAAACACCAGTACAAATATTTGAAAATATATTTTTTATGTAATGAAATGTATGACCTTGTTCCATTTCAGAAACGAAAAAAAGTTAAAAATTCAAAAAAAGGAGAGGGCATAGCGATGTGAAAAGGTGAGTTTTTTTTATATAACGTCATATTGATGCAATTCATTATTTTTGGAATAAATATTTCCGTTATAATTCAAATATGGATGTGTAACGGAAATGAAATGAGTACATTTTTGTTATGTAATTTATTGACTGATTTTATGTATTAAGTTTTATAGGTTGTGTTTTCTATGGTGTGAGAAAGTTGATCTGTATCTAAAAATATCGGTTTTGGAATCTTAAATTATGGACATATTTTTCCGATTCCGATACCTCCAAAAGTTCCGATTTTTTTACAAACTTTCGGTATAAAATTTCAGATTTTTTGTTAGCTCTTATTAATTTTTTCTATTTTCTATTTTTAACGTCTCAAAATGCCGCCCATGGCATGTGCCACTCGTAAAATAGGGACAATTTTTTTCCAATTCCCATACCTCCAAAAGTTTCGATTTTTTACAAACTTTTCGGTATAAAATTTAAGATATTTTATTAGCTTTTATTTTTATTTTTTTCTATTTTCTATTTTTATCCACTAAAAATGCCGCGATCCTGACATGGGCCGCCCGTAAAATAGGGGTACATTTTTCCGATTTCGATACCTTCAAAAGTTCCCATTTTTTTTTTACAACCTTTCGGTATAAAATTTCAAATTTTTTGTTAGCTTTTATTTATTTTTTCTATTTTCTATTTTCACCCTCACAAAATGCCACCCCTGACATGTGCTGCTCGTAAAATATGGACACATTTTTCTGATTCCGATACCTTCAAAAGTTCTGATTTTTTTTTTGCAACTTTTTCGGTAAAAAAATTTCACATTTTTTTTTGTTAGCTTTTATTTATTTTTTCTATTTTCTATTTTTAATTTTTATCCTCACAAAATGCCGCCCCTGAGATGTGCCGCTTGTAAAATAGGGACACATTTTTCCGACTCCGATACCTCTAAATGGTGACTTCTTTGTAAAAACAAAAAGAAATAAAAAAAAAGCGGATATAATAGAAATTTTCTCTGGTCCCAAATTAGAGCCGGTGTTAATGTAAATTGTAACCCGGATATAAGAACCCTGGATATAAGTGTAACCCGGATATAAATGAGCTGTACGGACAGGAGAAGTATTTTATATCCGGGATACAATATACACTTTAAATATTAACTTTTTAAGAGTCGTAAGAATTCAAAAAGGCGGACCCCCCCCTCTGTGTGAGGTAGGAGCGAGGAGCTTCTTTTACAGATTTGTTTTCACGCACATGTTTGAAAATTGAACCGCTCAAAAATAGAAAATAAAATACTCAACAGAATGGAAAAGTAGTCAAAAGCATACATAACATTTAAAATAGAAAATTAAATGAAAGACTTTTTCCCCGTAAGTTTCTTGTTTTTTTTGGGGGGGGGGGGAGTAGTGATGGTTTCTCTCTCTATATATGTATATATATATATTTAGGGTTAGGTATCCCAGAAAAATTATTTTATGGGGGGGGATATCTCACCTTTTGTGGTACTAGTACAGAACAACACAAGAAGGTGCTTATGCAGAGAAATAGGTACCGTAATGAAGAAAATGAAGGAGAATTGTGTGGTATTCCGTAAAAAGCGGAAAACAAAAGAAGAGGAAGTAAAAAGAATAAAGGCATGTTGTTGAAACGGCCGAAACGAAAGTCGAAAATCATGCTGAAACCGAAGATGAAGTTGATATTACTAACGTTGATACTGTTACTTCAGAAATTGACATTGACAGTGTTGATACATCAAAAATTGTTAATGATGATGATGCGCCTGAAGTTGAAGAATTGGAAAGGCAATCATTAGTTGGCGTGAAGACATACACTGCAACCGATTTTATAGATGTTGGTTTATGGCGAGTTAAGATTAATCGTAAAATTCACGCTATGCTTGTTTGGTAGGGATCTGCCGCTGTGCAGCACCTTGATCGTGAATTTAAGGAAATAGTCCGACCAGGAACAAAAACAAAAGGCGACGTTAGAAAGCTAACTAAAAATGGTTCTAAATGGAATTGTACAAAGGTAAGAAAATTTTGAGAACATGGATGGTGTATTCTCTTTTCAGAGAAGCCTTATTTTGCTTCTGCTGCAGACTGTTTTCAACTGGACTGTCGAGTTTTTCTGCTGATGTGGGTTTTACGAATTGGTGGAAGTTAAATCCAAAAGTATATGAACATGAAGCTAACACATCTCATGCTCAAGCGTTTCTCAACTGAAAGGACTAGATATCCGACTTGCTGAAGGAAAGGTAGTTGACAAAGTAGAGCAACATCTTATTCAAAAGGCAACTAAGAAGTGGCGGGAAATTCTAGCTATATTGCTGGACATCATCAGGTTTCTCGCCAAGCAGAATCTGGCACTACAGGGTCACTGGGAAGACATCCATAATGATGAAAGAGATCAAGAAAACAAAGGGAATTTTTTAGAATTGGTAAATTTATAGGCCAAGTAATGACCCTGTGCTCGATAAACATTTGGTGAAAATTAACCTGGGAAAGAAAATCGCTACTGCTTATCTGTCACCAGAAATTCAAAATGAATTTATGGGCATTTTGGCGAAGCAGGTGAGAAAGAAAATCATCAATCAGATCAAGGAAAGCAAATATTTTTGCATAATGTTTGATAGCACTCCTGATGTATCTCACAAGGACCAGATGAGTGAGGTGTTGCGCTACATAAAAATTGACAAAAATAAAGTGACAATGGAGGAGTCGTTTCTCCGCTTCATCGAGACAAAAGGTAAAAGCACAAAGGACATTTCTAAACTGATTTTGAGACAATTGGAGAACGATGGGATTCAGATTGGTGACTGTATTGGCCAGGCATTTTTGACAATGCTTCTATTATGGTAGGCTATCAATCGGGTGTGCAGTAACGAATATCCGAAATCAACCCAAAAGCTCTATTTGTGCCATGCACTAACCATTAATTAAATCTGGCTTGTGTACATGCCGCTTCTGTAGCGGTTCACTCTGTTACATTTTTTGGCATACTGGACCGGTTATTCTCGTTCTTTTCTGCATCTACACATCGCTGGAACGTCTTGATTCAGTTGACTGGTCTAAGTATCAAGCGGACTGTGGAAACTAGATGGAGTAGTCGAGCAGATGCTGTAAATGTGGTAATAAAATTATTGGAGGTCATCATTGCCCTGGGACAGCTCACAGAAGGAGAAAATGCAACCACAAGATTAGATGCATCTGTAATTCTCAACTCGGTATTGTCGTTTCTGTTTCTTTTATTTCTGAGCCGTTGGAAAACTATTCTCCCAGAAATCAATGATGCCCAGAAGTATATCCAAGAAAGGGGACTGTATCTGCAACAAAGTTCTCTCAGGCTGACGGAGTTGAAAGATTTTCCTCTTCAGAATAGAGAAAAGATAGTGGACACTGCAACAGACGAGTAAAAAAAACAAACTCTGCTTTGAAATGGGGATGAGCATGGAACATCGTATCCGCAAAAAGAAATAAATGGGTGGTGAACGATTGACTGATGCAGCACTGGGATTTGATATTAGTTGAGACGCGAAATGCTGTCTGTCATAGACAGGTTGACTGAAGAAATATCTTGTAGATTTCAACAAGTTCACAATCTTGTAAATAAATACGCCTTTCTTACACCATCAAATCTGCTTGATGATAATTATGATTGTCAGCTTGGTGAAGTTGATGAAGATATAGAAAAAGATAAATTCATTGCCGAAAGGAAGAGAATTCAGTATTTTGTGAAAGCTTCACGAAAAGACAAAATCAATGGACCTCTTAGACTTTTGAACTTTATACAGAGATACTACATTGGAGATTCCGTCCCTAATATTGTGATCTTGCTGCGCATTTTTTTTACCCAAGCTATTAGCGTTGCCAACTGTGAGCGCTCTTTCTTGAAACTGAAACCCATAAAAAACTACCTTCGATCAAAAATGAGCCAGAGAAGGCTTACATAGTTGGCAATCCTCTTCATAGAGAAGGAACTTGTCGATAGAGTAAATTTTGATAACTCTGCCGAAAAAAAGCGAAAAGTATGTTTGTAAATTTTCAACCAACTTGATGCCTTGGGATAGTTCTCTTACAAAAAAATAAACGTATAGCCTTATTTTCAATTCATACATACATTTATTGAAACAATTATTTTTAACTATTTTTAAAAGGATTGAAACATTATTGACAATAACAAATTTCTTAAATTTTGCGCTTAAACCGTGCAATTACACACACGGATTTCCAAAAGCACGGATACAAGATGTTTTTTTTTCTCTTCGGGAAACTCGACCACTTAATAATAACGTTATAATGAAAAAAAAAAGAAAGGAAAACTACATCGGACTATCCTCTCCTTGATACAGGCATGTTTTTTTTGTGAAAATTCGGAAATAACAACAATAAAAAAAGTAAATAAAAACGATTTTATCATTTCTTACCCTTTTTCATGTTTTCAAATATTCTGATTTAAATTTATAAATTCAAATTTCTAATATTCTCATTTGAATGTTTTCTAAAATGTGTGACTTTCCATTTCTTAAATTTTGCGCTTAAGGCGAGCGATTACACACACGGATTTAAAAAATCACGGATACAAGACGTTTTTGCTCTTCGAGAGGATCGACCTCTAAATAATAACATTATGAAGAAAAAGAAAAATACATCGGACTCCTCTCTTTGATACAGCCATGTTATTTGGCGAAAAAAGCTTCTTTCTTAGAATAGCGCTCAGTGACGTAGCATCAGTTTTTGCCGCCTGGGTTGGTCGTAAAATTTGCCCCCCCCCAAGGGCATATAATTATCTGTTTTGCCTCAAAGGTCAAATCGTTGAACTTTGACCCCTTAACAGGCATATTTCTGGCCGAAAACCGACCACAAAGATTTTCCCAAATCTCAGTACTCTTTATATCAAATTTCGAGTCTGTAGACTGAAAATTGACAGAATTATTGCGTAGGGAAATATACACAGACAGCCGGACACACACAGAGACATGCCCACTTTTATAGATATACTAACATTTCAGCCCGGCGTTGCCCGGGTGTTTAGAGGTGTATGTTGAGCAAAAAAAAAATAAATAAAAATAAGAAAGCAGTCAATTTTTTTTAACTTGATCCCTATTATGACCCCTTAACATTTATTGTTTTGGGCTCAAATCAGGTTATTAAGTTAGATCCATGTCCTAGGAACCTATATTTAAAATTTCAAGTGTCTAGACCCAAAATTGACAGAGGTATTGCTTAGGGAAATGTACACACACAGACACACACACACACACACACAGACACGTTCACTTTTATAGATATATAGATAGATTTCTGTAGAAATATATTTTCTTATAATATATATCAATCCTTATTTAAAAAGCTCAATGTAATTACGGAGCAATATAGAGAATAATGACAAAAAGTTATATTCCAAAATTCATGATGTTGACCATCTTATAATTTATTCCTTTAATTCAGTCAACTTATACAATTATTGACAGTATCTGTTTCGTAACGCAAAATCAATCACTTAATTATTATATCAATCAGTGAATCTATTATGCCTTAACTCATCAGCAGAAATAGCAACAATTAATCCGACAAAAGGAACTGAAGTGTGATTTGCCATGATTAAAATCCGAAAATTGAAAGGGAAGCTGTAAATACCTTTATATTTTTGTATTTTCTTTCAATGAACCGATCAGCATTCATCGGTGCCTGTTGAACAGTTACGAAACCGATGCAATTGATGTCAGCACAATTAGGATATGGGTTTGTCGATTTAAAAATGGCGATAGAAATGTAAGTGACAAAGCACACCCAAGACACATGCACAGCTACTATCCTAATCGCTAGTAAAAGTGCATTGAGAATGGTGATGACTATGTAGTAAAATAAATTCTGGAGCACAAAATTCGCCCATTTTAATGGTACCACTCCTGTCTTCGTAGCTGTTCAACTTTTTTTAGTTGAAAAATAGAATTGATTACTTTTGGACTGATCCTCACATATATTATAGGACATTTAAATAGTCAGGATTGAAGTTCTACCTAGTATTGAGCACTTAAAAATCGTCAAAATTTCATTTTATTATACATTTAAACTTATACATACATACATACATACATACATATATACATACATACATACATACATACATACATACATACATACATACATGATAGCAGCAAACTCGTTCTTGAGTATTGCCATCTCTGGCCCAAATGAGGCAGACATGAGCACCACTAGCAGCACGTGCCGGACGGTCACTTCTATGAACCTTCTATAGTCCTGCACATCTGCTGATGACCGGGTCCAGGCTGTGGTGCCCTGAACACCTGCTTGTTCAGACCTTGGATGTTCCAGAGCCTTTATTTCCATTGACACCCATATCTGCATCAGTCCTCATTGAGTGTCCGTTTGGCGTTTTAGGCTACAGCCAGCCTTTTTGTTCTCGATGTACACACTGATGGCAAAGTGTGTATTCCATTACATATCAAGTAATGCCTGTGCTTGACGCTTTTTATAATGAGAAAAGACTTTGCACCGAGACAATCCCACTCTCTAAACAACTGCCACATTGAACCAAAAAGAAGAGCAAGTCAACATCATTGGAAGTAGCACTCGCCGCAGGTTTTATATCAGGGTTTTCCTTCTCCTAGAGAGGTTGCCTTCACCACGGTTTACGGAGCTCTCTCCACCCATCATGCCATTTGATCCATGACTGGTTGGGCACCAGACCATATTCCACACGCCAGTGGGTCATGTATGCCGCAGCTTACAGGGTCTAAGTTCTTCTGGAGGTTTCTGTCAGGGTTACCTCAGTCTTAGCCTTTGATTAAAAGAACCTTGGCCAACAAGGCAGTGGAGGTCCAGTTATACAGGGCAGGACACTCGCCGTTCATCAGAGCCCTGTCTGCGTAGCAGTGGTCATGACATGCACGGGGTTGTTTTGTCTGGGAGAAGCACAGTATCACGCTAAGACATCTGTGTGTTTTTAACACAAGTCCACACCAGACCTTGACCACCATACATACATACATACATACATACATATATATATATATATATATATATATATATATATATATATATATATATATATATATATATATATATTCTGTTTTGAGAGAAGGACAAAAACTTTTCCTGTCGCTTGATGAGAGTTGGTTGGTTATTGTTATAATAAATTGAACTGAAACCGGATTCTTTTCATTATGTAGCGACATTAAAATAATGTGCATTTGAATATATATAAAGGTACACATTGCTTTTTATCATTGAACTATATTATATAAATCTCGTTAAATTTATTGCTTTTTTATCTTTGAATATTCTTAACCTGGAATCACCCCCCCCACACACACACACGTAGATGAGATAGTATTATTTTTCATATTTCCACGTCTTTGGTAATATCCGAACTGATAGAGAGCAAATTAACATCCATAAAAGCAACATTAGCCGTGTTCTATTCCCCTTCCTATCCAATGTGGATATTATATTACAAAAAAAAACAAAAAAAAAAAAAAAACAACAACAAAAAAAAAACAACGGTTGGTACAGATTGGAGAACGTGGGTGATGACCTGCTGAAGAATCAATCTACCTTGAAGTATAAATGAGTCAGGCATTTTTGGTTCTATTGTCTGAGTCGTGGATGACCTAAATTAGGAGCCAACCAGGTGCTTGTTCTCTTTCTCTATTTAAATAAAAAGAAAATAAAGAAAACAAAACATCTCAACTCATCAACTATTTATTTTGACAAATAAGCACAAATACGAACTTATTTCTGGATATCTGATCGAAAAGACAAATATATTTATGTATGGACAACTTTATTTTGGTAACAAGAGTAAAAATAAGCAAGTAAATACGGTGTTGTCAAGTTACACATGTGTATTAAATGGAAAGAGATATTAAACACTGGCCATATTTAGTAAAAGTATCGAATATGTGTATTAAATGAAAAGAGATATTAAACACTGGCCATATTTAGTAAAAGTATCGAATATGTGTATTAAATGAAAAGAGATATTAAACACTGGCCATATTTAGTAAAAGTATCGAATATGTGTATTAAATGGAAAGAGATATTAAACACTGGCCATATTTAGTAAAAGTATCGAATATGTGTATTAAATGGAAAGAGATATTAAACACTGGCCATATTTAGTAAAAGTATCGAATATGTGTATTAAATGGAAAGAGATATTAAACACTGGCCATATTTAGTAAAAGTATCGAATATGTGTATTAAATGGAAAGAGATATTAAACACTGGCCATATTTAGTAAAAGTATCGAATATGTGTATTAAATGGAAAGAGATATTAAACACTGGCCATATTTAGTAAAAGTATTGAATATGTGTATTAAATGGAAAGAGATATTAAACACTGGCCATATTTAGTAAAAGTATCGAATATCGAGTGTTGAAATTTGGGAAAATCTTTGTGATCGGTTTTAGGTCGGAAATTTGGCTGTTAAGTGGTCAATGTTTAACGATTTGACCTTTGAGAACTCTACCAAACTCCTCCTACAATTTTGGGTCTAAACTCATGAAATTCTAGATATAGGTTCATTGGACATGGATCTAACTTAATAACTTGATTTGAGCCCAAAACAATAAATGTTAAGGGGTCATAATAGGGGTCAAATTTACAAAAAAATTGGCCTCTGCGGTTTCTACCAAATCACCCAGACAATTTCTGGTCTAAACATTTGAAATTTTACATAAAGGATATTCAGAGATAGGGTAAGCTTTTTCATCGGTTTGGATCGAAAATATTTTAGTTACCAATATATAAATGTATGTATGTATGTATGTATGTTTGCATGTCTGCCTAAAACTTATGATAGAGCCAACGGATTTTAACAAGATCAGTATGGTTTTTAAAGTTCGACCTTTCATACGACAAACATCGAAAAATTGGCTAGAAACATTAATATCTTCACCTTCAACTAGGCACTTTTCTACAGGGAGGGGTCACTTTTTTCGCCGATATTTTTAAAAGTTATCCTCTCCTTTAGATTGTCTAGCCTTAATTTTAAAAAATGCCACTTCAGGTTTGGCGGTAGTCGTAACAGCATAGACTTTTTTTTCTCATTTACAGTACCAGTTTGATCCTGCTTTCCTACTACCACTTTTTTTTTGCTCAACATACACATCCAAACACCCGGGCAACGCCGAGCTGAAATGCTAGTATATATATATATATATATATATATATATATATATATATATATATATATATATATATATATATATATATATATATAATGAAATCAACAAAGATGCAGTGTTTACCTAATATAAGCAATGGTAAACTTCGATCTAATATAAATACCAGTATTTATATATAGATATTTTAATCCCAATCAACTAAAAAAGCTCAATACACAATAGAGAGTAGAGCTGATGAGAAGAGAGAAAAAAAATTTAAACTGTAAGTTGAAATTTACAATCAAATTTAATATTCTGCGGAGTTTAAAAGAATGCTATTCTTGCTATTCTTCTCATCAGAGGACAGAAAGACATTAGCAAATTATATTTGTAGCAATGCGAGATTTTGCTGGTTATGGTATTAAATGAAACCGAAATTTATTATAGTCATAAACTGCAAAAACAACGAGTGAACAAATGTAGGAAATGTAAAAAATAATAAAAACAAACCGGGCATAACATTGCAGCTTGCATTAAGATTTTTTTCAAAGGTAATCCGAAAGGAGAAAATAACTCTTTAGAAAGAATCAAATCCGAATTTAAATCCAGTTGAATATGATTAAATATGAATTTTTAACGTAGCTGTAATTATGGAAATTATTTTTGCGGATAGCGCAGTAGTCCAAAGATAGGTTGATCCCCAGTTACTCAACTGATTCGAGAAATAAGATGAACAGAAAATCAACATGTCATCTCCCATCGTTGGCGTAATTAGAAATTTGATTAAAAATTTCCAACTTAGAGTTTTAATTTTTTTCTCTTATATATATATATATATATATATATATATATATATATATATATATATATATATATATATATATATATATATATATATATATATATATACGAGATGTCTTTAGTAAGTGTCCAAACTGTTTTTGTACAGGTATTTAAAATTGCCATAGACTCTTGGATATTAAGTATGTTATTGCTATACATGTTATAAGATATCTAACCATTTTTTATGATTTCAGATTCAAATGAACAGCTACAGCAGGAATTGGAATACACCCTACTAAAACCTGATTGCCACAGCTGATGAATTTCAAAAATGCAACTTATGTGTGAAGACAGTTTAGAAGAACGAGATGCAATAAAATTCTATTTTAAACCTGAAAAGCATGCCACAGAAATATATGAACTGTTTCAGGCTACTTTTGAACCATCTTGCAATGTAGCACCAGTTTTTGAGTGGCGTAAAAGATTCAAGGAAGGCAGGGAATCTGTGAGGAATGATGAGAGGTGTTGGAGGAGTAAGAAGTTATGTATCTATGGAGACAATAAGTGCACAGTTTGATGTCAGTGTGGGAACTGTACATACAATTATTCGCAAGAAACTGAAGATACGGAAGATTTGCACGAATGCATTAGTCTACTACTCCATCCTTGTCATAGATTATTTGACCAAATCGGCATCAAGACAGTTCTTAACCCTCCCTATAGTCCAGATCTTGCCCTCTATGACTTTTGGTTATTCCCTAAGCTCAAGGAAAACCTTAGAGGCTGTCGTTATGAGACAATTGAGGAGATAAACAAGGCTGTGACGAGGATCATTGACACGTTCATACAAGAGGACGTCCATGGGGTCTTCAGAAGTTGTTAGAACGGTGCAACAAGTGCACTGCAACTGGAGAAGATTACTTCGAAGGGGACTAGAGTGCATGTGAATAGTATCAATAAAAGTGCTCATACAAAAAAGTCTGGAAACTCATTGAAGGCACTGTGTATAATTATAATATTATGATTTCGACACCTAGCTAAAGGGATAATTGGGTGGGTATCAAGGTATCTGGTATATATGGGAGTGATGGACGAGGGTTGTCAAGCAAGGTTAAGCTAATGCAAGTGAATTTAAGTTGCACTAGGAACTTGAAAAATTTTTTGAATTCTAAAGAATAGGGGATATGGGGAAAGGAGGAATAGTATAATATGGACGATAAGGACGAAAGACACAAAGAAATATGAGTGTATAAGGGGGTCGAATACATCATCAATGAGTAGAGGAGATAGATAAATGATGGTGGTCACGAATTACAAACAAGTGATAATTGACAAAAGGATAATTTAATAAATTAAGGTGAAATAACGCAAAATTCAGTAAAGAAGTTCTGTGAAAAAAATATAGGAACAAGAAGATATAACATCTTCTCACATTAATGTTTTGCCTAATTATATCGACAAATATATATATATATATATATATATATATATATATAAGTATATGGCTTTGTCTTGTATATATTGCTATTATTATATTTAAGATTCACCGTACCCGTCGAGCTTCACGCATCATGATAGGTCCACATTTAAAGAATCCTTCAATACCTCTTTAAGTCCCATCATATATACACAAGTACATATATATATATGTTGATCAAATTTCCATTTATATATGTACACACACAAACACCCCCCCCACACACATATATATATATATATATAAATGGAAATTTAATCAACTTTTTTGGATTTTACCGTTATTGGATATTTTACCCTTCACCAGACTATCTATTCACATGAAATCACTTTTTTCTTTCACCATATTCCCTCTGCTTCACTATTTGTTACCAAGTAAGATCTATGACTTACTTTTAGTTTCATTAAATACTTTTTCAAGCAAAATCCGATCCCGCATTTTGCTAATTCCTACCCTCTGATGAGAAGGAAAATATTTCTTTGAAACTCCACGGATTAAGGACTATCCACTCATTTTGTGCTTCCTTTTTAAAATGAAAGGTTTTTAACTCTTTTTCAAAGTGTTTTTTAACATGCTTTATTAACAAAAACAGCAACAACACTGGAACTGTTTATTTTTTTTTCAGAAAAACATAAACGATTTCTGATAATTGTCGTTTGTCTGATAATCATTGAACCACGTGCAAGACAAAATAAAAATATATATTTGGCTTTGAAATATTCACTCCGATATAGGGGAACCAGTTTATGATCTAAAATATCGAATTTTCTTCATATATATATATATATATATATATATATATATATATATATATATATATATATATATATATATATATATATATATCCCCTATAAGAAATTCTTTTCTTATCGCTGAGCACTTTCAGACGAATAAAAGTCGGCCAATTTAGCTCTTATGTATAGATCATCGTATAACGATTAGATCACTGTCTGGCTGACGTAAATGAACATTTAAAATTAAAAATATTTAAATTCAACGTTATTTCGCACGGTTAACGGTAGCCGAATTGATACGGTCTTCGCTAATCGAGCCAGAGATGTCTTGTGTTGCGGGGTCCGAATTGTTCGACTGGTGTTAATCGTGACACCCTGCACTGAAGATTCCCGAAAGGATGAAACACTAGTGTCTGTAGGTATTTAATTATTATAGTAAAAAAATAATTATATACATATATATATATATATATATATATATATATATATATATATATATATATATATATATACATACACACACACATATATATATATATATATATATATATATATATAGCTTCGAATTTGGGGGTATCAAAACCAAAGTAAAATATGATGAAAGTAAAAGTAAAATAGATAAACCCCGTAATTTATTATACCATACCTGTTCACACTGAAACACTTATCACAATATTCTGTGGATCTATATTAAAAAAACCTTGTCAAACTTCATGACATATTTCCATTTTATGGAGGTCAGGCGCGAACGAACACCCCATAATTTTATTATACCATATTTCTTCAAACTGAAACATAATTATCAAAGTATACTTACGCAGATAGATATGAAAAGTCTTTATTAAAGTTTGTACCTATTTCCATTCTATGGAGGCCAGGCGCGAACGCAGACCTCACAATTTTATTATACCATCCCTATTTAAGTTAAAACATACTTATCAAAGTATTATTATGTACATCTATATCAAAAACACTTGTAAACGTTTTTTTTAATGTTTCAATTTTTCATTTCCATATTTTGTGGACCAGGCGCGTACGAAGACCCCACAATTTTAATTAATCATCATTATGCCAGATCAAACATACCCATTCTTGTGTCTCGATACATCTTCTATCAGTATATGTGATGAGTTTTCTATAATAGTCAACCATATAGGAATAGGAGCCTATTCGTGACCAGACACACACACAGACGTTCAGCTTTATATTATATATATATATGTGTGTGTGTGTGTGTTTGTGTGTGTGTGAAATATATATATATATATATATATATATATATATATATATATATATATATATATATATATATATATATATATATAATTATTATAAACCTGTACTATCCCACATATAAAAAACCTTTGTATAAAGAACTTAATAAATCTTATAAAATAGTCCCTCCTAAGACTTTAGATTCCATTAATTCTGAAGCTAAACTTTTACTGACTTCACTGAAATAATTTCTTCGGGTACCCCTAGATTCACCCTCAAGGATCATAAACCTAATTTCTATGACAACCCCTCCATCAGATTGATCTGCCCATCTAACTCTGACTTATGAGCTGTAAGCGAAAATATCTTAGATAGAATCATCCCTTCTATTAAAGAAAAAGTAAGTTTCCCTCTTTGGCTGAATTCAGATTCCGTAATTAATTGGTTTGTCTCCCTTAAAAATAAACACCTCCTTAACTTCATAACCTTTGACATCCAAAATTATTATCAATCAACTTCTCCGATCCTTTTAAATAAGGCTCTTATCTTTGCTAAAAGAAATTCTGACTTAACTAATTTAGAAATTAAATTAATTCTCCTAACGAGAAGTCCCTTATACAATTTAACAATAAGCTTTGGACTAGAAAGGACACCCCTGATAATTTTGACATCTTGATGGGTATTTCTGACTCTGCAGAAGTTACCGATTTAGGGGGGGCTCTTCTTACTGAAAGAACTTAAATACCACTTTAAACATATCCAAGGGGGCCTTTATAGAGACGATGCCATTTTTGCTACAACAGCCAGGCCAAGAGAGTACAACAAAACAATTAAAAAATTACATAACTTCTTTAATAACTTTGGCCTTTTTATAATTACCGAACCAAACAAAAAACTTCAAATTTTCTAGATGTTACACTTAACCTTAACACCGAAACTCACAGCCCCTATCATAAACATAATCTTACACTTTTATACGTCCATAAATCTTCTAACCACCCCAACTCAATTATAAAATCTATAGTAGCATCCGTCTCTAGAAGAATTTCTGCTCTTTCTCCTCATAAAAAACTTTTGATCAAAATGCTACTTTCTTCAATAATGCCTTATGGAACTCAGGACACAAGGAAAAGATTAAATACAACAATTATGCTCCTCCTGCAAGCCGCCTTAAATCTGTAATCACACACAATATAACTCGTAAGAAACCAGTTCAAATAACAAGATCTGCAGCTATCAATAACAATGAACCAGTCTACATATATAATCCAAACCAAAATGCTAATCGCAATACCTTTAACCCACTCAGTCGCATCAGGAGAAAGAAAAATATTTGGTTTAATCCTCCATTTAGCCTAAATGTCAAAACTAATATACCTAAGGAATTCTTCAACATTGTACAAAACTCTTTCAAATACCCACACAGATATAGTTCTATTTTCAATAAAAATTCAGTCTGGATTTCTTATTCAACAATGCCTAATGTATCACAAAGAATCTTAACATCTAATAACAAAAGAATTAAATCAGCCCCAAAAATCCCTTTCCCAATTAAACCCAAAACTAACTGTAATTGTAACAACAAACATTTTTTGCCCACTTAATAACGATTGCATCCATAAAGATGTTATATATCCTTGCACAATTACTGAGCTCCCACGCAATCCTCCCATAACAGACACTAATACTTCGTCTTCAAGTTATTCTTCTTCCCATCCTCTATCTAATATAGTTACTAATCCAATACACCACTCGAGCAGCCCCTCCATCTACAATCATGCAACGAGCAATAATAATAATAATAATAATAATAATAATAATAATAATAATAATAATAATAATTAGAATAATATTTCCCCTAACAGCCATCCGAACACTAACAACACTCATTATCCCCTCCAAAATAGTCCTCATACAATCATTTTCCCACCATTTATTGAACACTATGAACAAAATTCAAACCATTTTACTAATACAAATCAGCAAATTAATATTAATACCAGACCTCGAGCTTTTAATAAAGTACATACATATATTGGCGCTACTTCAACATTAATTAAGAAAAGAATATCAAACCACATTTCTTCTTTTAACAACCATAATTCTAATAATAACCAAGGAACTTCTCTAACCACTTTAATTAAAAAACTTAACTTTAATAATACCCCCTTCTCAATCAAATGAACCGTCATAAAAAAGTTAAGTCTTATACTCCAGGCTCTAAGTCATGTCGCCTCTGCATAACCGAAGCAATAACTATAATTACTTCCCCTCAAAGTAACAATATAATAAATTCTAAAAATGAACTGATCTCTTTCTGTAAACATAAGTCCAAATTTAATTATGGCAATTTTGAAATTACATAGTTATTACTTTTACTTTTTAGATAGATATATAATTTTTTCTTTAACTTTATCGTTTTTTCTACATACTTTCTTAATACTTTATAATTTAATAACCCTTTATTTTAATTCTTTATTTCTTCTTTGCTTGGCCGGTTTTTTATTTATTTGTTTTAGTCTTTAAATATTCCTATCTATCTAATATATCAATCTATCCTCACTTTCATATCTTGTATGTATATTTACTTATATTCTACTATATGCATTTACTTACTTTCTTGCTTTTTCCTGAATTTACAGATACCGGCCATCCTCTCCCCTTAAATAATTTTTATTTTTTTTATTCTATATTTTATTTTTCATTTATTTATTTATTGTTTAATTATTTATTTTCTATTTACTTATTAATTAATTAATTTATTTTATATTTATTGTCTTTTAACAACTCTTGCTGACATTTTCTTAAGTAGTAACCTGTACATTTCAGTTGACCTATATTATTTTGCCCTATATATTTTTTCGCGCCTTTTAACATTCCCTGTCTGAGTCATTTTGACATTTGTTTTTCTTTTTTATATTTAATTCTATCACCATTTAATTTAATTTTATTTTATTTCCTCTTCTTCTTCCCCTGATGTTTCTTATTTATATTTATGTCTCGGTAGCAGTGTGAAAAGTATATCTTATTTTTTTTTTATTAATATTATTGGAATTTTCCCCGTTTTCCCTTGTACATATTTTTCAATTATTCCATGGATTTCGGCCTTTGGATTATTTTGGACCATCTTCCAATTACGGGATTTCCTTGGATTTTACTTGTGCAAATGGAAATTCATTTAACTTTCTTGAAGTTATATTTTTGGATTTTACCGTCATTGGATTAATTATCTTTCACCAGACTATCCATTCACGTGTAATCACCTTTTTCTTCACCATATTTACGCTGCTTCACTTTTTTGTTATCAAATAAGATCTTTGACTTACTTGTTGTTTCATCAAATACTTTTGTATGCAAAATCCGATCCCGCATTTTGCTAATTCCTACCCTCTAATGAGAAAGAAAGTATTTCTTCGAAACTCCGCGGATTAAGGACTATCCACTTACCAAGTGTTTCCTTTTCAGATTAAATATGTTTTTAACTATTTTTCAAAGTGTTTTTAACATGTTTTATTAACTGTTTGCTCGTATATATATATATATATATATATATATATATATATATATATATATATATATATATATATATAAGGTTGGTGCAAAAGCAATATCGTTTTCTCACATATATTGCATTTATATATGATTTCTGGATTAATTCCTTGATATATATAGCCATGTTATATATCATTTTGAAGTGCATTTTTCACTCTATTGTAACGTGTTATTTGTTACTGTTCTCAATCTCTTCATTCATTTTTTGCAGGTTTTTCGACAGCATGGACAAAATTCAAATCCGCACGATTTTCTTTTTCCAGTCTAGTTTAGATGAAAAGCTGCCGAGACAGCTCGTGATATCAATGATGCGTTTGGTTCAGGAACCAATAACGAACGTGTGGCACAACGGTGGTCCAAGAAATTTCGCAATGGTGACGAGAGCCTCGAAGATGAAGACGGTCGCGGTCAGTCAACTGCGATTGATAACGAACATTTGAAAGCTTTAATTAAAGCTAATTTCGTAACACCACACGAATTAAATTCGAGCTCGACCACTCAACAGTCGTCTGCCATTTAAAGCAAATAGGGGAATAAAAAAAGTTCGATAAATGGGTGCCGCATGAATTGAATGATAAAAAAGTCGTCGTTTTGAGATATCTTCTTCGCCCCTTCTGCGCAACAAAAACGACCCATTTCTCGAGCAGATTGTGACGTGATGAGAAGTGGATCCTCTACAACAACTGGTAACGATCGGCACAGTGATTGGATGCCGGAGAAGCTCCACAACACTTCCCGAAGCCGAAATTGTACCAAAACAGGGTTATGGTAACTGTTTGGTGGTCTGCTGCCGATCTCATCCATCATAGCTTCTTGAATCCGGGCGAAACGATTACAGCAGAGAAGTACTGTCGACAAATTTACGAAATGCACCAGAAGCTCCAATGTATGTGCCCAAACTTGGTCGATATGAAGGGACTAATTCTACCCCATGACAACGCTCGCCCGCATGTTGCTCAACTGACTCTGCAAAAGCTGATAGAATTGGGCTACGAGACTTTGCCCCATCCGCCATATTAACCGGACCTCTCGACCACCGATTATCACTTTTTCAAACATCTCGACAACTTCCTGCGCAAAAAAAATGCTTCAAAAGCCGAGATGATGCCGAATCGGCCTTCAATGACTTCATCACTTCCAGAACTTCGGATTTCTATGCCAATGGGATAAATAAACTTGTTTCTCGTTGGGGAAAATGTGTCGATTCTAATGATTCTTATTTCGATTAATAAAGTTTATTATAAAAAGAGTTATGATCTTTCGAAGTTGAACGTCAAAAAACATTATTTTTGCACATGTAAATAATAATAAAAATAAAATCGTACAATGAGTATAAAAGAATCCCCACTAACAGAACAGCTGCAACAATAACAATAACAATTATTTATGCAACCGAGTGCAGGTTGGAATCGCAGACAAATGCTGCAAACACACACGAAGGCAGCATTAGAAAAAGAAAGTCATAACATTGGCTGTGTCTTTGAAATATGAAATATTGCAATTAAAAAATTTTCTTCTTAGACGCAATCGATTTGTATTTATGTTTTGTTTACGTTTCGAGATGCGTGGGTCGATGGGATAATAAATAAATAGAAACTAAAATACCTGTTCCATCAAAAATGTCGGAGAGAAATATTTGCTTTCTTGAAGAAATCGATCCATCATTGGAATCGGCAACATTTTTATATGGCAATAAAAATTATTTATGTTTAAACAATGCATTATTCATACAACCCGTTTTCTTTTTGGATATTGTTTTGTGAAATTTATTTTTGAATGTGATTGAAGTGTAAAGGAAAATGTACTCTCTTGCGTAGGGACTGAACTCACTGCGCTTAGATTATTGGGCCTATGTATTTAATACATTCTTCTCAATCTACTCTCCTCTCGCGCCTCTTGTTGTCCGTTCGTTCTTCATTGTTAACTGTTACATTATATTTGGTAGTGATCCAACAGATGGACGGAAAGACGTACGCGCACACACCTGATGTCGGCTTTGATGGTGTGTAACTACGTCTTAAGTTACCCTTCCAGGCCTCTTCGCCAATCTTGAAGTGGTGCTGGAGCTATTACTTCGTGGATGTCGACTTTATTTCTTGTAGAACTCGAGAATCTTCCTGTCGAACTCGGGAATCTGCATTGAATATCGAACGGAACCGTGGAGCAGCAACTTGCGAACCTCGAGGTAACCTGTTTTATTTCTTGTAACCTTGGGTGCATATAATTATTGTGCCCTTTGTTCGTGTTCGTTTCTGATTAGTTGTGATTTCAGAGAAAGAAGACAACGATTTTGTGCAAATCTTTCATTGAATTTTGTCAGCTTTTTCTGAGAAACATTTTTTTGCGATGATAAACTTGTATGAATTCCCACTACACCTTCTCTTTTCATTCTTGCTTCATCGAATAAGGCACACTGTGAGTAAAGCTACAACCGACGTAAACAGAAGCCATAGCCACTGGAAATGACGTCATATCTAAGGTAGACGCAAGCAAGGCCTTCTATTTATGCTAGTCGTGGTATAACATTAAAAGCTACCATAAAACCAAAAAAACAAAAAAGATGAAATTTCATAATCTATAATTAATCTCATCTTGATTGTCATTTTCACAACACCTCGGTTGATAGAAACTTCGACCTTCTTCAGATGTATCTTGACGGACTCGGAAATCTTTCTGTCGAACTCGGGAATCTGCACGGAATTTCGAACGGAACGTTTTATTTAATTCGCAAGAATATCATGCTTTCGTTCCGTTAGCCATGACTGGATAGAAGTCCTAAGTAATTCGCAATTGTTTTTTCGGTAGCCCACACTAAAGACTGAACCTTCAGCCTTCATAAGAAGGTCACTTTTACAACTACATTTTTTAAAGTGTTCGCCGCTGGTCCCGGATTGTCTGCTCACAAATATATTGCCCACTGCGGACCTTCATGCATGGTCTGCATTCATTCGGGATGCTGTGCGTTTTATGGGAGAAACTGGCTTAACCCATCCTGAGTGAATGCTGCCAATATCAATTCAACGACCGGCCGATATTAGACAACGTATCTTATAAACGATGCAAAACGCAATAGATCAATTTTCGTCAAATTGAGAAAGTAAAGAAATTAAAAATTGAGAATATAAAAAGGCGAACATTTTAATTTTAGAATTCGGTTGTGAAAACAATAAAACCAGTCAGATGTGTAAACAAACAAAATAATAATTTGGGATGCAATAGAGTGAAGAAATTTAAATCGTTTTGTCGGCGTAAATAAACATTTTTGCCTATTATCACTTTTTGCTTCCAACACTTAAATGCACCATTTTAATTCATGATGAAGTTTTAAACTCCTTTTTCATGTCAAACTAAAGTTTCCTTTTAGAGAGTTTTCATCCTGAAATGTACAACAGACCTGCGTTAGTCTAACCGAACAACAAAGATGAGGTCATTAACCGAAAACTAAATATCAACAGCACTTCATCTCCGTAATAGCGTCAAATGATAAATTCCACGCTAATGATCTTATCGAGGCGAAATTTTCCCGCCCATTTTAACCGTCGTCTAACACGTGCGCATTCTTGATGGGTTGTTTGTTGTTTTAGTCTCTATTGTTGTTGTCGGTTGTGAACTGACCTTTAGTAACGACGTCGTGCCTTCTAGACTTATCTAAATTTCTCCAATTATCATCAAACCGGTCTCTTAGGGAGTTTCTTTTTAAATTTTCATAGCAGATAACATTTACATTGGATTTCTAATTTAAATGTTGTCATCATCATAGACACACACATGTAACAGTATTTGTTATATCTAAAGGCACTAATGTTTCAGGCTTACGCAATCATCAGTGCAGGAAGTGATAATTACTGCTGGTCGTGGGACTCGAAGCAAGTCAACAAAGCCAACTTTGGCTTTGATGACTTTCTTCCTTTTAGACATTAGGAATGAACTTTTAATGGACGTGAATTAGGATATTTGTGTAACCGTGTAAATAGGCTCGTTATAATTAACTGCCATAAGAGCATTCAACAACCGAGAAGTTTTGGAATGATGCAGGTATGCTAATTGACCGCTTTATTCTCAATTCATTAAATAGGGCTCAACTTTAATCTTCTTAAAGGGGGAAATTAGCGCTAAAATTTCACGCAGGGTAAAATATAACAATATGCTAAAATATTACGTCTCTGACGGATTCGAGCACAATCACCACTTTTAATATAGATGTTGACAACCTTCAAGAGGTTTATTCTGTGAGTATCTGATATCGAGGAAACCAATTATAACAAAACAGAGTCTAAAGATATGTCTTAACTTACTGCTGTATGCGTCTTACGTTTTGTTTTATTTTTTAAATAGAGAATGACTCAACAACGTATTAACCCTTATTACGAAATAGCATGGTTGCCTGGAGTTGCCTGAAAATTAATAAAAACATGATGGACTTCTATTACTACCTCTGACACCCTATATTACAAACTTTTTTTTATTTTTATTTCTATAATCATTAATTATAATTTGTTCATATATATATATATATATATATATATATATATATATATATATATATATATATATATATATATATATATATATTCGTTACGGCATACATCTAGGAGAAGGAAAACGCTGATGTAAAACCTGAGATCAGAATAATATCATACTATAATTTAATGTCAATTTAAAGGCTTCAGTTAAAGTCTTTGATTAAATTTTTAATTATTTTGATTTGAGTTTAACTTGGTTTCCAAATGCCTTTCTCACAGAGTCTTTTTGATGTGCATCGTTTTTTTTTCTGGACATTTGACTTTTTAAATTGATTTTTGAGTTCCAAGTGTTGGTTTGTATCACCTATACATCGCCATTTACGACTCTGATACGTATCTGATTAGTACTTCCGGTCACTTAGATAGACTGTCTACAACAATGAGATAATAGAACCCCTCTAGCGGTCCCACGAAGTCTAAGTGAATTCTCGACCAGGGTCAGTCCGGTTTTGCCCACCATCCGAATTGAGTCGGTGGAGCTTTCATAGCTAATGCGCTTCCTCTATACTTCCTGACTTTTTCTTCTATATTCTTATTCATGTTTGGCCAAAAAACGAAAGAGCGCATAAGGCTTTTCATTCTTGATATGCCTGGATGTCCTACATGGAATTCGTTGAGCATTCTTTTATGTAGTGTTGCAGGAATTATCACCCTGTCGCTATAGAACAGGGCGTTATCGCAAATTGAATAGATTCCCTCATTCAGTTGGTTATTGTTGATTTTTTCTTTCGTGCTTATAATAAATTCCTCTACTTCTGCCTTACTCTTAATCTCATTAAGCGTTACTGGAAGTTCTCTTATCGTGTCACGTAAAGTATTTTTTATCTCAACTTCCGCTTGAATAGCTGCTATTACCATATCCTCCAATGGTTCTCCACTTAGGTATTAACCTTGATAACCCGCCTGCATGACCAAGTTTTTTTAGATGGTACATACTCCATTTGAAAATTGTAGTCCAGAAGCATGGTACCCCATCTTTGAAGTCTATTCGCCGTATGTTGTAGTAGTCCCTTTTTCGATCCGAAAATCGTTAATAATGGTTTGTGATCTGTTTGTAACAGAAATTGCCTACCGTGCAGGAAACAATGAAATTTCTTTACCGCGAATATAATGGCTAGCGCTTGTTTCTCTATTTGCGAGTAATTTTTTACAGCTGGTAAAAGGGTCCGGGATGCATGGGTTATGGGTTTAATTTTTCATCATCCATTTTGTGTAATATGCATGCTCCTATGCCATAAGCGCTGGAATCGCTTGTAACTACAATATCACACCTGATTTATAGTGTGCTACAAACAAGTCAGATGTTAATATATCTTTAATTTCCTGAAATGCTTCTTCGCACTCTTGCGTCCAGACCCATTTTTGGTCCTTCCTTAACAGTTCATTTAAGGGTGATCTTAGTTTATGTATATTTGGCTCGAATACATTGTAGTAATTCGCCAACTCTAAGAAACTTTGTAGAGACACAATATTTTCTGGAGTAGGCATGTCTCTTATTGCACTCGATCTATCTGACTCCGGCCTTCTTTCATGTTCATCGATGATTTGCCCCAAGTATTTTATTTTCCTCATGAAAAACATACATTTTTCCTGTTTTAGTTTAAATCCACAATCCTGGATCCTTTCGAATACTTGGTTTACATGATCCTTGTGATGTTCTTTGCTAGCGCTGTTCATTAACACATCGTCCAGGTACCCTACTGCGAAATCCAACCCATTTAGCATAATGTACATAATTTGTTGAAAAATCGCAGGGGCGACTTTGACCCCCAAAAGGAAGTCTGTTA
This sequence comes from Euprymna scolopes, assembly GCF_053919585.1. NCBI lineage: Eukaryota > Metazoa > Mollusca > Cephalopoda > Sepiida > Sepiolidae > Euprymna > Euprymna scolopes. The sequence continues at coordinate 86,458,954 of NC_136493.1, forward strand.
AACTTGTACAATCCCTTATGGGTATTGATACATAGCAGCCTTGAACACTCCTCATCGACTGGAACTTGCAAATACGCGTCACTGAGGTCCATTTTAGAAAAATATTTCCCTCCACTCAGTTTCGCACATATTTTTTCAGGACTCGGAAGCGGATAATAGTGCTCTTGTAATGCCCTGTTTAAACCGGTCGAGAAGTCGGCACAAACCCGAATCTCTTTGCTTTTCTTTTTAATGTAAACTGTTGGTTCAGCCCATTCACTATGATCATTTTTTTCAATGACACCCATGTTTTCGAGTCTTTCTAATTCACCATCTATTTGTTCTATAGCGGCGTATGAAACGTTTCTTTTCTTTCTGAATACTGGCTGTTCATTTGCTTTTACTTCAAATTTTGCCACTGCTTTTGTACACCTTCCAAGACCACCTGAAAATATGTATGGAAATTTCGTTTTTAACTCCCTCTTAAGTTTTTCTGCATCCACATTCGAATTCTCAACCTTTTGGCAAAAAGAGCTTAAAGGTAGATCCCATAGTTTAAACTTTTCGAACAGATCAGTTCCAAAGAGATTATTTGATTTCTGCATGAACATTTTTTTTGCCTTTTCGTGTTATATAGTGTTATTATTAAAAGATGACGTATGTATTTGTATTGTTCTTTGTGAGAGTCTTACGAGAGATTAGTGTTGAGTAAGAGATGTTCATGTTGTAAGAAGAGATGAGAGATATTAACATTGTTAGAGAAGAGATGTGGACATTAACAAGTATATATAAAGAGAGGGAAATATAAACACATTTTGAGAAGGTGTTTGCTATCTCGATAGATAGACTGATATTGAGAGGTTGACATTTATGCTTTTGACAGTTCTGTTTGAACGGGAGTGTTTATATGACATAAATAGACACATATACTTTCTACACATATATTTTTTAGATGATGAATTTCAAATGGTTTTTACACATAAATAGACAATACCTTTTTCATGTAATGATGGACACAGGAGACGGCAGTTATAAAAAAAACATGATGAGCATTTATTCCTTCCACTTGACCGGTCAATAGCTTGCATCCAGGAATTCAAAGTTTCTTTTACATTTTCTTTTTCTAACCCTCTCGCTTCCAGATGGTGGCAAGGTTCGAACTGGTCGGACTTTCGTCTGACTCTCTGACTCTCTTCTGACTTCTTCTCTCACTCACTAACTAACTCCCCTTCCTATATTGAGAAATCCATGCATGTCCGGCCAACGTGACCACAATTCATGTGCCATCAACATACACGACCTGCATGTGTCGAAACATTCTGATTTCCTATTTTTCCTTTGTTGTTTTCAACCTACTTATCTAATTGATATAACCCATAGTTTATTATCCACATTCTTTCTAACAATGAATAGTTTCCAGCCCAATTTTTATTGATTAAATTTTTTAACAGAATCAACAATTTACTGAACATTCCATTTATAACCAATTCTCTTTATTTTTACTTACATGAAAAAGGGGACGCACCTTTTAATGTAACGTCCGGTCTTATTCTGTAATCAATAATTATTTTTCCAAAATTATTTTTTCGCCACTGACGCTTCCCGCCGTTGTATGTGATTTAATCATAGCAGGTCTCCCAAGCTTCTTCCATGCATGTACATTAATAATGGAAATGTAAGACTCACTATCAAGCTGTAGTCTTACTTTCTTTTTAAACATTTTAACCTGTACATATTTCCGGATATTTAGTTCTTCAGGTTCAATTTTTATAAGTTTAATGGATGTCTTTTTTCTACCAGATTTTGTCGTACAATGTGATTCCTTATATCATTTCTGGTAGCATATGTCACATTGTTTAAATTTGTAGGGACACTCATTGTACCAATGTTTATCTTCACACCTCCAACACGATCCAGGTGGATCTTTTTCCTGTTTTTTCCTCTGGTTATTTTTTGAAGTCCATTTTTTCGTCTGATGTATCTTTTTGATATGCGATTCTCCGCTTTCCTCTATATCACGACTGCCCTGTTTCAACGCAACAAACCGTTCATAGTCTCCCGCTAACCTTTGTAGTTTTAAATTCGGCTCGTTTTCAAGTTTATTTAAAACACGACATTTGATTTCAGCGTCTTTATTTAAGACCAACCCCTCCGCAAAAATTAAACATTTAAAATTATCTGATGATAATTCCTCCAGTTTAAAGTCATCGTAATGCTTGTTTACTGTACTTGCTTAAGTAGTGTAGTCGTCTTCCTCTCTTCTAGTGACATTCATACACTTATATCTCCTGTGAAAAAGAGCTGTTTTTGTAGAAAACAGTTTTGTTAGTAGCATAACTGTCTCTTGGAAATTCAACGCACTGGTCTTTTTTGGGAGAATAAAAATCACGAACTTTGTATGTTCGGCTGTTCCCAATTTTCTTAGCAAAATACTAACTTTTTTTGCGTCTGTCCCTGTACCGCAATCCGATACAAAAATATCTTCATATCTCCTATAGAAATGGGCAAAAGTGACATCTTCTTCTGGTTTATAATTGAAGTTTTCAATGGCATTCCACACAGCTGTCTGCGAGAATGCATTATGATTCTCGTTTGCTTTCGTTAACTGTGTTGCTTCCAGAATTTTCCGTTGTTCTTCCTGTGTTTTCATCAAGATCTTTTCGAAATGTTCCTCTTGTTGCAACAGCGCTTTTTTTTTAAATTTCTCCTCACTTTCAAGTTGTCTTTGTTGCAAAGTGAGATATTTTAAAAATTTCTCCTCACTTTCAAGTTTTTTTTTGTTGCAAGGCGAGATTTTGTTCTGTTTGAAATTTGAATAATTGCAAAAGAGACTCTCTGAACTCGGCGTTCATCGTAACGAATTCAATTTACGAAACATAATTTACACTTGAAATAAAAAGCAGTTTTCCAAATATTTTTTCGTGAGCAAAAAGTCTATCCAGCTTTTCTTACCTCAATTCTTTTGTTTGAAGCATAAAAGTTAAGAAGAGTACTTTTGGAAATTTAATTTCTTGTACGCGATATTTCTTGTAAGTCCGTCGAAATAACATTTGTCAAAAAAATGTTTTTCTTCTTTTTTTTTTTTTTACTTGTACGTGGTTTTACGTAGCAAACAATACAAATCCTTCTCTTTTTAGCGAGTCGTTTTTTTTTGTATGGGAAAATCATTTATTTTATTGCTAACCTCTGTGTTTTGCACAATATGACTTGATTATTTAACAGGTCTTTTATAAGCACTAATGCTTACGAATATATGCTCTTTCTTTCTTTCACAGTCCATTTTTCCTTCTCTTGTCAAATTTGATGGTCGTTTTACTAATAAATAGTAAACGTGTTTGTTCCAATATCAGAAATAACGACTCGAATTTGTGGTAGTTAATATGAAATTATTTGAAGAAAAAAATACTCTTACCGTGCAAAAAACTGGTTTCTTGTACAAAAAAAAAACAGTGAACCTTTTTTTTCCTTTTTTTTTCGAAACACTCATGGCAGTCTGTTCAATTATTTTTATAATCGACCATATTATTCGCGTTCTCTCGCTGTAGGTTTTTGACAGCAAGTCTTTAGTTCTTTTTATAACATCGTCACATTACTATTGTAGTAATTAATTTGCTGTTAATCCTTACGCATCCAAATATCTGTTTGAAATGACGAAGGTGTTTTTGCTGTAAAAATCTTGCGAATCCTTTTGGTGATTGTTTGCAGTGATATCGTTTCGATTCCGTTGTCGCCAATATGTTGTATCGTAACACAATAGTAAAAGAAGAAAATCAAGTCGAAGTTGGTTTAACAAACAAAGTGTATTAACATCACAGGTTCAAAGGTAGGAATACGGGTATAACTGACTAGCGCTTAGCTAGGTAGTGAAGCACTGTCACTCCTTCTCACCGGTGTAGACATTACTGACACTATATATATAGTGAGAACCGGTGTAATTTTCCTTATGCATAGAAAGGCCGGTATAACATTAATGAATCTAATTCTACTGATTCTACCAAGAAAATGAACTATAATGTTAGGTTGGTGCAAAAATAATGTCGTTATTATATAGTTGAACACCAAAAAAATGATTATTTTTTGCACCAACCTAATAAATGTCTTTTAAGATTTGCACTGCGCTGCTGAGCTGCATTGTTATATTCATATAAAAAGCATAAAGTCTAACGGACATTGTAAGCATAAAATCTTGAAAACAACATTGAAAAACACAAACAAAACAATGCCAGTTACATTCTCAATCTTATGAGGTCCTGGATATGACCTTAAACTATATCAAGTGGTGAGGCTTGCGGGCTTTGGGGAGTGTGGAGCCACCCTTTAATTGCCATTGCTCCCAGGTCCACTCTGACCCGGAGTGGTAGTAACTGTTAGGGTCCCAACTATGGGTTAAATAGAAATCGACTTGAAAACAACAAATATATTCTACTAGCATGGGCGCCCGGCGTTGCCCGGGTGTTTGGATGTGTATGTTGAGCAAAAAAAAAAAGTGGTAGTAGGAAGGCAGTCTCGAACCCGTACCGCAAAGGAGGAAAAGAACGGGGTAAAACCTAACGTTTATGCTTTTACGACCGCCGCCAAACCGGAAGCGACATATTTTAAAATTAAGGCTAGAGAATCTAAAGGAGAATATAACTTTAAAAAATATCGGCGAAAAAAGTACACCTCCTGTAGAAAAGTGCCTTGTTGAAGGGGAAGATATTAATGTTTTTAGCCAATTTTTCGATATTTGTCGTATATATATAGTGAGAACCTTAAAACGATCTAATCGAACTTTAAACGATACTGATCTTGGTAAACTCCGACGCCTCTATTGAAAGTTTAAGGCAGACATGCAAACATACATACATACATACATTTATATATTGGTAACTAAACATTTTCGACCCAAACTGATGAAAAAGCTTGCCCTATCTCTGAATACCCTTTATGTAAAATTTCAAATATTTAGACCAGAGTAATTTGGAAGAGATCGCAGAGGCCAATTTTTTTAAAACTTTGACCCCCATTATGACCCCTTAAAATTTATTGTTTTGGGATCAAATCAATTTATTTAGATCCATGTCCAAGGAACCTATATCTAAAATTTCAAGTGCGTAGACCCAAAATTGTCGGAGGAATTTGGTAGAGTTATCAAAGATCAAATCGTTGAACTTTGACCCCTTAATCGCCAAATTTCTGGCCCCAAACCGATCACATCGATTTTTCCAAATCTCAGTAACCTGTACATCAAATTTCGAGTCTGTAGACTAAAAATTGACAGAGTTATTGCGTAGGGAAATGTACACAGATACACACACAGACACTTTCACTTATATATATATATATATAGATTGAAAAATCTTTCTACAAAATCTTTGGATTCGGCATTAAATAACCTGAAAAGGGTTGATATGCCGTAAAACAAAAACAACCAACCAATCAATCTTATGAACTTAATGAGGATAGTGATATTTGATAAGACAAACGTTGCTTTTTATTGTAAAATATGACTTGACAGTTATATGCTTTCAACTGCAGATATGATTTGTCAGCTGTGATTGACAGCGTCTATCCCCTGTGGTCATCTGTGGTTTTATATGGGACGGATAGATTATCGATTTGTTTAATTGTTAAACATAAGAGTACATTTTTGTTAGATAATAGTTGCTGTTGAAACACGAGAGAGAGAGAGAAAAAATGATGCAAGACCCTAATTAGTAAATAAGGATTGAGAGTTTGATAACAACTCGTAGTCAAGGAAATGTGGATTCAGTAGCGAAATTAAATAACGTATATTTCAAGTCAATGTCCACCTTGCTTATGCATGCACTTGCTCACTGAAAGAGAGAGAAAAAACCCAAAAACATCTGCAAATCATCATAATTTCTTGACATTAGCCACTACGGATCTATATGAAATAATTACTTCTTAAATCTACAATTTGGTCTTGGGTATGATTTTAAACTAAATTCGCAATTTGAGAGTTTTGTGGAATATAGGGTTACCTGTTAGATGGCCATTACTCCAGGTTGACTCTGGCCCGGATGAGTGGTAGCATCTCTAAGAAAATGCGTGACAGACAAACGAAACTGCTTTTTTGTTAAAAATATAAAACGTGACAGACAATCAAAAATGCCTTTTCAAATTAAAACGTGACAGGCAAACGAAAATGCTTTTTAAAATAAGACGTGACAGACAAACAAAAATGCTGTTTTTAAAATAAAACGTGACAAACAAACGAAAATGCTTTTTAAAAATAAAACGTGACGGACAAACGAAAATGCCTTTTTAAATTAAAGCATGACAGACAAACGAAAATGCTATTTGTAAATAAAACGTGCTAGCAAAAATAAAATACTATTTTAAACTTAAACATGATAGACAAATGAAAATGATATTTTAAACATAAGTGTGGCAGACATAATAAAACATTATAAACTTAAGCATGAGCGACAAATGAAATTGTCATTTCAAACTTAAGTGTGATAGATAAAATAATATACTTTTCCAAACTTAAGCCTGACAGACAAATGAAAATGCTTTTTTATACCTAAGCGGACAAACTAAAGAAAATGATGTTTAAAAACTTAAGCGTGAAAGACAAAATCGAATTGTATTTCAAATGTAAGCGTGGAAGATCAATAAAAATTCTATTTCAAATCCCATGAACAGATAGAAGTGTTAATTTTATTGTATTATTATTTCTAACCGGTCATGACTGCCAGAACGAGAATAATCTACTCAGTAAACTGTGGCGTACAGGGAGAGGGGCATTCAAATTGTGGAGAGCATCCAATCATACAGGGTGGTGGCTAGAAAAGAGGGAAATTTGAAGGTCAGCTTAGATCATGAATAAAATACGTGATTGCTATTTTTTGATCGGTGCCGTGTGAGTGTTGTAAAAATAAATCGTTGTTTGACGCTGCAGTGAATTGTACGGACGACATTTTGAGTATCTATGAGTATAATATAACATTTTTCTTTGAAAAACTTTGTAAAAATTATTCTTTGTAGAAATAAATCGTTGTTTGACAAATTTCCCGGTTTTCTAGCGACCACCCTGTATTAAAACTGTGCCTTTCTCATAATATTTATTAGTACTAGAATTTATACTTAAACATTTGGGCGAACGATAAATGAGTTGGTTCCAGGCATCATCAGTATATCACCAGATCACTGCATGCCACTGCTTGTGGAGAAAATAAATGATTCCCGAGTCCGACATCGATATTCCCAAATTCGATTAGAAAATTTTCTCGTACAAAAATATGCAAGTTAAGAAGATTGGGGACTAAATCGGCCGAAACGTTGTGAGCAAACAAGACGAGAAAAGTAGTATTAACATTCTAAATAATACACATTAATTGTTTTGTTGGTTGGTCGGCCATTTGTGAAAAGTCAAGAAAACGCCCACCGAAATAGACAACGTGTTGCAAATGAATGGTTAACTCGGAAGCCGTTGTAATTCAAACCAACAGGCGTTCGTCAGTTTGGTATTTAAAACTATGTGTTTCCGGTCTCTCAGGATGAAAAACAGAAGTGTGGAGAGAAGACGAAGAAAACTAATTACATCCGCCTATCTCAGTCACAAAGAACAAAATATATAATATTGGCAAGGAGATTCAAGTGGCGTTATTGTTCTTACATATTATCTCTTCGAATTCAATGCTTAAGTTTTTAGTGTAAATAAATCATTAGTATTAATGGTCGATATAGTTTAACTTTAGGATCATTAATTGAATTGTTTGCCTCATCAAGATCTCCAATTTAAAGGATCAGTTTATAACAACACTTTAATGAAAACAGTCCTGCACTGTCCGCCAAGCTCCAACCTCTGTCCCATCGCTGCAATGTTGCATCCATGTGTCTGTTTTACAAGTACTTTAATGGAATTTGATCTGATGAACTCATAGCACTTGTGCCCCCCTCGACATAACTCGAAAGCAGTAAATCCCACCCCTTCACTGTTGAGGCCCCAGATGCCGAAAAGCTTTCTACTCTAATAGTTTCTTCCTTCAGATTGCTAAGCTTTGGAATTTCCTTCTTGTTTCCTGCTTCCCTGATTGTACTAACCTGCAAAAGTTTAAATGTAATGTGAGCAGACATATCGATACTCGACTCCCCTAAGTTCCCTGTTAGACACGATCCCAAATTGTAGCCTTCTACGTTCCAAGTGGCAATATGTCTTGTTTGAAAAAAAAAAAAGTAAAAACAACAACAACAACAACAACAACAACGACAAAACATACACGTAATGATGTAAAGGTCTGCATAGATAGAGATTTTCAAACTCGTGTGAAGTATATGAAAAAGTATTTGAAAAAGCGAGAAGAGACTGGTATACCATTAATATAGCTTTTATTTACTAAAAGAATACAGGTGTCGTGTTCTTGACGAGAGTCGTAATGGCGGAATCATATCTCCCGGCAAAGGGAATAATCTGCAGCACGCTAGAGGTGATAATACTAGAGGGACAGTGGGGGCGAAAATAATTTAAAATCATAGCATTTTACCCTTCAAGAATTATTATGAAAGGGGTTACGAAGGGGATAATTGAGAGTTAACTGTATAGCATCAAGTTATGAAAGCCTTATATTTACTAGGGATTCTTCGTACTCTGGATGATCTTCGTACGGATTCATGGGAATTTAAGTCCTTAGTATTTAATTCTTGGGAGGTGTTGATATCTTTAGAGGTGAGCAAGGGATTCTTTCTACCTCATTAACCACTCCTTTATCAGTAGGTAGTTCTTTAGAGGCATCGGGGCTTATGGAGTAGTTTCTATTATGAAGTTCTGTATTCGGGGAGTTAGGAGCTATGTCCCGCACGTTGACAGTAGTTTTAGCGCCAGAAGGTAGACGCACATGAACATAGAAAAAGTTGATGTCTAACAGAATAGCTGGAATTACAGGAGGGTCGAGCTCACTAGTTTTAGTGTAATTTCTGACAACAGCATATTCTTTTCATCGTTTTGACTCTCGAGTGTGTATCCGTTGATATCTTATACGTTTTTATAAAGAGTGATGTGGTTCTCGGTTGATTAACTGTGCCTGTGTCGGATATGTACTCGAGAGTCACAACAATGAAAAGAATATTCTGATATCATAGCCCTAGTTATAAATATAAGCACTTAAAAAAACGAAAAGTTTTTTTAAATATATTTTTATGAAAATAAAGCACTGTTAGCAATCTAAAAACTTCTTATATATATTACGACAAAAAGCTCCTAAATAAAATTAATATAACTTGAATAAAAATAAATTTCTTCAATTAACGATACTACCATTAAATAAAGCACTGTTTTTCAATATTTTCACGAAATATAATATAATTACAAAAGATGTCTTATGTGATATTTATGATTAACAGTTTCCCCGGAAATATTTAAATGCGATATTATATTTACTTTTCGTGCAAGAACGTGTAATCATTAGCGTAAGAATTTTTTTATAATCTTAAAAAAAGATTTTGGGTCATTTCAAAAACATAATTTTAAAAGTGGGATAATTTCTACTAACGATTAACTCGGAGATGTATGGATGTACAGTACTGCAATAAACAGACGGAATTTGTATCACACTCACTACCCCGTTGTCAACAAAATTTATTTTCAGAAAAAGATTTAATTTTTAAAAATTCTTTCATAATCATTTTCTGTCAATTTTTAAATCTATTTAATCACTAATATCGTTTTAGCCTTTTTTTCGGTGAATGACAACATTTGAAGTGGAGGCACTGAATTTAATGTACTTTTTCACACTTAAAATGTAAACTTCACTTTTAGTTTTATTCAAAAAAGAATTAATTTACATTTAAGAATAAATCAAGTAATGTAAAAACTAAAGATTTTATATTTCTTGGACGAGCCTATTCTATAAACAATAAAACAAAGTTTCATAGCTTCTTGTGTTAACAAAATTGGAGCGTGGCAGAGGCTTTTGTTGCGCTCGCTGTTGTCTGGTAGTAAATAAATTGTCGTTATCAACTTTATTTCTCGGTATAAGTTGCTTTGAACCGTACTTTTAGCAGTGTTGTGAACCTTCCTTATTAACATCGTATTATTATATTTGATGAGTAGGACAAGACGGACGGAGGTAATATATTTTTTTTTTTACTCGGCATTGTAAGGAAACAATAAAATTGTCTTTATTAACATTACTGTTTTTGGGTGACTTGGGGTAACATAATACTTTTGTTCTACTTGAAGTTGTCCGGAATCAATAAATGTAAATTGCGATATAACATTTTATCTACTTGGACTATTTTCATTATGAACATAATGTCTCTTCGTATTATTGTGAAAGCGAGGAATGGCATTACTCAGAAGTAAAGATATCACCATGTTTTATTTTTATTGGCGTTATTCGGCAGCAAAGAAGCAGATTACAGTGTTTTGATTATCATGCAACAGCGAAAATAAATATAAGAAAAAAATTGACTCAGTTCATAGCGAATAAAAATAAAAAGCTTTGAACAACATTTTACAAAAGTTTTATTTCAAATTCTAAAGAAAAAAAAAACATTGGTAAACAGATGTTACCAATACTTCGATTATATGAATATGATTGGATAAAAAGCTAATACAAAATTAACTATCTTTTTAAGATGAAAATAAATAAATTCTTAATTGTGTATATTACATATTTTAATTAAATAAGCATTATTACAATAAAATTAAATCCATTTACTTTCTTATAATTATATTTCTATTTAATTTTCAGATGTTTTGCTAGCATGTATCCTATCGTTAAGACGGCCAATCTAATTCTAGTTGGATTCATCAGTAAGGAAATTTATCGATAAACATTTGTCTCAGAAAAAGGATACAAGAATGGCATACTATGAAAAACATACGAAATGGATATCCATCAAAAAATAGTGTGACTGACGGAACAAGAACAGACTACCCTCGTAATTAAACACATAGTTCAGTTCGACATTCCGTGCAGATTTCTAAGATCAGCAGAAAGATTCTCGAATTTTACAAGATACACATGAAGAAGGTCGGAGATTACTTCGGTCAAAATATCTTGTGAACAACCCTGAAGATGAGAACAGTGATCAGAATGATTCAAATAATACAAATTATCTTCATCTAAAAAATTCAGAAAATTAATAAAAAAAAATTTAAAAAAATCAGTTCTATGATTAAGCGAAAGTAAATATCATTGCGTTAAATGAAATATTAACTAGCATTAATAGGCAAAAAATTAGAATGTGGAATTATCTTTTTCGTTATAATAGCTTAACTGGTCATATTTAGTGTAATAATAAACCTAGAAATAAATTAAAAAAAATATTACAAAACCATCTGTTAATATAATATAACGAAGAAAACAAAAACAAAAACAAAAACAAACAAACAAACAAACAAACAAACAACAACAACAACAATAACAACAACAACAACACCACCACCACCACCAGTAGTGCCCACCTTTTTTTTCTGTAAATGTCATCATAAACAGGCACCACGCCAAATAATGAAGGTCAAAGAGGAAGGGAAGACCTAGGAGAGAAAGCACTAGCCAGACATCCGCTGGAGATGTACATAGAAGACTAGGACCTTGGGGAGGCTTATTGAAAACCAATGGTCGCTGCCAGCGAGAAATCAATGGTATGCGGCTGTTGCGATAACGCAAATTATTTTGCAAAGGTTATCAAAAGAGGTGGAGAGTACTGGAAATATGGGGAGACTTGTTGCCTCTCAAACTTCAAAGAACACCACAAGTTGTTCTCAAAGAACAATCTTTGATGATGGCTTATGTAGATACTCCTAGTGAGTAAATAAATTAGAGGCGATAAATTGTGGTTCGGATCATCTTTCATATTTGTCAATTTAATGTTGACATTTTTATAACTTTCCAAAATAAATTAAGGCATAATAATTTTTCAATTTCTATAAACTATTACAAAACCATATCTTATATGTAAAAATAATAAAACGAAATATTATTACATTATTCCATACTTTTTGAAACTCGGTAGCCATTTTATATTTCATTGCTGACGTTTTTATTCCGTTGGCCTGTTTTCCAGCTGACTACAATCTGATAGTCTTAAAGTCCAACGTAAAGTTCTTGATGAACCGTTCCCTTAAGTAATCCAACTTACAAAAATTCCACTACTTATGTTTACTACGCTATAATCACATTGACTAATGTATATCATTAACCCTTATCCTAGAGTGACTTACGGACCTTGATAAGTGGTGATTCGTAAACGTAACTGAAAAATTGGCACATATAAAAAGACGTATTCTAACCCAGAGACCGCTTGTCCGTGATAATAAAACCCCAGTACAGCTAACAGAAACTGTAAGATATAGTTTTTAAATAAAATCATTTACACTAGCTTTTGCAAAACTCACAATCAGGCACTTTATTGGTTCCTTTTCAATAAAGTTTGATAAGCTACAGATCTTTTATATAACGACTAGCTGAAAGAAACGCTTTGCAAAATAGAAAACATTATTTACGAAAAAATAATAAAAACCTTTATTTTCTGATTATAAGGTATCAAAATAATTGTGGCTACTGTTACAGACTGACAGATAAATACTTTTTAATCAACTTCTTTCAATACATTAATAAGGTATTGAAAATTCGATTAATTATGTGCAGATAGTATCATATATGTATGGTTGTTCAATAATCCAATGCCGACTAAAGAAATCAAATGCGTTCATTTAAAACAGGCGATTCAATCGACGAGTCGTTCAACAATCGAATTGTTCCTTAGAAATTAACGTCGAAAGTGAAAGGCACACTAATGATTAAGCGAGATAAAAAAAATCAGGTCAATAATTTAAATTTCGTTTATGAATTGTGTTTATGATTTGCTTTTGAATGAATTCTCAAAAAGCCAAAACAAAATGAAGTGTTTCTGCTTTTGTCTAAATGTTTATATTCGATAAATGTCAAAATTGATGTTGACATGACACCAGGAGTTTTTAGTTTTTCCTTTGGTTTCTAGATCCTAACGTGACACCACAAAAGTAAAATCATGTCAGTTTTATTTTTGTCAGACTAATTCTTAAGGTAAAACTAAGGGCCAAACAATCTTGTTAGGATAAGTTAAAAGACATTTTGACACGTGACTGACAGCTGTTGTGATGTGTTCACCCTACGGTTAATAATGGACTCTTCCACTGATTACATAGGGGAGAATATGCCTCTTGGCAGTTTTGCTAGGGCTGTGCACTTGTGACATTCGGACTGATGTATACACACACTCTTCATATCTTGTATTTACTTTTCTGTTTAATATACTTTATTTTCAATAATTATTGAGTTGGGCCTTTCTCCCGGTTCCTTACGAAACCATAGCAGGTTCTAAGTGGGTAATAAAAGGTAATCGATGGATGGGTTTTCGATTGAAGGAAACTAATATAGGAGCAATTTCCTTGGTAAATAGATTTCTCTATCGCCAGCACTTGCAAACCTGAGTGACAAGCTAGGAAGCGAATGGACTGCTTTCTTGTTGAGAGAAATGTGAGAATAAGATAGGATATATTTTGTTACGTGATTTAAAGTTCTCAGCTTAAATTCAGAAATTTAGAAATAATAAAAAACAAACAACAAACGGATAGATCTTGTACTGAATGGCTAACCAGGAGTATCAGGTATGTGTAGGGACTTTCCCTCCTCCATAACCTTATATTATTGTAGTAACGTGGCTCGAACATGTGACTACGATTCACGTATATTTAAAGAGAGCAAAACCGGTTAGGGTTAATTGAAGTTGCGAGTTAAAATGTAGACACTTCTTTTCCAACGATCAAATATTGTCAAAATCCCGTATTGATTAAACTCTTTAAACTCGATGTTCAGAAATTCAGCCAATTATTATTAGCTAACAAACAGCTTTTTATTTTTAAACGACTGTTCGCATTTTTCAGACCATATCCACGTGCTCTTTTTATCAAATTATTTAACGGCGCTCTCATAACATATACTTTTGGGATATATATGCTATAGTAATTTATCAATCCTAAGAAAACCTGGAGTTTAGCAAAGTTATCAGATGTGGGCATATTGTTAATAGCTTCAGGCCTTTCTGGATGTGACCTTCTTCCTTTATTGTCAATAATCTGCCTTAAATATTTCATCTTTAAAAAAAGCTCGCATCTTCACAATTCAGGTTGACTCCTATTCTTCAATTCTCTGAAATACTGCTCTAATATGGGTTCTATGTTGCGTCTCATTTTTGCTTTTAATTAAAATATTCACATATGCGATTGCATATTCCATATCCGCCATCACTTTGTCCATTATTTTCTGGAATAGACTTGGAGCTACGTTCACTCCAAAATGAAGACGATTAGATTTAAAAATTCCTTTGTGTGAATTCATTGTTAGGTACTTCGAACATTCTTCACTCACTTTAACCTGAATTTTGAAAACGCTTTGCCATCGTTTAATTTAGTGAATATATCTTCTGGAGATGGTAGAGAATATACATCGTCTTTCAAACAGTTATTCAACCCCGTCGTTTCAGTTTTTCTTATATATATATATATATATATATATATATATATATATATATATATATATATATATATATATATTTATATATATATATATATTTATATATATATATATATATATATATATTTATATATATATATATTTATATATATATATATATTTATATATATATATATATATATTTATATATATATATATTTATATATATATATATTTATATATATATATATTTATATATATATATATATATATTTATATATATATATATTTATATATATATATTTATATATATATATATTTATATATATATATTTATATATATATATATATATATATATATATATATATATATATAGTAATTTATAAAATATATATGGCGATTAAGCTACACTGAATATTCTACGTTTCATCCAACTATAGGATTCGTCAGGCTTATGCGCGAATTCTGTCGTTGCTTCTTGTTTTTATATATGATATAAATGTGAGTTCATTTCGAATCCTTTTGTCGCCACTGATATGGCACCCGGCAAGGAATATATATTGTTTGAAGTAGCTGAGCGGTCTTGCTTCAGTTCGATTATATATGAACATATATAAAAACAAGAAGCAACGACAGAATTCGCGCATAAGCCTGACGAATCCTATAGTTGGATGAAACACAGAATATTCAGTGTAGCTTAATCGCCATATATATTTTATAAATTACTAACTAGCTCTACCTACGTATTGAGCACTTTTGAAGTAAATACTTAAAGTTTACGCATAAATCTATACTTTCGTATATTAAATTTATGTGAATAAATGAAGTAGTTATATATATATATATATATATATATATATATATATATATATATATATATATATATTGTTGGCGATGCCTAATTCGAGTAATTGACGTTGGAATTACGATTTTTTCCAGCTTTTTCTAATTCCTCATTTATTGCGTCTAGTGTCGAAAAAGGTACTTTTTTGGGAGTTTAAAAATCGGTTTCATATTTTCTTTAATTCGAAGTAAACTTCTGTTTTTGTGTGCACAGATCCAGTCCATCTGAAAAAAAATCGCGACGGGGTTCGTTTTTCAAATCCGTAATAATTTTTTTTCTGTTTGTTTCGTCTTTTTTATCAACGAGATTAATTTTGTTACAGAAAGAATTATTTGGCAATTGCCATAAGTTGAACAACACAATCAAGCATAGCCCAAAAAGATTTTGTGAACAAGGAAATACATATACTTTCGATGTATGAGTTTTTCTCATGAACGAAATGTTACAATTTAGTTATTCTTTAAACTTTAATTTTGTACCTGATACTCCTCTGACAATCTTGTATGTGTTCTATAACAGTGAATAACCGTGAACAACCTATTTTGTGCGTTTCTTCATTTATTACAAATATATAACTACTTGAATCGAGTAACAATTCTACGGCCAAACATACGAAAATGAGCAGGAAACGTTGAGCCAATAAAAGTCTTCCCTCGCTAAGTTGAAGAGAAAAAATTATTCGCTTTCTGTAAGTAACGATAAATCTTTACAACGTTCTTCGTTAGATTTTTCGAATTTACAAGGTCGTTTCAATTAGGTCGTCGTTAGACATTGTTTTTTAATTTGTAAGTTTATTTCGAATCTAAAGTCGTCACTGATATAAATGTGAGTTCATTTCGAATCCTTTTGTCGCCACTGATATGGCACCCGGCAAGGAATATATATTGTTTGAAGTAGCTGAGCGGTCTTGCTTCAGTTCGATTAATAAATCTGGTATATTGCATTATGGAGTGAGTGTCGTAGTAAAAGTGAGTATTTCTAGTGTGAGGCTTGCGTACATTTCGACATCTCTCCAAATGTCTTTACCAGCCGGTATTTATGGCTTTATTCAAATACAATGTTGCTGGAGAAAAGACCGTATGTACTTATAGTCATTGCATCAATGGTAATAATAGGAGTTCATGCGCAAGAAGGCACTGTTACTTATCCGTCTTAAAAATATTCTGTCTTAATTTAGTTCTTTAACTATCAGATGTTTTTGCCCCAAATCTTTCCAAAGTCTAAAGAAAGATATTTTGTAAACCGTAGTATTTGCATATGAATTAAACAACAAAAAAAACAAAAACAAAAAAAAAACTGGTAGTAAATTAACTCTAACTCAATGCCCCTTCTCTTTCTATCGTATCCGTCGCAATTGGAATTGTATCTTTGAAGTTCATACTGTACTGACAACTTTTCTATTTATTTAATTATCCATTTATTTTATTTTGTTATTTTTCTTCTATGCATCACTAAAACTCACTTTTTTAATTCCTGCTCCAGCTAGGGGAGCAACAGGTCGAATTAGTCAACGTTAACCTGTTTAGGCTATATCTTCTTCCAAAAGCAAGGAAACCTATCTTCCGATATACCCTGGAAGGGGCATCAAAACAAGGAGACTGGACGTCTTTAATAATCAATAAAGAGGAAAGAAAATGCCAAATTGGTGTGTTAGCAATTCCAGCAGATCACAGGGTGAAAATCAAAGAAACAGAAAAGCGAAACAAATATGTGCAACTTGCCAGATAACTGAAAAGAATATGAAACATGAAGAAAATTAATATAATACAATAACTATAGAACACTAGGAACACTTCCGGAAAACCCAGAAAAGAAGACTCAGAGAAAATGGAATTAAAGAGAAGACTATACAGCGGACGCCAATGATGAAAACAGATGAAATCTTAAAGAAATCCTTGAATGTGTAAATCAATTCACATAAACTACGAACATTAACCAGCCACGTGAAAGTTCCAATAGAAATAAAATAAAAATATGGGCAGAACATCGCGCGGACTAAATTGAACCTGCAATCTTATAAACTGACACCCTCCCTGAAATGGCTTTACCACAGAAATTGTCGTGAAGAAAGGCGAAGAGCACTAATTAAACCTCCCCTGAAAAACTGCGGAGAGTATTGGGACCTTTCCAAATTCAAAAGTAATCAAATGGTCGTCCCCAGCAAGAAATCAGTGGTAAGTGGCTCTTGCGATAACGAAAAGTCATGTGCAGTGATTATTGAAAGCTGTTGATTGTACTGGAAATCTGGGGAGATTTGTTGTCACTCAGACTCCAGGGAACACCACCGGTAATCACCAGTGAGCAATCGCTGATGATTAACGTTGTGAGAACTCCTACTGTGTTGATAATAATAAAATGGCAACCAGTATTCTGTGGTGGTAACTATTTATGCAAAGCACTTAAGATCTCCGAAAGGAATGAACAACAACAACAACAACAACAACAACAACAACAACAGCGACAACAACAACAACAACAACAACAACAACAACAACAAAAGGTTAGTAGGATAACCTGTGCGGTTTCAATCATTAGACATTGACCTTTTAACAGGTTGAGCAGAACAAATTGCTGACTTCTGGGCTGTCAGTTTGTTGAATGCACGTCGACTGCCGATTGGCTCCATGGATGTCTCGTGACATTGAAAACCACAAGACGATCTCTATTCTCAATGATAACACGGCGGAGACCGAGGTACGCGACGATCGTTCGGGTCATCGCAATGTAACCTTTGCGGCGATTAATAAAATCAATCACATTACTAAATGTTTCATTCACATATTCGTTATATTAAAGCAAGGTACCACCCCCTCTGTCTTTCTATCTATTTTTCTCTATCTACCCCTCCTCCTATAACACACTCAAGCACACACAAACGTACACTTAAACGATGCACACATGATCTTGTAAGTGTAAATATATTATATAACAACTGTATTAGTACGCATAGAACTTATTGTTGTTTATGCTAGCGGACCTATTATTATTATTATTATTATTATTATTATTATTATTATTATTTGTACTCACAAGGAGTTCTTACGCAGAACATCATCAGAGATTACTGGCTGATAATCATTGGTGGTGTTCGTTAGAATTTGGGTGACAACAAGTCTCCCCAGATTTCCAGTACGCCACCTCTTTTGATAACCTTTGTAAATTAATTTGCATTATCACAACAGCCGTTTACCATCGATTTCTCGCTAGTAACGACCATGGGCCTTCATTAGAATTTAGGTGGCAATAACCCTCCTCAACGTCCCAGTACTCTTCACATTCACTTTGTAGAGGTTTGTTTAGTGTTTTCTCCCCTCGACCCTTCCATCCTTTTGACCCTTCACGATTATTTTTCTGTGGTATCAACCGAGACTGATACCTTATTTTTTTTTTTAAAGAATTATTATTATTATTATTATTATTATTATTATTATTATTATTATTATTATTATTATTATTTACTCACTTGGAGTTTTTTCTCATTAATTATTATCAGTGGTTGATCACTAAAAATAACAAGTGGTGTTCCCTGGAATCTGAGTGATAACAACTATCCTTAGATTACGACCATTCTTTATGCTTTTCGATAACTGTTGCAATCACTTTGCGTTATGTTTGACTACTACATGAACCCTTCTTTAAGATCTTTTTTTAAAGACCCTATTCATAGTAACATAGGAGACTTATTGGCACTAACAATGATTTCGCTTATTTGAGCTAATCTTTTTATTTGAGCCAATCTGTTTTGATACATGTATCAATCATCACAATTTAAATAATAAGAAAAAAAACGACCTTTTCTATTATTAGATAAGCCCAACAATCTCTATAAGAGACTGCCTGTCCGTCACGCTTCAGTTTGAAATATAATTTTCGTTGGTCAGTCTAAAAGTTAAAATATCAGTTTCATTCGAAAACGTGCAGTTTGTAAAGGGTACATATATAATTATAAGATAGTTTGTTCGTCTGTCGGTCGGCACTTTTGTCTGTCAAAACAGAAAATCTCATTTTCATTGTTAAACGCACAGATTAAACGCAAAAATAGATCCGCTTTCGTCAATGATACGCCTCGTCTCCCACAATCTTCCACTACAAAGAGATAATTTGGTTTCTAATTTTCTCATCCGACGACTTTCACCCCCATCCCTAACTGTCTCTTGCGGATGTTTGACCTTGAATTGTATGACACAGAACAATGCTTAATGAGCAATATTTAATCTAGTACAAACATATGTGTCAACCTGGAAAGGTTCACGGAATTGGTTTAATCGTTGAAGTCATCATCCACTTAAAAAAAAATCTTTGATAATCGGTTTGATTGATAAATTAACAATCGTGGTTAAAACTCACTTAAAAATACATGGACTTTCGCAGAAAATCCTCGCAACGAATGAAAAGTAATTTTGTAAAACATGAATAGTCCCAACAGTAATGCACGGTGCGCGTATGCGTCCTTGACATACTTTTGTGAATCATATCCCGATATAATTAGGATTAAGTATTAGGTAAGGGTTAGGTTATAGATTATGTTAGGACCATGATTAGGCCATACAAAATACAGTATAAATGACACTGTGAGACGCATCGCAGAATAGTAGAAAACTATCCGTATGAGTTTATATGGACGCAAAAATATAAGGGGAGCGATCTTTTTATACAAATATGCCGAATGGCATGAATGGATTCAATACTTTTGACTAAATAATAAAAAAGTTTCTCTACTTACGACTCAAATTTTGTCTGTTTTTAGGGTGACGGTGTTCTTTTCAAAAACCCGAACCACTTAAATAAAACCGAGAGGCAACCACCCTCTCAAGCATTTATTCATGAAACAGATTTTACTTTAATTATAGAAGGCCTGAATAACGTAGGTTTATCTAGATTTCCTGAACACCAACCAAGTCTAATAATTCTATATCAGTTGTGATAATGGCATATTCTCAGCATACGAATGGGGCGTTCACTAAACAATGCCTCTGACACATTTCCAGATGTCTGATCTAACTAAAATTTTGCACATGCAATGATTTATATTCCTGTGGGCTGTATAGCAATTTCAGGTCTAAAGTTATTGTGATTTTAGATTTAGAGGTGTTTGAACTGAGTTAAGTGTGAAATGGAGCGTGTTGAGTGTCATAGAGTGATATGGATTTTGCATGTGAAAGACGCACACCGCAGGAGACTTTTGATTAAATAAAAAGCAAAAACGTAAGGTAATTATTTCTCATCATATGACCTTGTAAAACACAGACATTGTGAAATCAAACATGGCCGGAAATCTGTGGAAATAGCACCTCGATCTGGTGCACCTCCTTTTACCATTGATGATATCAGTCAAATTAAGGCTACCGTTTTGGATTTGGTCGTGAATATTCGCTAATAAACCAAGAGGTAAGGATTCGTACAGGATCCGTGTAAACTATCATGCATAATAATTTGCATATGTATAAAGTGCTTGCCATATGGATTCCCAGATTGCTGACATCTTTCCAGTAAAAACCAAATTCATTGTCTTTCTCTCGTTCACCTTTTTCAGTTTCTAGTAGACCCGAAGCACAGAAGCACATCATTAAAAAAAAAAAAAATCGTCCCGGCCTTTGAAATCCCACGAAAAAAAGCAACACAATTTTTTTCGTAAACTATTGAGCACCCAGACAGTGGTTAATGACATGAAGTGACATCCTGGGTGTGCCAAGTTCGAATTCGGTGTGTCCAACGAGAGAATTTTCACTTATGGATGTTGGCAAACTTCACGTGATTCCTCCCATAAGTATCCGACATTTTTCTATAAAGAATTTTAACTAGGAAGATATCAGGAAAACGAATGTCAACAACAATAATCTGATTCATACAAAATGAATGAATAATGCTTAGCCTCTCCCTAAATAAAATAAACAGTGAGACAAACATTTGCAGATAACTTCTTTTTACTAGAATTAAATCTTCTTCATTTGGAAAGTTATAAGAAACATTCTCGTTCAATACGAACTTTTGCTTTGACTTCTAACAAGTTGTCCATTTGATTTTAATAAAATTGATACATTTTTGTATGAATCGATTTTGTCATTTTTGTTGTTGTTTTACCCTTTCTTCTATACGTCGTCACACTCGAATAATGTTTTCTTTTATTGTTTTTCTATTCAATCAAAATAAAACCTTACGTACAATACGGACACCACAGAGAGGTTCTATTGTATCAATTAGTCTTGTCTTATTCTCCACAGGTGATTTGAAACTAGATGGTGGCGGCAACACCTCGTCCTTTGCGGTTGACTTGTTCGGGGATGCGCGTGTCGCGGTGTGTACCAGCTCACCGCTTCCACTAAAAAAAATAAAAAAATAAAAAAATAAAAAACAAAAAAACAAAACATAAAACAAAACACAAACAAAACAAACAAACAATGGCTGCGCTTGTCAGCAGAAACAGACACGTGACCGACAATCCTCGAAGTTATTCCGCGCATGCGTGCTAATGACGTCCGTATTGTTTTTATCAAAATCGAGAAAACACGCACATAATGCTTGACTTTTCACAACTAAACAAAGACAACAGATTTAATTTCGAGCCGAAATCAATAAAAACACGGTTAATAAACATCTAAAGCACCTTTGATTGTAAGAATTTTGGTCAGGAATTAATAATAATTTGTGTGTTTATTTCTACCATTCTTGTAGCACTATTTCATAAAGAGAACGTTTTCTTGGCAAAAAAGTCCTAAGCTGGCTAGGAGTTTTTATGCTCGGACCCCAAAATCAACAGATATTAAACCATTCCTCTTATGACCTGGTTTCTGTTTTGCGGTGTAATGCTGGTTCTATGCAGCTCTAGGAGGCCCACCCTGCCAGATTTTGAGAAGGGGTTAGTTTATTGCTAATCACTTGAGGCACCCTTGCAGGCAAATTTTGATGGTCAGAGTATCACTACTCGAGAGCGTTGATTTCACAATCCCACTTTCCAATCTTGATGTTACAGTTCTTGCAGTGGAAGAGAACTAAATACTCCACCCTCATAGGATTCGCTATCTCTCATTAAGAATGGGTTAATTCATTGCTAATCGCCTGAGGTGCCCTTATCGATGACGGGCGACGAGGCTGTCCACACACTTTTTGCAAGTCAGAATACCCATCCTCAAGGCCGTTGACTTCTCAATCCCACTTTCCGACCTTGGTGTCACAGTAGAGCAATGAGCCCCCAGAAATGAGACTTTGACGCCCCCGGTCAAGTCGTCCGGGCCTAACAGACAAAGGGTCTCAGCAGCAGTAGCCACAATAGTTCAAACAGTAATTTTCAAGATTAACTACCACAAACTATTATTGCGATTCAGCCCTTTTCAGGACTAACTACAACAAACTACATGTATGCAAACATCACTCTCTACTACCGCCTTCCTTCTGAAATTCTCCTCTCCAGATAACGAACTCCAGCTCACTCCTGCAGCCTTCAGCGCCTCCTGCACCCTTTAGCGCCTCCTGCAGCGTCCAGCATCTCCGGCAGCTTCCAGTTTCTCTGTCTATTGACGCCCAGTTCCCTGTTCGAGTGCCCACTGATCTCCAGCTATCTGTGCCAGAGTCAATGGTGTACAGTTATTTATTCCAATGCTCACTGACGCCCAGTCTCTAGTTTTCAGAATTCACTGACAACCAACTATCTGTTTCCAGAACCCACTGACGTTCAGCTACCGGTATCC
Source organism: Euprymna scolopes (assembly GCF_053919585.1). Classification (NCBI taxonomy): domain Eukaryota; kingdom Metazoa; phylum Mollusca; class Cephalopoda; order Sepiida; family Sepiolidae; genus Euprymna; species Euprymna scolopes. The sequence goes on from NC_136493.1 coordinate 86,481,910, forward strand.
AGTGTCCGATCCATTTCACTCCGGCTGATCCTGAATACACGATTTCCATTGCCTACAATTTACCATCTAGTTTTGGTAAAAAAATAAAACACATAATATCCATCGGCATTAAACGATCATCAACGTTTGTCATTGTTTTTTTTCTATTGCTGTTACCTTTTTGTTTTTCATTGGCTGTTTTTTTCTCATTTGTTCATCACCTTTCTTCATTTTTGTTTTTTTAAATACCGTAGCTGTTTATTATTATTATTATTATTATTATTATTATTATTATTATTATTATTATTATTATTATTATTATTATTATTTAAGGAACATCCAAATAATGCAAAGGCAAAATTAACGTAACAAGTCGCGAAACGTGCGTAAAACGGTAATAAATAAATAAATAAAATAGGCATTCACCGGAATAAAAACAAAACTTGGGCTGATTTTTGCCCTTTAGTCATTGACATGCAACCACCCAGTATATATATAATTATTTCAACAACCCAAAGAACTCCGCAGCCCACAAGAGCCATGTCAGCCAACTTACCGGAAGTCTAAGACTCGAGTTTCGCCCTCATTTGGCTTCATCAGTCAGACATATCCACACCCGGAATTTGAAACCGGAGCATCCTGCATGCGAGGCAAGCACTCTACCAACTGAGCAAACAAGAAATTCTATTAACCAACACAGATCAAGCAAACCGCGACGAAACCAAGCTGTGGAATAGACCTACTTCATCTCGACAAGGGGCGTGGTCATCCAACCAGCTGACCCCCAAGCCAATGTCTCACAAGTAGGGATTTTGAACTCAGAAGGACAACGTCATCCAGCAGAGCTAACCTAACGAGCCATTTTTGTTATAGAATTTTCAGAATGTGAGAGACTTTCGGCTCCTGTGCTGGCATGGCTCTTGTGGGCTGTGGCGTTCTTTTGGCTGCGGAAATAATTATATATAATGTCTCACATTCTGAAAATTCTCTCTCTATATATATCTATACGTATATATTTGGTAAGATGATTGATAATTTATAATTAAAATTAAAAATTAAAAATCGGTTTCATAAGGAAGAACAAAAAAAAAAATCCATAAATTGTACGATCGTTTCGGAAACGATGTTTTTATTGAGATAGACATTAAGTCATGGATACTAATTTTAACAAAAATTAACAAATTAAAAACATGCTAGGTTTATTTTTGGTGTCTTTAAAAAAACCCACCCAATATCTTTGCTGATGAGTTGACTTTGTTTCAAAAAACTATATGTTAAAATTATTGTCTACGACTTAGTGTCTATCGCAATAAAAACATCGTTTCCGAAACGATCGTACAATTTATAGATTTTGTTTTGTTCCTTCTTATGAAACCGATTTTTGTTTTTTAATTTTAATTATAAATTATCAGTCATCTTACTAAATATTAAAATAGCTCTAGGATATTTATGACTATTGAGCATATTATATATCTACATTACAACGAGCACTGTCTTTCTTGTATTTTAATTACATTAGTGATTTTACTATTACATTAAAATACACTCTGCTCTTTAGACTGCTGTTCTAATCCCCTTTATATATATATATATATATATATATATATATATATATATATATATATATATATATATATATATATATATATATATATATATATAGCAATAGTTTGTTGTCTTAAAATGGGTGCTTTGCAGGGAATTGATAGTGTAATATGGTTAAGTTTCTGCTCATTTTTGCATTAAATACTAATCCCTTACTATGCATCTAACGCTGTACCTTATTGCAACAAAAGGTTCATAAAAAATTTCAGCCAGATCGGTCCAGTAGTTTCAGAAAAAAAAACTGGAATGGACAGACAGGCAGGCAGACAGACTAAGATCACTATAATGTAGATAATAATTGTAAAGATGAATCCATTCAACCTGCGTGTTTAGAGAATCAAATAATATTTTTTTATTAAAGTAAAGCGTGATAAACCAACGTAATGATCGCCGAATGAAATGCTAGGTTGCATCTAAAAATATTTTTTCCTCATCAATTTTTCTACTTCCTGAAACCACAGTATAGACAAAATTTTAATTTAGCAAGAAATACGATAGGTCATTTGTGGGAGAATTTTTCAGATTACCTCTTGAATTCAATACTGACGTTCTTTAAGTAAGTACATATGTGCGCGCCAGAAAATATCAGCAGCAACGAAGGTCGCCCAGCATGCGAAGAAATTAGCAGCTTCAGGAGTAGCAGAAAAACGCACATATGTAAATTAGGAAATGTGCGCGAGAAGAAAAAGGAAAAAAAGAAGAAAAATGCAACACGTATTCGGGGGGGGGGGAGAAACAAAGTCGGCGTCGAAGAGAATGGACTTATAAAGTGAAGGCTAGAAATTGTTGGCTGCGACTGGCGTGCGGTCGGAGGAAGGAGAACCGCTTGTCAACGAACATGTGGTAGCGGGAGAATTTTTTTTAAGCGGTGCCGAAAGTAATATAGTGATATAGTATTATTAGACTGGGTTGGTGTAAAAAAACAAAAACAAAAAAACTTTTGTTGAGAAAGAAAAAAAAAATCCGGGTCGGATTTTATTTAATTCTTCCCTTTGTTTGTAACGGCTATGTTACAGTTATGCCCTATGCAGACTAGGATTATCACTTAGGTAAACATCTCGCCGTAGGGCAACGGTTAACAAGTTGACCTAATATTACTATCCAATAAAACATCCTCTTTCCCATAGCAACATAATCTGATAAGAAATTGGCAGTATTTTACTAACGAACTTTTAAAAAGATATTCTCTTTAAACATGCCCGTGGTTGATTAACGTTCGGTGGTTATGGTCGTTGGTTTCTGCTTTCGATCATTTTCGTTAATATATGTTGGTCGTTGTTATTATTGCCGTACGTTGTATGGTTTTCTTCCCTTTGATTTCGATTTCTCTTCATCTTTGTTTCAGATATTACATAACTGCTCTCAGTGCTCCTGCAATTAGTGGTACTACAATGATTTTCTTCATGGTCCATTTTTCTTTCAGTTCTTTGATAAGTTTCCTGTATTTGCTTCGGTTTTCTGTCTCCTTTTCAGGGAGACGTTATTAAACGAAATCAGAATTATTATGATTATTATTATTATTATTATTATTATTATTATTATTATTATTATTATTATTGACGATATGAAGGCTGGCATTCGAAGGATAACAAACTGGAAGGCATCTGGTCCAGATAGAGTGAGAAGTTTCTAATTCAATTCATTTCCCAATAGCTGCTGCTCTGCAAGGGATGGTTGACTCGAAGAACGTTCCTGATTGGTTTGTTAGAGAAGAACGGCTATGATTTTTTTTTTACAAAAGAGTCACCACTTATCAAGGCTCGTTCCACTCGAGGATAAGGGTTAATGAGTGTACTGTAGTTAACGAGACAATATCGTAGTAATCGTTAGTAGTATACATTTGTAAAAGGGATTGCTTAAGAGGACGGCTCATCAAAAACTATACGTGGGACTTGAAGACGACCATATTGCAGTCAGCTGAGAAAGCAGGAAAACTGAACAGAGTTCCATATGCTTGTAGTTCTAAGAAAGAAGCTTTGTTCATGGAATCTATGTTTAGGCTTATGCACAGATAAAGAGTGGGGGGAAATTATTGATAGTAGTGATCAATGTTTTTCGTGAAATGTTTGCGAGAGGGGAACATAGAGTGGAGCACAGACGAGCACTTGCCATGAAAAATAACGATAAAATAGACAGGCTCGCGACGTCTTTTTTGTGATAAAAAGGTTGTAGGGAGGAGAAAAGGGCATCACTCACTAGGCTACGAAGTCTATTTTGAACTCTGTCAAGGCAGGATAAGTTCTTTCTAGCAGTTCCTTCCCAGATGTGAGAAACAGTACTCCATCCTTGGACGTATAGGTAGAAAATTGCATTTCAAGCTATACCGTAGCTGGAAATCTTGTGGAGTAAACCTTTATGCCATACTCTACCAAAGGCCTTTGATATGTCAAGAGCAATTATCCTAGAAAGAAAGCCTCCGGCGAAAGATTCGCTAACCCTATGAGATATAACCATTAGCACATCTGCTGTAGATTTAGTAGAACGGAAACCATATTGCATAAGGAGCCTTCAATGGAAACAATTGCCAGCAATTACTGGTCGATCAAATGCTTGTCACTAATGTGGAGCTGTTGACCGGAATCTTTGCAGACAAGGTTAATAGTCATCTTTTGTGCAATAGTGTGCTTCCTGATTAACATAAAGTGTGCCGGAGATGATCGAAGGGTACCAAGGATCAACTTACTACTTGATAAGGCAGTTGTAGATTGCAAAGATGAAGAAAATAAATTTGAGGATAGCATCGATCGATTACAGAAAGGCGTGCGACATGGCCCCTCACTCATGGATCCGTAAAATGCTGTCTATGATGAAGGTTGCTGAAAATGTTGAGAGCAGTATGGCTCAATGGAAAACTGTTCTAACAGCGATCAGTGAGGTGTTTAGGGAGGTTGGCATTAGACAGGGCATATTCCAAGAAGATTCATTATCTTTTCTTTTTGTAATGGTAAAGATGCCACTGAGCATCATCTTAGAGTGAGAAGCTTGGGTATGGCTTTGGATTTGGTGATTGACGCTTCAACCACCTGCTGTTCATGGATGATTTGAAGGTATTTGGCAGGAATGAAAAGGAATTAGAGACACTGGTGGAGTTCGCCGAAACATACCCTGAAGGTATCTGGATGGAATTTGGGATTAGTAAGTGTGCAGTTTTTGTGATGAATGGAATAGTGTTGCCAAATGGAGAAGTTATGAAAGAAATAGAATAAGCAGGGCGTAAGTACTTGGGTGTGGAGGTGGTGTAAGAATCATGTATATGGAGATGAAATAGAAAGTTAGGAAAGAGTATCCTAAATGGGTGGAATACCCTGACAAGGAGTTACATACCATAGACATCAAGACAGGGATTTTTTTTTCTTTTACAATTTTTGGTATGTTCTATATTAGAAGTATCAAAACTAGGTTGTATCAGAATAGGAATAACGATGGGAAAGGTTTACTAAGTGTGAAAGATTGTGTTAGAGCTGAAGGGACATCGTTGAAGGAGTAGAAGTGAGGAGTGGATGCTCAAGGTTGTGGTTAATAAAGTTGAAATGGATGAAACCAATGTTAACTTTTGTAAAAAAATGCTAATAAAGTAAAAAAAAAATGATTATAAGGAATGATTAATATGTTTTCATTTTTAGTCAGCATTACATGACCCAGTAATGTGTTGATATGCCATTAAACAGATTGTTGTAAAATAGTTGGATCATTCTATCGCCCCAGAAAATATTTGACTTCTAATGCAATTCTCTCTATATATCTCTGATAGTCAGATACGCCCAAAGATGAAGTACTGCTGCTACATCTGGAAAAGTGCCATGACAGAGTACAAAATGTACTTTGCAATCTTGTGGGATGATCTCTTTTGTTTTCTAAAACTTCTTTCTTGCTGAAGATATCTTAATAGTCTTTTCCTACTCAATCTTTATTTCCATGGAATTTAGTCGCCTAAGCCCCAATCTTTGTTTCATCTTTGTAAGATATTCACAGTAAAAACTCATCTTGTTATCACAATTGCAAAACTTTACTTTCTTCCTTCGCGTACCTATCATCAGACGAAATTTTCATGAACAGAGTTTCTTTCCTAGAACTTCCCATACGTGGGAGAAGAAGAAGAGTAAGAGTCACGAAATATGTATGCTTTAAGAAACTTGTATAAATTTACAACGATTCTTAAATTGTGGTTCAACTAAACTTACATTGCGAACTGATTCTCACATAAACATGTTAAATAAAGTTATTGTTAACAACGCATGCGTTAGAAAAATTTGACTCTGCAAGTATATTGGGTTCGAATTATTTTATCGTTTTTATAATAGTAGCATTGGTAATCGTGATAGTTTATGATTCGGGTGGTAGCAATACTATTAGCAGTTTGTAGTGGTAGTGGTTGCAGTAGAAGTATAACGCATAGAAGATGTCATTAGAAAATTAGGCCAGTCTAAAATATCATAGCTTTAAATCACAATTTATTTTTTGTTGGTTTTTCTTTTACCCTATAATGAAAAAAAAAAAAAAAAGATGGAATCAAGGCCGTCACTCACTATTTTATTTGCTGGGTCAATTGAAATGATCAAACTAATCTTAACGAGAAAGAAAGAAGGAGAGAAAGAGAGAGGAGGAGGTGGGAGAGAAGGGGGAGGATAGCGAATTAAGTTGAAAAGAAATGGCTCTTAATTGATCAGTTCAAGTGTATCCACACAAAGGAGACTTTTTCTTGTACCATTCACATAACTGACACTGTCGTCGTCGTCGTCGTCGTCGTCGTCGTCGTTAAATGTTTCAGTGCCTATTTTGTAAGAAAGTCGGTTTCCCAAGATAGTCAGTAAAGCAACTTGATAATGTGTTTCGTCTTGTGTCCTAAATGCGTCACGATGTCATTTTTTTCATTTCTTTTTACAAAAAAAAAAAAAAAAAAAAAAAAAAAAAAATAAATAAATAAAACAAAAACCCCTATAAATTAAGTGTCATTTTTGATATTCAAATAAATATGCATCCCACATGTATTTTTTGTTTGTTTGTTTGCCTAAAAAATGTTATCTATCATTTAAATAAATACTGTTGAATAATCTTATATTTGAAACTAGCTGGACCCGGTTCTCGACGTTACCCAAGGAGCTATGAAAGAATGTTAAGTGTAGAGAATCTTAAATAATCATTTTGAATTGTTAAGTATCTGTGTCTCAGTGGTGACCACTGGTAATATGGCACAAAGCTTGAACAGAGTAGGTAAGTGAAACTTTTGTCTCGATTGTTCTAGCGTTTTTATTTTCGCATACCCCTATTCCGAAAGCGTTGCAACCGTAATTAAACTTATATAAATAATTGAGCAATAAATAATTAAACTTATATAAATAATTGAGCAACAAATTATTAAACTTATATAAATAATTGAGCAATAAAAGTAAGTAATTACAACAAAACTCATGTACCTATGCACTTTTTAGTTTCATATTATAAAAAAAGTTTGGCACTCTAGTATAATTTGACCCGGATCCTCATGATTTTGCGTAAATTAAGGTTCGGGTTCGTCGGGTAGTCACCGGATTAAGCCTAGCAAAGTAACAGACGCAGACGAATTACAAAACAAAGAAACCAAACGAACTATAAATACAGTAAATTAAAAATAAAATCTACTCTAAACTTACTGAACATATGTATGCTTATTTTTTTCAAGAAAACTTGCACTTTATATTGTTTATTTACTTTTATCAATAATATTTGTTTTTATTTTTTGCAATTTTTGGATTTTTTTTTTTACAACAGTACCCAGCGTAGTATAAACACCGCCAATCTTCCCATGTTAAGAAGAGTTTTCGGGGAAAATAAAACACCCCAACCATTCTTAATAATGGATAGGTAGGGGATGTTAATTCCGTAAACCGTTCCGAACATAGAAATGTTGAGGGTGTTTATACTACGCTTCGTACTGTCGGAAAATATAGGGAGTTTTTAAAGAATTTTTTAGTACCCAGTGTAGTATAACCACTCCAACATCACCGTGTTATGAAGGGCTTCTGTAGTAAACACCCTCGAAAGCCAAATAATGGGGAAGTTGTGAGTGTTTATTCCAAAAGAGGCTTTTAACATGTGGATGTTGGGGATGTTTATAATACGGTGGGTACTGTCATAAAAATACCCAGTTTTTTAACGAACAAAAAACTTTTTTTTTTCCAATAAAAAAATGAATAATTTTGGTACTTAGGCACTCATGTTAGCGTGCTGAAATAACAACGAAAATATTTAGAAAGCCATTATAAACATGAGTAGGGGATGATGTTTTGCAATTATACTGTACGTTCACCTTACAATATAATAAAAAGATATTGTAAAAATGATTTTAAGTTAATAAGACTATGCTACAAAATAGCGTGGTAACATAAGTACATAGACACTTCTTTAATAAAAATTATCCCAATATGTTGAGTTGAATGTATAGTACATATTCAAGAAAATTACAGTGTTTTTTTGTTTATTTAAAAGAAATTGGCAGTGAGTGTTTGTCTATTGTAAATAGAACTTTTTTTTATAAGAGAAGATGATTCTTATGAAAAGCGTAAATAGGTGAAAGTACAGAAATTTGTTTTATCCAGGAAATTTACAAAATGATGTTCTATCAACATATGTTATAAAATGAAACGGATCCCCAATCACCCCCAAAATAATGTAATGTTTTTTTTTTTAAACAATAACAAAATGTCGATTTGCTGTGGCTCATAATGTTTAACTGGAAAACAAACACCAAACAAAAACAAAAACAAAGAAGAAAAATGTATGTTTTTCATAAGAAGGAATTAGTGTGGCCAATTTTGTGTTTCCTTAATGCAAATAGCGGGAAAAATCTTAGGTATAAGTGAATAAACAAAGAAAGCAGTTTAGTTATTTATATATTGCCGACCGTTATCCTCATCATTTATAGTTGTTTTTCACGACATTTCGGCCCACTATTCCTCTGTCACGTGATACAAACACACTACAAGCTGCAGCGATATGCGAGTAGATTGACGTATTCAAAGGGAAAGGGGAACGTGAATCAAGTAAACTGCTAGGCGAATGGGCTAACGGACACAGCGTCCAGAGGGTAAGCGAAAAACGAATAGGGAGAGAGTCAGATGGAGTGAGAGAGAGAGAGAGAGAGAGAGAGAGAGAGAGAGAGAGAGAGAGAGAGAGAGAGAGAGAGAGGAGGGAAGCAAGTAATGACGGGAGTGAGTGAAAGAAGAAGCAATTTCAAGTAGCTGTGCATACGTTTAATGTTTCGAAGTGGATGAATACATATAATAGCATATTTAATGGTTTAATATAATATCGGAAAATACCAAAAAATGCAAAGGTAATGTAGCTAAAGGAAAAAATACTAAATCTAGAGTAAAAGGTTTTAAAAGAAACGAATGGATATGTAAACAAATGGCGGCGTGTTTATAAGTGTCGAACCGTTTGTTTAATGGTTGAAGATGCGAATATCAGAATATAGGAATGTCTTCAGAGCCGCCAATCAGCTGTACCAGATTCCGGTAGGGAGAAATTATTATCTGTAAATCGGAATATGTAAAGGTTATGGTATGTGCATGTGTCGAATAGGCAGTTAAAAGCGGAGAAACCCCAGCAGAGTAGGAATATGTATAAATGGTGCCGGTGTCCAGTGGAAGAGATGGGAGTACAAAATAGGTAGAGAGGAAAATAGGATCACTTCCTCTAAAGATGGTTAGATTGTGATCATGTCTCTCCTCGAAAGAAACGTAAGATTTTATTATAACGCCTCAATGTGTATATAATGGTGGTTCTAAAGTTACATAAGATAGTGGGTATTAGTGTAGACTTAATAAATTTGCATGTGCCATCTGTTGTTGCAAACCTACGGTATTTTAGTCCAGAGGGGAATTTCTGCAATTAAATTATTATATATATGATTAGAAAGGATCTGTGGAACACGTTCCTACAAGATTTCCTTCTCTGAGAAATAGAACGCGGTCATCCTTAAATCTAAAGTCAATAAACACTTACCATAAAATGCCATCATAAGAAGTCATCAAATTTTTTTCAAGCCCCTCATAATATTCGTCATCATTTAAATGTCAACATATCTATCTTATTAGCAATCGAATAGATTTTATGCTTTGCATTTCTAACTGTTTTTTTAATGACGTTTACTTCTGTCAGATAGCACGTCACTCATTTGCATTAAAAAGGAGATCAGAGACAGTTTCTTGTGCATGCGGTACCCTGATAAATAGCGGGTATCGAGGGAGATGTGAATTTTAGACTGTGTATTAGGCCTGTCCAAACGCACGAGTTCTCAAATGAATATAATATTGTTTTGGCGAGAAAGCAAGAAGTAAATGCCTATTAAACCAAGACATCAATTCTACTGTTATATAAAAATATCAGAGTTGGCAGGAGTGTCAAACCCTAACAGCATTGTTAGCATCTTTTAGGTTTAAAGTAGTTGTGGAATATTTGTGTAAGACACAAAATACACCGCTATTCGATTAGGTGACAGTAAAAAGAAAAACTGTACATTCCATACCGATAAAAGCGTAGCAGTTTTCTACACACCCCGCCTCCACATGAGTACACTTAACCTAATGCATTGTTCTATGTATAGGGATATTTTAATATAAACACCTTTACTTACGAGAAATTCTATATTATATGGAAGTCACTGAGCAGTCAACAACTTGAGCGAGTAGAATGTCATCAAGATAGATTCGCATTCGGGCTTGTCAAGGGAAACCATTTAAGATTGAATTCATTTTAAGAAAGAAAAAAAAACAATTTTCTATTTAATGATTTTTTAACGATGCGTAATCACTTGTCAAGGCTAAGAGTCACTCGAGTTTATAAGGGTTAACAATAAGTCTTTATTGATGTTGAATTTGAAGATAGTCATGTTGTACTCGTCAAACGGAGGAATATTGTGTCAACGCGTTCCACAGATGGAAAATTGTGAAAAGAAACTCTGATCATTGAAAATTTGGTATGGTATTAGAACTACAGAAGAAGAAGAAGAAGAAGAAGAAGAAGAAGAAGAAGAAGAAGAAGAAGAAGAAAGGCAAGTTCTGTGCATTGATAGTAAATAGACGAGTTCTTGCCGCGAAAGCGTTTTTTTTTTTATTAATCAACTACAATAAAACCTCGGGATACGGTTGCCCTAGAATACGTTTTTTTCAGGTTGCGATGTGAAATACGATGTTTTTCTGGCCCCGCCTTACGATGTTATTTATAATGTTATTTGATTATATGCATGTGCATTATATACTGTACTGCATTTCGTTATTAAGTTTTAATACTGTATCCCGGGGTTCTACTGTATAGATTAAAGCTCAATCGAGCACCTTCAATAGAAATAACGATCGAGACTAACAACGTCATTTCTGTGAGAGAGGGTTACAGAGAAGAATAGTGATCATCCGCCATTGGAGAGTCGATGTTTTGTAACTTTTTTCGTTCATTATAAATGCTGACGTCATGATTCAGATAAAAGCAGTGAAATTTTTATTTGGAGAATTTTCAAACTGAAATAATTTATATGACAAAGTAAAAAAAAGTGTGGGTCAAATCGATCACTAATTTAGCTCGGATCAAATTGTTTGAATCAGGAAAATTAGGAGAGTAAAAAGTAGACTTTGGGTTTACTTTCGGCAACCTCATAACTCTCGCTTCCCTTATCTTATCTTTTACTCATCATATTGCATGAGCAATGTTTCTGACAAAGGGGAAAGAATTGCTGTTTTCTGGGTCATAATCTATCCATATAACATTTATTGTCAGCTAGTTTTTGAACTTAAAGTCGTATTTATTTTAGCTCCTTACATCAAGTGGTTTCCTGCATTGTCTGAAGCGATTCCATGAAAATGTGAGTTTGTAAAGCGAGTTCAATATAAAAATATCAAAATGATTTTATTTCTTATTTTTATATCTCCCGCTCTCTCTTTTCTTCTTTCCCCCGATACCCACGGATTAAAAAATATTAAATTAACAAGAAAGCTCTAGCGATTTTTAACTTTTAAGTTCAAATTATCATATCTCTGCTTAAACAAAAATTTATTGATCGAAATCAGCACCATCAGAATTAACACACTTTTACCAACGCAAAGCAAATGTAGTTAAGCCAGTAACTTAAAAAAAATATTGCGTTCTGGTGACGATGAAGTCGCGGAAGTTTTTTTTTTATATAGCTTAGGTTTTTAAAGCATTTGTCACGCAGAAAGTTGTCGAGATGCTTGAAAAAGTCGTCGTCGGTAGGTGAGAGATCTGGAGAATATGGCGGATGAGGCAAAGTTTTGTAGCCCAATACGTTCAACTTCTGCAAGGTTGGCTTAGCAAAGTGCGATCAGGCATTGTCGTGGAGGAGAATTGGGCCTTTTCTGTTGATTAATGTTGGGTGTTTTTGACGTTTCTGGTGCATGTCATCCATTTGATTTGTTGATAGTACGTCTCCGGCGTAATGAGTTTGCATGCATTAAAAAAAACTGTAATGGGTGAGACTGGTCGCAGGTCACCAAACAGTCAGCATGACCTTTTGGTGCAACTCTGGCTTCGGAAAGTGTCGTAGAGCTTCGTCAGCGTCTAACCACTGTTGCCATAAAGATCCCGCTTTTCATCGCAGTCGAGAAACGGGTCGTTCTTGTTGTATAAAAGAAAGGAAGATGACACTTCATAAAGGCGTTGTAAAATTCCCTTTTGTTAAAAATGGACTATTTAAATATTTAGATTTTTTCTTTATTAATTTCGACTGGTCCTAAATATACACGCAGAGAGAGAGAGAGAGAGAGAGAGAGAGAGAGAGAGAGAGAGAGAGAGAGAGAGAGAGAGAGAGAGAGGGGTAGATAGATAGATCAACAGATAGATAGATATAGAAAGAAAAAGATAGAGAGATAGATGGAAAGTGGGGTGGGAGAGGGCGATACAGAAATAGAGAGAGCGGTATATAGATATAGGTAGGTAGATAGATGGATAGAGTTACAGATAAACAAAAGAGATAGAGAAATAGATAGATAGATAGATGGATAGATAGATAGAGATAGAAATATATATATACTAGCATGGGTGCCCGGCGTTGTCCGGGTATTTGGAGGTGTATGTTGAGAAAAAAAAAGCGGTCAATTTTTTTTAACTTTGACTCCTATTATGACCACTTAAAACTTATTGTTTTGGGCTCAAATCGAGTTATTAACTTTGATCCATGTCCAAAGAACCTATATCTAAAATTTCAAGTGTTTAGACCCAAAATTGTCGGAGGGGTTTAGTAGAGTTCTCAAAGGTCAAGTCGTTGAACTTTGACCCCTTAATCGACAAATTTCTGACCGAAAACACATCACAAAGATTTTCCCAAATCTCAGTACCCTGTATCCTAAATTTACAGTCTGTAGACTTAAAATCGACAAAGTTATTGCGTAGGGAAATGTACACACACAGATACACAGACAGACAGATACACAGACACGTTCACTTATATATATATATATATATATATATATATATATATATATATATATATATATATATATATATATATATATATATACTAGCATGAGTGCCCGGCGATGCCCGGGTATTTGGAGATGTATATTGAGAAAAAAAAAGTGGTCAATTTTTTAAAACTTTGACCTCTATTATGACCACTTAAAATTTATTGTTTTGGATTCAAATCAAGTTATTAAGTTAGATCCATGTCCAATGAACCTATATCTAAAATTTCAAGTGTTTAGACTGAAGATTGTCGGAGGAGTTTGGTAGAGTTCTCAAAGGTTAAATCGTTGAACTTTGACCCCTTAATCGACAAATTTCTGACCGAAAACCGATCACATCGATTTTCCCAAATCTCAGCACCCTGCATATCAAATTTTGAGTCTGTTGACTAATAATTGACAGAGTTATTGCGTAGGGAAATGTACACACACAGGCACACAGATACACAGATACACAGACAGACACTTTCACTTTTATATATATATATATATATATATATATATATATATATATATATAGAGAGAGAGAGAGAGAGAGAGATAGAAAGATAGAGATAAAAAGAAAGAGATAGAGAAAAAGGTAGATAGATAGAAAGATAAGTAGATAGATAGGTAGATAGATAGAGAAATGGATCGATAGATAGATAGAGAGCAACCAATCGACAGCACAAAAATAAGATCTCACTGTACGTTGTTTGATTTAACGAACAAAAATGGTGAGAATGATAGACACTTAAAAAGAGATGGGTGAAGTAAAATGGACGTTATTTTTCAAACATAACTTAATCCCCAAACTAAGGGATATTTTAGTGCTTTTATTGCTTTTTCTTTTCCATGAGAGTATTATTGACCTATGTTTTATATGCGGTGGGCTACACACATCATCAACAGAGAGTAACGCACTTCAGAAGCTTTGGTAAACCATTATTATTTCCAGGCAATTACCTTTTCTATACATTTATTGAATAATGAAAATGAGTATTTTAGTTTTTAGGAAAGTTAATAGTTAGTTAGATAAATAATAAAATTAATAGTTGATACTTAAAGTTAATGAAAAATTAATAGTTAAGTGTTAGGTAAATAATAAAGTCGATATTCTTTTAAAACTAACAAAACACAACTGTGACAATTCAAATTTCTCCAGCATTCAGATAAATTTTACTACGATTGCAGCGAAAACTTTTGGAGTTATTGCGTGGTACTATACTTTTATTACGTTCGATGGTGAAATCCCTCCCCTCTACATGATTAATTGTATCCTTCCCATTGACAGAAAACAAGTGGATCTCTCGTAGACACGTTCTAAGTAGTTGATTCAATGGGTTGAAACGTCTAGTTGTAAAGAAAGTCTTAGTGGTAGTATAGCAGCAGAAATATCAGTATTTTCTTCGCTTTTTTTTTTTATTGTAGCTGAAATTATGTCACAAAGAAAGACAACGCCAACAACGTATTTGCTCAGTTGCGTTTTGTTATTTGATTTTTTTTATCTCGTTTTCACGACAGGAAGATTAAACATAACATCGTTCCTAGAGGAAGATTGAAAGCTGCCTGGGACGCCCCGTCGACATTTCAAGTAGCAATAAATTAATCCCTTCTCAAAGGCGAGAAAGTAAAGCCTGATAAAGTGAACCTCCTAGAACTGCACCAGACCATACTCCAGACAGACAGAGAACAAACCATCCTAAAAATGGCAGAGAGATTTTGCTTGTCTGAATTTGGTAATAAATTAACCCCGAAGAGTCGTGTGTGGTTGTTGAAATCATTACAAAGCTACACATTACATAATCTTATCCTCACCAAGGGGCGGACTTAAAATATTGCAACATTAAGAATTTAAAAAAAAATTAATTTAACATTATATAATCAATTTTTAATTAATACTGCAATATTTTAAGTTATAAGTTTATTATATTTTTTATTAGAATATCTTGTCTTTTCCTTTTCCAGTTGTAACAACTAGTTCTTTTTACTTTTCAATGTTTAAATCTTAACTATATTACTTTTCATGCTCGCATTTTTCTATGTAATCCATGATTTTTCCAGGCTTTGCTTTGAAATATAATTTTCTCTGTGTGTTTAACTTGTTAACTGTGAATTATTAGCGACAGTACAGCTGAGCGACAGATCGGGACAGCGGTGAATTATTAGCGACAGTTTTTTATATTCTATTACGTCATCATCTCTGTCATTCCTAGCCGATTGGAGGTAGTATAACAGGTTTGATTGCTATGCTAACCAAGAGCCAATAATAAAAGTCTCCCCGTTCCTTACAGATTCTGAGAATTCTTTACACAGTAATTTTATTATATTATTTTATTATACAGGGTGTTTCAAAATTCTTGGGAACATAACGAGATATACGCATTTGTAATGTTCCCAAGACTTTTGAAACACCCTGTATTATAAAACTTTTGTTTTACTGAAAGAAAATTGAAAAATTATTTTTACGAATATAGCTGAGAATGTGACCTATGAACAGTAAAAATTGCTTGAAATTTGGTCGCAAAAGAGGTGAAGCTTTAAAGCAGTTCTACGTGAGTAAAACTAACACTTAACCATATATTCAAAAAACTACCGCGTTTGAATGATAATACACCATGTAGATTTTTGTTCACGAAAACGTCTAATTGACTAACCTCTTTTGAAAGAAAAATGATCTCATCTTTCATTTTATATTTGAAGATGTTTGGGTAACGGTCGGATTTGGGTTGAAAAATATATCATTTCAATTAAGCAGATGATTTCTTTAGATCTTAATGTACTGAAAAGTGATCACAAATGAATATAGAATACGTATAAGTATACAAACTTAAAAAAAAAACAAAGAAAAAAAAAACAAAGACAAAAAAAAGCTAAACGACCCTTGACCCATAACCTATTGGGTCAACGCTGGTTCATTATACATTTAGTTCTCTTTATTTATTGTGAAGTTAAATAAATAGCCCATTCGCCGCTCATCGCCAAACATATGCTGTTGCTACTACCCTTGTTTTCCCGTTCTTCTTCATTTACGTCATTTATTTATTTACATTATTCTTTTACGTTTCCGCCGCATCCCCTTTCTTCTTCTCTTTCTTCTCCTATACATACTCCTACTTTTGTATTTTCTGTTTCTTCTTCATTTACGCCATTTATTTATTTACGTTTATATTTTACGCTGCTACCATCTCCCCCTCAACCTACTAGTACTTTTGTCTTTTCCGTTTCTTCTTTATTTACGTCACTTTATTATTGACGTTATTCTCTTACTATGCTTTTCTTATTGATTCTACGACTTCCTCTTCCCATCTCCTTTTATCATTCCTCGCCATATTCGTCGTTCTTATCGCCATCTAAAACATTCTCGTTTTTTACTTTTATTCATTTCAAGCCAGTCATATCACTCAGACGTAAGGAGCTACAGTTATTAGGGGACAGATTTATGGGGGGTATCCTAAGTGAGGAGTTGAGAATCAAACAGGATCATGTATTATATAATAAATCAACTACTTTTTTATGTGTATCAGAGAAAATCCTAACTCCAACTCTAAAAATAAAAAAAAATATATCAAAAAATTAAAATATTAGAAAATTATTTTTAACCTTTTATTTTTTAATATGAAAATAATAACGTTAGTCACGTGGTTGTTCTTACAAACTGAAACGTTTTGTAGCTGTTTTTTTTTTTAATGGCGATACTATTATAACTAATGTAAAATAGTAAAACTTATTATTTTAAAACTTTAAAAACATTTTGTAGTTGTACCGGGTGAGATGTTATATCTGAATGTTACCTATGCAAAACAATGGTCTCTTAAAAAAGATATCGTTCAGAGAAATATTCAACTTCAACTGATATGATGCTATCTGCAATAATGATCTTTACCGAAACGAGTAAATAATAAATAGTTTAATAAAAAGACGAGAAATGGTTCGAAATGGTTACAACAAGACTGAAGAATATGCCATCATTTCCCATCGAATGTAACAATACTGCAAACCTCAATATTCTTGAAAATAAACAAAACTGGAATGAGATTGTTCGCCGCATTATAAGACATGGCGTAAAGGGTAAAATTCAGTTGTAAGTGACATTCTTATGGAGATTTGTAACAGAGTATGGCGGCTGTATGCAAATGCCGAACCGTGTGCAAAATGACGTCACGGTAAGAAAAAAGAAAAAAGATTGTAGAAAAGAAGGTGCACACAGACAGAGGAGCACATTCGAGAGCACGTTCGAAACGGCGTTCAAGAAAAAGAGATAGGAGAGAAGAAATACAATCACGGTTTATTCGGGAAATTATCCGAAAATAAATGTTGTTGTTAATAAAAAAAAGGAGTCTAGTTATTATTTGTTCTATGTTCCGTTTGGCATACGTGTGTAAATGTGTGTAACGTTACAAGTTGAATGTTCAATCATAGGTGAGGGTGATACTCAGAATACAATTGCAAATTACTTATGGCTGACAGAATGAGAGCATGCTACCCCCGTGGATTAAATAAAGTGATCCGTTTGAAATTGCGTGCGGATTCCCGACCTCGAGAGAAAGATTTCCAGGTTCGACAAGATATACCTAAAGAAGGTCGGAGATTACTTCGACCGAATCGCTGTACGAATAACACTCGATAGGAGAACAGTAGTTCAAATAATGCAAATTATAAATCCATATCTAAAAAAATTCAGAAACATTGAATGAAATTGTTCGCAGCATTATCTTAAATAAGATGAATTTGTATCGAAGAAAAGAAGAAAGTGCTTTAGCAAGGCACCAGAAGTGCAATTTTACCCAGTCTAGCTGTAACATACCTGAAATACGTTCACTAAGATCTTGTTTGTTAAAACAAAGACCGATGACCTTGATAATGATAACAGTGATGATGATAATGATGATGATGATGATGATGATGATGATGATGATGATGATGATGATGATGATAGCATATATGTGAATGGATGTTCGCATGTATATGCGTGGACATGTGTGTTTAGTGTGCGCGTGTGTGCACTTTTCGTTTGTGTTTTTGAAAGAGAGAGAGAGAGAGAGGTGGGGAGGGGGGCAAAGATGGAGATTTGTATTTGCATGTTTATCAAAGTATTAACCTGATTCTTTCGGTCACGCACGTGATCTCCTCGCTCCCCATCGTAACAACGATGGCCACGAGGCTGATTTAATATTTCGAAGGAAGATGATTTAGTAACCAAGCAACAAAATTCCGAACGAAATGTTTACCTTTGATCGCATCATCGTTTCAACAAAAAAACATCATTCAGAAATCAAATATTTACATATACTCCTTTAAATCTATATATAAAAAATGATAACGAAGACATCATTTTTTTTTATTTAGTTGACCCAAAGAAACATTATAAGTGTATGTTTTAAATAAAAGGAAATATCAGCATTTTCAGTTCTCCTAGATCTTCATCAATAGCAATTACTGATAAAGACCAAATGAGCAAAAAAATGCGACTCGTAGGGGTTTCCATTGTGTTTTGTTTATTTGAATAATAATAATAATAATAATAATAATAATAATAATAATAATAATAATAATAATAATAATAATAAAAAGGCGATTGACAAATTCATCAAATCTCCTCCGAAGGAAGAAGTAATGTCTGAGAGGATTTTTTTTATAGTCATCATACCTAATTTAGAAAAAAAGTTCGAATCTCTAGAGAACATGATCCTAGAATCAGGCCATCGACAATAAACCAACTACCCTTCTGAAGAAGGAGATGATACCTGGGAGGATGGCTTCCTATGACCCAAACCAATCATATCCTATTCTGACAAAGAATTCTCTGTCGAGAGAAAAGAAAGTCCCTAGGTTGCCAGAATGAGGGCAGGGTTTTCCACTGCATGTATATTAAAAATAAGTTGGTTAGGACAGTTAAATTTATAAAAAAACAAAAACAAAACAAAAACAAAAAACAAAAAACAAAACAAAACAAAAACAAAAACAAAAAGAATAGATGAACAAAAAAATTAACCTTCTATCCGCTTTATACTCCCCCCCTCTCTCTCTATTTCTTCGTTCTTTCTAGATTAAATGCTATTAAATAGTATTAATAGTTGTTATATTCAGTGTGGTTTATTGTGTAATATTCTAATTCTGTCTTATCTGGATTACTTTCTGTTATATATATATATATATATATATATATATATATATATATATATATATATATATATATATATATATATATATATATATAATATATTGCCGATTCTTATGTTTTAAATTAAGTTTCAAATAACGAACATACGCCAATATATTATGATTGTTTACAGCTGTTTCAAGGCATCATTTATTTTAATTAATGCAACAAATCATAAAAAAAAGTATAAATGCTGACTCTCAACAAAGTAATTATATTTTCAAATGAAGACTTTTTTGTAAGTGCCTTACAAAAAAGTCATACAAAAGGTTCACAATTCTACCAAAAGTAGAAACAAGTCACAAGTTTTCTCAACAAATAACGGCGTACATTATAAACGTGTATATGTAGCTGAAGTTCTCAGACAAATTAACACACACACATATATATTAAATACGGATTCACACAAAAAAAATCCATCTAGGCATATACGATTGCCTTTACTAGATGTCTAGGATCCAAATAATATAGTAGGTTTTGATTAGACGTAGATTAATAATTCTAGAAATAAGGTTTAGTAAAATTATATCTCGAATTTAATCTTCGTAATGGGACATATAAACAGTGCAAATCTGTTCTGTTCGAGGAATTAAATTGTACTAGTTATATATGCGTACAATTATAAATAATAATAATTATTTTTATACCTACAGTGCAATCAACAGTGCAGGATGTTATAATTACAGCTGGTCGATATATATATATATATATATATATATATATATATATATATATATATATATATATATATATATATATATATTAAAAGAGAGAGAGACGGGGGAGGGAGGAGAGAGAGAAGGAGGAAGAGAACGAATGAGAGAGAACCCGAGAAAGAAATGAAGAGAGAGAGAGAGAGAGAGAGAGAGAGAGAGAGAGAGAGAGGACGAGAAGGAATGAGAGAGAAACCGAGAAAGAAATTATGAAAGAGAGGAGAAGAGAGAGAGAGGAAGCGAGAGGACGAATGAAAGAGAAACCGAGGAAGAAATAAAGAGAGAGTGTGTGAGAAAGTGTGAGAGAGAGAGAGAGAGAGGGGGGGAGGAGAAAGAAATAAAGAGAGAGAGAGAGAGAGAGAGAGAGAGAGAGAGAGAGAGAGAGAGAGAGAGAGAGAGAATAGATTTGTTGACAGTATAAAGACTGAAAACGGGAAAATCCGTGTTAGTCACCCAGATTGTAAGCTCTATGGAGTAAACCAGTGAAGGTTACAAGCAACTTTAATCCAGCAGATCACATGCAAGCATGCCTGTGATTAAAAATCCTTCATAGTCGGATGAAAATGTCAAGTTAGTGGAACGTGGCATTAATATTTGCCGTAAGCTGTGATAAAGAAGTACTACAAGGCTAGAAACCCCTCACTGTTTAAAGTCTCTGAACGCACGTCTTTTTCCAATTTGAAACACAAAAATCCCACGGATTAAAAAGCGGCTTTTATTTAATAGATAATAGGTTAAATGGTAGAACTTTTGTTAGCGACCGGTTATAGCATCAAGGCGAGAGATGACGTACAAAATCCGTACGACTTCCGCAAAAACCAAAAGAAATATCTTGAAAAAGTCGCCGTGTAGGTAAAACAAAGTTGCAGTATCAAAACTCAGGACTGATGCTTTAGAGTTCTATTCCCCCAAACTTAGATGTGAACATCCAAAAGTAACCTAGCGACCTGGTACTTGGTCCTAACATCGACAGTGAACTGTCGATGTTAGGACCTGGGAGGTGACGGTGGTCAAGTGATTAACGACGAGATCTGATGACCTGAGTGTTCCAAGTTTGAATCCAGTTCGTTCCATAAAATCACTTTCACTTAGGATGCTGGCAACCTTCACGTGGCCCATCCCGATGTCTTTCTAGAAAGTTTCAGTTTCAAGACTAGAAATAGGGAAACCAATGCCAACAATAGAATCTTCGGATTCTTACGATGATGATGATGATGATGATGATGATGATGATGATGATGATGATGATGATGATGATGATGATGATGACGTGTGCATGATCAAAACAAAGCTGGGTTACTGGCTAAGCTAGTATGATGCTGAAAAACAACACGAAACAAAACACGAAACAAAATCAAGAAAAAATATGAAGTCAGCACATCACGAATAATTCTCCTTGGAGCATCTTCAAGACATACTTCTGAATAAAAACACGCACGCACGCACGCACGCACACACACACACACACACACACACACACACACACACACACACACACACACACACACACACATATATATATATAATCAGTTATAATGTAATCTTTTTAATTCTCTTTGTCAATTTTTGTTAAAAATAGCTGGAAGGTTAGAGAACCTGTATCAAAACGCAACGCTAAGTAATAATCAGCTTAACACGAATTGGATCATCTTTTCATGACATTTCATCTGACCTTGGCAAGTCGAAGTCGAGCTTACGTAACGCACCGATTTGAAAGCGGCACATATTATCACTTCTAATCATCCCATTGATGACTGAACTTTGAGTTTCCACATTTATCGAATATAATTAACGAATACATCTTCTTCGCCGTTATTTGAACTCAAATAGACCTTATTTATTTCTCGCCTACCTATTCGGTTAACAAGGCGTCTAGATAACAAATAATTAAAAACAAACACTCTCCCATGTAAAGACAAGTTAAAAAGATAACAAACAAGCAAGATACATACACACACGCACACACATCGCTGGTTGGTTGGTTGTTTTGTTTTACGGCATATCAACCCTTTTCAGGTTATTTAATGCGGAATCTGGTGATTTTGAAGAACGATTTTTTAATATAGTATATTTGTTTTTTAAGTCGTATTCTATTTAACCCATAGTTGGGACCCTAACAGGTGCTACCACTCCGGGTCAGAGTGGACCTGGGAGCAATGGCAATTAAAGGGTGGCTCCACACTCCCTAAGGCCTGCAAGCTGGGGCCCTCACCATCGGATATAGTTTAAGGTCATATTCAGGACCGACACATCGCTGGGTGATGTTTCCTTTTGCTACTTAGTGTAATGCAAAGCTATTTGCAAATTAACAAATTGAACACGTTGGAAGCGGCGATTTATGTTTATATAAATATACATTACAGGTATCTTTGACGAAAGCTTCTCTTATAGCCTAAAGAATAGAGCTGATGATTATCAACAAGATGATTGAAAGATCAAGGAATAGGTTCGAGTCTAGCTGCACTGAAGACGAAGCAGTTTGTGAATTACTATATATATATATATATATATATATATATATATATATATATATATATATATATATATATATATATATATATATAAACAATATATACATATTTCAAACCAGTGGTTTCATTGCATTGAATCAACCATTAAGGCTGTTGTTTCGCCTTTTCAAAGTTGCTGATGAATTCTATCAATCCCATTCAGCCCTTAATGGTTGATTCAATGCAATGAAACCACTGGTACGCCTTTGAAATATGTATATATAGTTTTGAAATAAATATTTGTATTTTTAGCTCTTACATCCGCGATCAAGTACTTTATTTGATTTTTTCATCGCCTCCTGACATATATATTGACCATCTTACTGTTTATTTCTTTAAATATGTTGAAATGCACAATTCTTGTGTAGCGCATATTTCATGTAATTATTATCCAATTTTTTGAATTTATTCCGCCATTAACTCACCAGGAAAAAAAAAATTATCAACTTTAAAAGATGATTAAAAAAATTTTAAAACATGATTACAAAATCCGAAATTGGGAGAGAAGTTGCAATTATTTTTCAATTTGTTACGCCATCTTCGAATTTTAATAATTCAACTTCTCTTTAAATTTCCGATTTGTAATCATGCTCATATACCTTCATTTTCTTTTAAAGTTGATAAGTTATTTCCTTCTGATGATGGGCGGAATAAATTCAAAAATTGACATAATCATTACATGAATGATTCTACGCTACGAAACAGGTGTTGTGAAGAATTGTGCATTTCAACGTACTTTAAGAAATAAACTGTAAGATGGTCAACATCTTGAAATGTGGAATATAAACTTTTGTCATTTATATATATATATATATATATATATATATATATATATATATATATGACATTTTATAGAGAGTATATATATATATTTATATATATAAATATATATATATATTGATTTTTGATATATATATATATATCTGTATATATATATATATATATATATATATATATATATATATATATATATCAATTTTCAGTATTTACTTCAACAATGCTCAATATGTGAGTAGAACTAGATTGTAAGTTATAAAAATATATGCCAATTAAGCTACACAGAATCTTATGTAAAAATGTCTGACGATTCTCTACGGAGATGAAACGCAGAAGATTTTCTATACCTTACTTGCCATATATTTTGATAAGTTACTATATATACAAGGGTTGGACAAAATAATGAAAACACATTGTGAATCTTGCATCAATTTATACATATTTTAAATCGACAAAAACTGATGAACTACCAAAATATTTGTTTTATGTTTTCAATAAATACACACCTTTCTGGCGTGGTTCAAGGCGTGTTCACAGGGCCCTTGAGAGGAAAAAGTGCTGGTGCAAAATCTTTTTCCCACTTCTTAATTTAGTGATTTTGAGCTATGAATATTTAATTTTGCACATGCGCAAACGTAACAGCTGAAGTAATGCTTTATTCGACATACCCTGCTAAGGTCAACTGTTTTGCCCTCCATGTTGACCCATTAGCAGCATTTTTTGCCGGCTAAATATCAAATCGAAAGTGTGCTACAGGTCCAAATGCCCTATATATCAAATTTCAACTCTGTAGACCAAATATTCAGAGAGGAATTTTGTAGAGCTATTTCGCACACACACCGACAAAGTCATATATATATATATATATATATATATATATATATATATATATATATATATATATATATATATATATATATATTGTGACGTCAGAGCAAAGCGAACATTCAATCTGTATCTATATCTCGCTATCTCTCTCTCTCTCTTCCTAAGACTTAATCAGCCAGATAACCTCCTCTCTCTGTAAATGATGTGGCGTGGCAGACACTTGGCTGAGGGAAGTGGGGCAGAGGTTGGGTGTGAATATCGCCGTAACGAGCAGAAATACGTCGTCATGGCAACCAGACAGCGAACATTTGTGGCGGGAAAAGCGGACCACGAGGGAATTTGAAAAATAGAAAGATTACGGCAGTTGGCGTAAAGAAGCGATACAGTCCGGTGTGTAAACATTATCTCCGAGAATCGAATCTCATCGAAGATTGAGATTTGAATTAATTGAATTGCGGATTATTATTCAAATACGATCGTATTGCCGATTGAACTCACATTTATTCTTCTTTGGAATTAAGATTCGAGGAAGAGATAGACTTTCGCCATCTCAACTTTTTCTTGGATATCGTGTTTGTGAATTTATGATCCGTGTTTACCCTAACGGACAAAACAGCTAAGTTTGGCCTATCTCATGCCAATATCTTTTCTTATCCACAAACTTTTCCATATATTATATCGTAATTGCATGTCGCATACATCTGGTAAACATTCCAAAGATACGTCTATCTCACTCATTCTTCTTCTTCTTCTTCTTCTCCTTTTTTTTGTATATAAAAGTCTTTGTTGAATTTTAAACTTTGATTGAATGTTTGTTTCGTTATTCATTGCTCTGTTGTTCCATTCCCCTTAATGATATATTTCGCTGGTTGATCCGACATCCGACGATTAACCGAAGATAAGTATGAGACATTGCATATCAAAAAAAAATAAATTAATGTGTCTCGATCTGATTGCCAATCAATTCGGTCATCCATTAACCGGGTTGTGACAATATATATATATATATATATATATATATATATATATATATATATATATATATATATATATATATAATATCCGTGTGCTAGAAGGTTTTCATCTTAAATTCAACGCAATTATGGAGAATGTATTATAGAAATCATGCATAAATAGAATTCAGGGCAATAGTGAAATAAAACAATTATCTAATAAGAAACCATAAAAAATGAATAAATAATTAATTTACGCTCGTTTTCAAAGGAATATGCAAATTAGTTAACCTTCATGCATATTTCTGTAGTCGGTCGCATATCCATGGTTGAGTATATTAAGACGTTCGTTTTAATAATTTTTAAATATCAATGTCAAAAACACCCATATATAAATCGTTAATCCTGACCACTCTACCTACACTGATGATTCCCGCAAGGATGAAACACTAATTATATATATATATATATATATATATATATATATATATATATATATATATATATATATATGATTTTTTTTCGCTTTATGACAAGCTACAAAGAGCCGTACGCATTTCATTTGTGAGGCGCTGTGCTGTTTATTTTTTATCAATCTGAGCTTCACTCAAACAAAAGCCCAGATGACCTTTACTTAATATATCTTTTCGTTTCTTTTGTTTGAGTGCGGCGCATCTCTTTTGTGAGTATTTGAAGTGAGCAAATCACCTTATTTTAGAACTGCGTATTTGGAATAATATTTTTCTATTTATTATTTTTTTTCGCCACAACACTATTCATTTATTTGTCATACAGGTGTAAATATCTTAAAGTATATAATGTTGATTATTATTTCCTTTCTACAGTTTAGCAAGTTTTTGGATCTTTATAATTCAACATTTCGAGCTTCTTGTTAAATCATAATCTACATAGGTCGTCTGAATATCTACATGTACTAACACATCATACTACTTTTTATTCAATTGTTGATGGGCATCCGCTTTCTTTTAGATTTCAATAAGGGTTCGTTAGTGATGTTTTACATTTTTGTCATTGTTATTGAGTGTATTTTATGGCTGTTATACCTGATTTTAAAATATACAGAAGTTATACCTATGCAGTAATTTTTGTTATTCGGGTTTCCTCTGACAAATATTGTTACTTGCTTAACAATGCCTTTCGTTAGGCAGTCAAGTTGTAGTGGATAAAGAGTTCTACAGTGACGTGGTTATATAAAATCAAACAGTAAGAAAAAAAAAATCTCGAACTTTGCCGTAAGGATAAGAAATAGATGCCACTGTGTTGCTTAATTGCAATAAATACATTTTCGTACTTTACTACTGAGCTTCTTCCATGCTTTGAGCATAAGTTTAAATATTCAAAACATGTACAAAATATATCACCTTATAATATACACGCATACCTGAAATATATATATATATATATATATATATATATATAGTGTAATCCGATATAGGAGGCCCGAATATAAGAAAACGTATATAAGAGAGATTATGTCTGGTCCTAAATTAGAGCCTGTGTTAATGAACAGTGTAACCCGGTTATAAAACCCCGGATATAAGTGTAACCCAGATATAAGAAAGCTGTAGAGAACGGAGAAGTCTCTTGTATCCGGGTTACCGGGTTACACTGTACATAAATAAAAAAATACATGTCCGACAGAAATGATGCGTGTAATGAGCAGAAGTCTTTTATATCAGGGTTACACTGTATATATATATATATATATATATATATATATATATATATATATATATATATAATATAAAGCTGAATGTCTGTGTGTGTATGTGTGTGTATGTCTGGTCACGAATAGGCTCCTATATGGTTGACTATTTTAAAAAACTGATTACATATTATGATAGAAGATGAATCGAGACACATGAATGGTTATGTTTGATCTGACAGAACAGTGGTTCATTAAAATTTTGGGGTCTGCGTTCGCGCCTGGTCCACAAAGTATGGAAATAAAAAATTTAAAAATTAAAAAAAAAAAAACGTTTACAAGTGTTTTTGATATAGATGTACATAAGAATACTTTGATAAGTATTTTTTTAACTTAAATAGGATGGTATAATAAAATTGTGGGGTCTGCGTTCGCGCCTGGCCTCCATAGAATTGAAATAGGCACACACTTTAATAAAGACTTTTCATATCTATCTGCGTAAGTATACTTTGTTAATTATGTTTCAGTTTGAAGAAATATGGTATAATAAAATTATGGGGGTGTTCGTTCGCACCTGACCTCCAGAGAATGGAAATATGTCACTAAGTTTAACAAGGTTTTTTAATATAGATCCACAGAATATTGTGATAAGTGTTTTAGTGTGAACAGGTATGGTATAATAAATTATGGGGTTTATCTATTTTATTTTTACTTTCATCATATTTTGCTTTGGTTTTGATATCCCCAAATTCAACCCAAATTTACAACCCTTCCTTTTCATAACCTATCATACTTTCATAAATCAGAGTCCATTTTCTGTAGGCTGTCTTTGAACTCAGTCAACGACGGGTACTTTTGCTAGTATATATATATATATATATATATATATATATATATATATATATACTATCCAGTATTTACTTTAAAATGTTTAATAAAAAGTAGAGCTGTAGAATTATAAAAATTGAGTAGCGAAACAAGTACACATGTGTTTCGTCTTTTTAGGCGTGTAGAGATCTTAATATATTTAGCATGACTATCTATCTATCTATCTATCTATCTATCTATCTATCTATCTATCTATCTATCTATCTATCTATCTATTGACACTTGGGTGAGATAAATCGAATACCAAATTCCGTGAGGC
The DNA here is from genome assembly GCF_053919585.1 of Euprymna scolopes. Classification (NCBI taxonomy): domain Eukaryota; kingdom Metazoa; phylum Mollusca; class Cephalopoda; order Sepiida; family Sepiolidae; genus Euprymna; species Euprymna scolopes. The sequence continues at coordinate 86,509,680 of NC_136493.1, forward strand.
TGTTTACGTTATCTCCAATAAAGTTGTCAGTGTTTGGTAGTAAAACAAGCACTTGAAGTCGTTTAAATATTTTCGACCCTTTCCGCCCACACGCATACCACCGTGTAACAAATCCCCACCCATCTCGTTTAAATACCTTCTTAATATTGTCGTCCAGGTCAGGAGTAACACCTTGGGAAACTTAAAATGCGATTAAGGCATAAATAGGTCGCTAGTTATTGGACATTCCGGGCGCCACTCGCTAGTCTATTCTTGGTTTCGTCGGCCAGAAATATATTTGGTTAATCATACATTCGGACCGGAAGAAGTTAAGCGCTCAAACACCGAATGGCGCTCTTCTGTCTCCTCCTGAACGAGTGATCACATTAGGATTATTTGCTGTTTTCTTTATTTGTTTTTCGTGAATCTTAATGTTAGCCCAATTACAATTGAACGTACAGATAAACTGACTTCCACGCTGAATGTGAAATATGTATTTTACGTTAATGACATGATTAAAATCGTGAGTCGCGAATTGTAGCTGATTTCTCTTCAACTTTTCCCCCCCTCTTCTCGCTCTGTTAATAAGCAGAAAGAATTGCTCTCTGTAAAAAATAAATGAATAGAACATTATCGGTGGTCTGGTCAGTAAAACTATAAGAACAATCCCTTTTTACTTTCGAGACGAGCGTAATAGTGTTCAACTGCTGATTAGTGATGAGCCATAGTACGACGAAACGACTACTCGAAAATGACTATATATACGAGGGGCGTGCAATAAGTAATGCTCCTGACCCACTTCCAATTGTTTGATCTAGCTGAAATTTTGCATGTGCAATGATTTATATCTCTACGGGTTATGTAGCAAATTACAGCTCTGAACTAATTGTGGTTTCTGTTTTACAGGTGTTTGAACTGAGTCAGGTGTGAAATGGAGCCTGTTGAATGTCGAGCAGTGATCCGGTTTTTGTATTTGAAAGGACGCACACCACAGGAGACTTTTGATGAAATGAAAGAAACTTATGATGATAATGCCCCATCATATGACCTTGTAAAACGCTGGCATCGTGAATTCAAACATGGCCGGAAGTCTATGGAAACAGCTCCCAGATCTGATCGCTCCCACCGTCTGCCATTGATGAGGCATCTATCCGTCAAGTTGAGGCTGCCATTTTGGAAGATCGGCGCATTACTATTCGCCAAATAGCCCAAGTTGTGAAGATTAATACAGGGTCTGTGGAAACTATCATTCATGGCCATTTGCATATGCATAAGGTGTCTGCCAAATGGATTCGCAGGTTGCTCACACCATTCCAGAAGCGAGAACGCGTCGAGTGTTCAAGGATTAATTTGGAGATGTTCCAAGAAGATGAGTCAAAGTTTTTCAAAAGACTGATTACACAGGATGAAACCTGGGTCCATCACAATGATCCAGAGACCAAAGCCCAGTGAATGCAGTGGAAGCACTTGGACTCACCACCTCCAAAGAAGGCAAGGGCGCAGCCCTCCGCTGGCAAGATCATGCTCACAGTCTTCTGGGACCAGGACGGAGTAGTGATGACAGATTTCCTGGCAAAGGATACCACAATTACAGGAGCCTATTATACTTAACTTTTGAGGAAATTAAGGGAAGCTACCAAAATCAAGAGGCGGTGCAAGATCAGCAAAGGTATCCTCCTGCAGGACAATGCACATGTCGCATGTCGCCAGATCAGAAACACGGGCGTGTGGTTATGAAATCCTCCCGTATCTCCCTACTCTCCTGATCTTGCACCCTCTGACTTTCCCCTCTTCCCAGCCATGAAGGTATTTTTGAAAGGAAAGCTTCCCAGATGCAGCCTTGATTTCTGAAGTCACGTTGTGGTTGGAGGACCAACCTGAGGTGTTCTACAAAAACGGTCTCCAGAGCTGCATCAAACGATGGGAGAAATGCATAACTCTGGGTGGTTCCTATGTAGAGAAAGACCGATAATTGTGCCAAGTTTACTTCTGTGAGAAGTGGGTTAAGGGCATTACTTATTGAAGGCCCCTCGTATATATATATATATATATATATATATATATATATATATATATATATATATATATATATATATAAATTTTACAACGTGGTCACTACTTATCAAGGCTAGGAAGCCACTCGGGTATAAGGGTTATTGTGTGTACAGTACGTTAGTGTTGAGATTTGATTAAGTGTCTTACTTAAGGGGGCGGTTCATCAGGAATTTGTTTATGTTGGACTTGAAGACATCCAGGTTGTAGTCAGGTGGGAAACGGGCAAACAGAACAGAGTTCCACAGGCGTGCACTTCTAAGAAAAAAATCATTGTTCATGGAATCTACGTTTTGGTTTTGGCACAGATAAAGAGTGGGGAAAATTTTTGACAGTTGGTTTCAGCTAGACAGGTGTTTTTCGTGAAAGATTGCGAAGGGGGGGGGACCAAGGCTTGGGGCTCAGACGAGCAATTGCCATGGAAGTAACGATAAAACAAAGACAGGCTCGCAACATCTCTCCTGTGGGAGAGAGGTCGCAGGGAAGAGAAAAGGGCATACTCCTCTAAGCCACGAAGCCTATTTTGTACTCTGTCAAGGCAGGATAAGCTGTTTTTAGCAGCTGCTGCCCAGATGTGGCAGTAGTACTCCATCCTTGGATGTACTTGACTTTTATATAGATAGAGAATTGCATCATTAGTGAGATATCTTCTAGAGCGGTAGAAGGATCCTACCATTTTTCCAGTGACCTTGGCAATAGACTTGATGTACGTGTTCCATTTCAGGTCAGGAGTAAAGGTCAATCCCAGAAGCTTATCAAAACATGGGGCTTCCCTAGACGAGAGCCATCAATTTCAATTGATGCCCGATGTAAAGATAGGAACTTGATTTTAGATGCATTAAAGTAACCAGCCACCTCTTCCCCCACTCAACCATGCGCTCGAGATCAGAAGAGAGAGAATCAGAGAGAACTTTGTCATTTACGGCCTTTGATGTGTTGCCATAGATGGTCGTGTCATCAGCATAGATGTCAACAAATGATTTAAGTGTATGTTTTGGGAGATCATTGATGTAGATCAGGAAGAGAGTTGGGCCTAGGATGGACCCGTGAGTAACTCCAGCATTAATACTATGGGCCTCTGATTTCTGCCCATCAACCACTACTCTTATGAACCTATCGGAGAGAAATGATTTAATGATTGAGAAAACATTTCCAGTAATACCGTAGCTCGAAATCTTTTGAAGTAGGCCCTTATGACATACCTTATCGAAGGCCTTTGATATGTCAAGAGCAATTGCCCTGGAAAGGAAGCCTTTGTCAAGAGATTCACTAACCCCATGAGATATAACCGTTAGCACATCTGCTATTGATCTGGCAGAACGGAAACAATATTGCATGTCACTAAGAAGGTTATTTCTGCTGAGGTGGTTAACTACTTCTTTATTTGATATGCAGCGAGGTGCATATTGCGGTGAGAGGGGGTGTTTGACCAGACAGAATGGGGCGAGGGAGTGCAGAGAGATGCAGAACCTTAGCTAGGAAAATAGGACCAGCCGCTGATGTGTCATTGTAATCCTGTTAGACGCAAAGCACATGTTGTGTTGCCTCAAAAAGAGAGACATATTTGGAATTATCTACATGTCAAAAGAGATGGTCTTGTTTTTCAAATAGAGGAAGAGAGGGCAGAAGAGGGGGGTGTCATGTCTGATTGGGACAAAACAGAAATGTCTATGGGATTTTGTCAGAAAGAGAAGCAAAACAAATAATAATTGTTTTTTTTATCTCATTGTCATTATATATCTGTTAACATGAAAGGTTGTTTTTAAAACCTCTGTTGAGGGGTATGAAGAGATCCAGAGACCCTTAGCTGATTAAGGCTGACAACTTAGAATGGGGGTCAAGGGTAGGGGTCGCCGCCAGGCATTGTTCGACTTGGAATGCCTAATCACTCCTAATTTGATAATAAGTAAAAACCTCAGTGCAGGTGGGGGTTGAGGTTTGGTAGAGATAAGCTCTGAAGGAGAGGTGGGGGAAAAGGGGTTGGATTTAGAAAAAGGAATTCTAAAAAGAGAAGAGTCGTAGCCAGCAAACCGAACTTTACTGGTCTGGTCTTACATCGTTTCACTGCTATAGTCAGTCACCTCAATTTAGACAGTAGCTGTTATGAAGTAATGAAATTAATAAATAGTTTTTTATTGTTATAAACCGGAGTTCTGTTTGTTTGTGGTGAGGACTCTTCATTTTGCAGCAAGCCGCAAGGACCAGTGGAGTGATTGATGTAACCGGAGACTACCTACATAGGGTAGGAGACGATTCGATTGAGAGGCAAAGCGCCCCACCATGAAAACACAGTGGGTAAGGACGATCAACAGGCCAACTTGTAACGAGACAATGTACGATCGAAAGAACACCTGTCACATCGGGTGGAATCCGAAGAGATTAAGGACACCCAGTGTGGTTGGTGCTATAACGGTACCTCGTTATACTGAGAGGGAGACGACTTATCATCTGAATTCTTAAATACAGGGCATACTGATGAGGTTTTCCAGGGTGTTGGGAAGCACTTCTCCTTAAGGCAACGCTTAAACAGTTTTGTAAGTATGGGGCAAGTTCTGGTTGAAGCTTTTTTAGCACTATAATTAGAATGCCGTCAGGGCCAGTTGCTTTACTGGAATCAAGGTTCTTGATTAGCTTGGCGACCCTACGCACAGATATTTGTATGTTGAATAGGGTGTTGTCTGTTATAGGAGGAAATACGGGGAGTTGATGGCCTTCGTCGCATAGGGTAGAATAAGCTGCAAAGTTCTTGGCAAATAGTTTGGCCTTGTCTGATGCTGACGAGATGACCTCAGGTCCATTGATGATGGTTGGGATAGAACACGCTTCTGTTCAGGGTCCTGTTTGTTATTTGCCAAAACTGGCAGGAACCAAGCCACTGCTCAGCTACTTTGGATTTAACAGACTGAGCATATAGCTCTCTTGCATGTTTTATTACTCTTTTACAGTGGTTGCTGGCAGTCCTGAAAGCAGCTTTAGTCTCAGTACATCTATTACATTGGTAGCTATGGAAAAAGTGATTTCTGTGCGCAATGGCAGCGGCACATTCTGGGGAGAACCATGGCTGGCTGTTAAGTTTTTGTTGGAATGTTTTGGATGGAATGAATCGGCCTATGCCTACAATTAACTATTCGGTCAGGTCTGATACTATGGAGGACACATCCTTTTTAAACATGGAATGCAGAGGTAGATCAGATATAAATGTACGGAAGTATCCCAGTTAGTGGCAGAGTATTGATATACAGTACAGTGGAGAGGTACGTCTGAAGACTTATTGCATTTCGTTTTTATCTTAACTTTTACAACCAAGTGGTGGGAAGATCCCAGAGGAGACAGAACGGAACATGAATATAGCTCAGGGAAAGTTGTGAGAAAAAGGTCTAGAAGGCTAGCGTACTAACCGGAAGTATCGGACACACCGATGGGTTCGTAAACAATCTGGGGGAGGTCATAAGTAATGGCGAAATCATGACAGAACCTCCCCTCATCATCTGTCTTGTTGGAGTGGGTCAGCCATTCCACATTGTGGACATTGAAGTCACCACAAATGTGGATGTTAGCCGAAAGATGAGCAGACAGGATGTGGTCAATTTTCTCAGATATGCTCTTAAAGAGAGCAACTCCGCTGTTGTGGGGGCAATAGAGGGCAAATATAAATGCAGTGGTGTAAACAAGTGCAACCCAGAAGCACATATAAGGTAAATTAGGGTATTCACTTGAGATATCCCTACCATACGGAGAGCCATCTTTAATGTAGGCACATATTCTATACTCATGGCGATCTTGGAGGTCAGATTTAGATGTTAAGCTAGAATATCCTTTAATTATGAATTTATCTAGGGAAGTGGTCGGCCCTATGCCAGTTTCGCTTAGGAAGAATATGTCCTGTTTCGTATCCTGTAATTAGGTTTCAACCTCTGGAAAGTTTGGAACGTAGACCCCTGATGTTGGAGAAGGAGACATGGTAGTTGGAGGATGGGGTTCTAGGTTTATTTGTGATTTTTTTTCTGGAGATATTTCATGTTGAGGATTTGGGATTTGTGGAACAGGTTGACAGACTTGGTTAGAGCAGGACAGAGAGGGAAAGCAGGAGAGAAAAAGACAAGAGAAAAAAAGACAGGAGAGAAAAAGACAGGAATTTGTTTTTGTGGCGCATGATAAGGCAAAGCCGTAACAATTCACCAGATGACAATATAGCAGCCCCAGTACTTTGCACCTGCTGATAGGACAGCCTCCTAAGTGGTTAATCCAAGGTTCGGGTCCTTGACTATCAGGCGGATAGCGTCAGCCCAGATGAAATGTTTTCCTCCAGCACTCTTACTAGTGACATGGCCACAAGGATAGACATAGAAACAAAAGATTTCCGACATCTCAGGCTACTGTTCACGAACTACTGCCGTCCAGAAAAGCAGCTTTTTCTTCGCCCTTTGTCAGAAAAATAACTTATTCGAAATGTGGACTGAGGGACAAATAAGAAGAAGCGAGAGTAACGAGAGCTGCCGATAATGCATCCACAATGCGTTGTCTACTCTCAATTAAAAAAGGGTTTAAATGACTTATTAATATTTACTTAGTATAAGTCTGTATCTCTAATTCGAAATTAAAGATATTTGAAGATAAATTCCCTTCCCATGTTTACGAATGAAATGAAAATAGAATACATTACTGTAATTTCCGTTTAATGTATTAAACTTTTTTCTTATCCAAGAGACACCTCCAACAAAAGAATTATAATAAGGACAATTTAGCACCAAAATAGTTTTAAAACACCGCGACCCTTTCCCACCCAGTCTGCCATAAGCACCGAAACTCGAAAAGCCAGAATCAATGAACGAAAAGCCTTCAAATGCGCTGGAGGTGTCTTTTAGATAAGAAATAAGTTTAATGAAGATGTCAACACGTGATAACTCCGCAGCGGTATTTTAAAAATTATTTTGGTTCTAAATTGTCCTTACTATAATTTCTTTATTTGACTTAATTTTGTCTAATATATTTTATTTCAATCAGCCGTTAAATGCAAAATTATCTAGAACCCCCCTCCCCGAGAGAAGAAAAAATTCAAATGTTTACACCAGAAATTGTCTGAATAATTTGGTAGAGACCGCAGAGGTCAAATGTTTTTAACTTTGACCCTATTATGACCCATTTATTTATTATTGTTTTGGGCTCAAATCAAGTTATCAAGTTAGACCATGTCTAAGGAACCTATATCTAAAATTTCAAGTGTTTAGACCCAAAATTGGCGGAGGAGTTTGGAAGAGGTTTCAAAGGTTTAATCGTTGAACTTTGACCCCTTAACAGCCAAATTTCTGTCCGAAAACAGATTACAAAGGTTTTTCCAAATCTCAGTACCCTGTCTATGAAATTTCGAGTCTGTAGACTTAAAATTGACAGAGTTATTGCGTAGGGAAATGTACACAGACACACAGACACACACACAGACACGTTCACTTTTATAGATATACTAATATTTCAGCCCATCGTTGCCCGGGTGTTTGGAGGTGTATGTTGAGCAATAAAAAAAGTGGTAGTAGGAAGGCAGGCTCGAACCCGTACAACAAAGGATGAAAAGAACGGGGGGAAAACCTGACGTCTTTGCTGTTACGACCACCGCCAAACCAGAAGTGACGTAGGTTTAAATTAAGGCTAGACAATCGAAAGGAGATGATGTTTTTCGAAAATATCGGCGAAAAAGCGACCCCCCACGTAGAAAAGTGCCAAATTGAAGGTGAAGATATTAATGTTTTTAGCCAATTTTTCGATATTTGTCGTCTGAAAGGTCGCACTTCAAAACGATAGATCTTGAAAAAATCCGTCGCCTCTTTCGAAATTTTTAGGCAGACATGCAAACATACATACATACATACATACATAAATACATACATACATACATTTATATATTGGTAACTAAAAAAATTCGACCCAAATCGATTAAAAAGCTTGCCATAACTGCTAAGTAACTAATCTAGTAAGAATTCACCCCTCCATCTTAGTATCACCTTAAAAGTAACTGCGAACATAGCCGACGTGAAGAAATATAATTAAAATAAGAAAAATATAAAGTCGAGTACCTCCTCAAAAATAACTGCAATATAACCGAAGGGGAAAAGAAAATTAATAAAATAAGGAAACTATAAAGTGGAGTAATCGTATGAACATATGAAGAACGGTCGATGGTGACACCGATGATTGCTGGTGTCGCTCGATCCATGCCTGACCGTAAATCAGTCGCAGTTGGTAAAGGTGGGGGGGGATTCATGAAACACAGAGAAAATAAAACTCCATGGTGGAAAAGAAAGGAACGTTGCATAAATACAGTTGGATAGGCAAGTAGTAGTTGTCGACTGTAAGAGTTTGTTGTAAAACATGGAATCCATGGTTAGTTCGTTTCGTTTATTTTTTTTTTTAATAAACGCGATTTTCTCTGTGCAAACTGTAAACGATAATGAGAAAAAAACCCAATAAAATAAAAATAAAAAATGGGAAAGATGGCGTAAGTAACCATTGGATTAGGTAATAAAAGAAAAAAGAACAGTAAATAAATAAAAAAAAAGAAAAAAAAGAAAAGAAAATGGAATAAGTAACCGTTATAATAGCTGTATGCCAATCCACTTTTTTAAAGCAACTACGAACGCAAACCGGTGTTTCTCGTAATTTTCTACCGCGAACGGTCAAGTCCTGTGTAAATGGGTAGCGGTGGAAGGAAAAATCTAATAGAGAGAGAAGAGTTTACTACTTCCATTGATCCTAAGCGATGTTTGCAGCGAAGTCTCACCAGATGTAATATAGGAATCTACGATCAGCGACGTTATGGAAAGCTAATATGCCTATAACACATCTCAGATATTGTGCTGCAGCTTGTGTGTAATAGATTTGCATGTAATGTCTCGATTTTTAATCCTATTAAGGTCAAACTCAGCGGGAAAAATGAGTTCATTTTATTTATATATATAAATATATATATATATAATATAATAAATAATAATAATAATATATATATATATATATATATATAAGAGAGAGAAGAGAAGAGAAGATAGAATAGAAGAAGAAGAGAAGAAGTAGAGAAAGAAGAAGATAGAAGATAGAAGAAGAAGATAGATAGATAGATAGATAGATAGAAGATAGAAAAGAAGAAGATAGAAGATAGATAGAATAAAAGAAGATAGAAGATAGAAGATAGAATAGAATAGATAGAAGAGAAGAGAAGAAAGATAGATAGAAGATAGAAGAATAGATAGATAGAATAGAAGAAGATAGAAGAAGAAAAATAGATAGAAGAAGATAGATAGATAGAGAGAAGAAGATAGAGAAGAAAAGAAGATTATTTCTATATATTAATGTATATTTATCTCTATACTTATTACTTTATATATTAATGTTTTACTTATTACTTGTATATATTATCTATTGTTTATAATTACTGGTTCCCACATCGTATTGAATTCTATACTAGGTCTACTTAGTAGTTGGTTATTTCCCAGCATATGTGCTGCTTCTTTCAGTCGTCTTACTCTCCACCGTTCCTCTCTGTCTATAATTTTTACTTCGTCCCATAGCGGTAGATGGTTTCCCTTTTCTTTCCAGATATGGTCAGCTATACCTGACTTTTCAGTCTCTCCACGTATTACGGCTTTTCGATGTTCTTCTAACCGTACTTTCAACGGACGACATGTTTCACCTCCGTATAGTTTTCCACATTTACATGGGATTTCATATATACAGTTCTTAGTCATGATTTTTTCTGTAGGAGGCTTGACTCTCACAAGCTGTTTCCGGAGAGTTGAATACTGCCCTGATGTCATATGGATTACATATTGTGGTTAAATACAATGACCCCACAACTCAATCTTCACTCTTCAATCCTGCAGTCCAATGCACTTTTGACAGCAATTGCTTCTGCCAAACAAAAAAGACACCCTCTCTCCCAAATACAGGCTTTTTATAGGACAAAACTGTCCAAAGTTATTTGCATACTCTTCCCATGATCTCTAGTCTATAAATAGACGCAGTGGCCATTCTCTTTTTCTTCTTTCTTCTTTCACTCTCTGAAGCGGGCGTTGCCAGTGGTAAAAGGTTTGCACGATTTTTTTTTTTTTTTTACTACACGCCCCCATGATCATTAAAGATCATTCACATCCCATAATCCCGTGTCCAGATCGGCGCATTGCGTTCTCTTTGCCGTCTCTGCATCGGCACCGGTTCATCTTCATCACTCCTTGGCTCAGTACCACCATCCTCATCACCTAAATGGACCACACGCCTTAAATCTAAAACATGTCGTGGCATTCCATTGACACTTAAGTTGTTTGGGGATTGCACTCCTGTTATCACTCCTCTTCCCCACTGCGTTGTGCATCGGGCATTAGGCGGTTTCACCCAAACTTCTTCTCCTATTTGGATTCTGGCTGGTCCTTGATCATTAATTTCCGGTGACATGTCTCTAGGATGCCTCCATTCGTAATTAAAGATGCTCTATGTGGTACTGTGTCATCTCTTTGCCCGACCTTAGGGGACATGTTGTACCAAAATGTGGCCTCTTCAGGCGATATTCTTCCTCTCTCAGTTATTGCTTTCACGGTCCGATGATGTCGCTCCACAATGCCATTTCCTCCAGGTCTGTAGGCTGCCCTGTAATAACTTTTAATCTTCCATTTTTTTAGCATCGTCTGAAAGATTTCTGAGCGAAAAACAGTGCCGTTGTCCATTATCACCTCCCTTACTAGACCTCGTTCAAGCATCACCTTTTCTAATTCATTTGCAACTGCAGATGCGGCTTCCACTCGCAGTTCCTTCCATATCGCCAGTCTACTTGGCCCACAATCAATTATTGATAAGTACGCCCCCCCCCTCGGTAGTGTGCTATGTCAATAGCTAGTCTCGTCCAGTTCGTTAAAACTCCAATTTCCCCAGGATTATGTATATTTGGGGCAGGATCGATCGATTGACACCGAACACAGTTCTTTACTATCATCTGAATTTCTTCCCGTTTTACATTCGGATCCACTTGCCTCACCAAATATAATGTTCTCTCCACTCCCATGTGATGCATGTCATGCAACTCTTTAATTTCTCCAATTCCAAGACAGCATATCGGCGCCTCCTCTTTCTCAATTAACTACTGTTTTTTTATCCGTGTTAGCGCATCTGCCTTGTTTCTTTCAGAAGGCACAAACACTGCTTTTATTTGCAGTTTCAATTCAGACATCAACTCTCTAAGCATCCCTAATCTCCGCTTTATTATCACTTCTCCGGCACCCTTTGTTCGTATTCTGCTACTCTCCTCCACAGTAGAGTTCACCCAACTGAGTACAGTGGCTTAATCAGTTCTTATTTCAATATTTGTCAGTCTCCATTTGATAGCTAAATTGACACCCTTTAGAACAGCATCTAATTCAGCTATGTTAATGTGATTAAAGTCATCACTTTTCCTCAGCCAAGTTGCATCTTCCGCCACCACACCGCCAATCTCGACAACCACGCCAGTTGCAACATTGCTTGCATCACACCACACGACTCCTGTGCTCACTTCAGGTATGTGCCAAGCGCCATTAACAGGGTCTTCTTTTTTCACCTCAGGTAGAACCTCCTGCATCACTTTCATGGTTCTGTAATCAACCTTTTCTTCCCAATCCATTCCATTTGCTCTTCTTTTCACATAACTGCATGCTAATCGCAGCCATCCAGCAATAATTTACCACAGATCGAAAATAGCTCCCGCCTACTAATTTCTCCTCCCATCTCTGGGATCTCGTTGCCTCTCCTGAACATTAGTGCACCCATCTTATTTTTCATAAGCTTAAGGCCCAGTGCCGCTCCTCCGTCCAGGGATTCCGGAGATTTTGTTGCTAACCCAAACCCCTTCAAATGTTCCACACCTTCCTGTGTCGATATTTTCGTTACGTCTATCATTATATCATCAATGTATGAATCAGTGGCCTCTTTCGTCCTACTTCCTTTCTTTAATACTGTTTTTAAAATGGCTGCCATAATCTTTGGTGCGACATTAAGTCCGAATCCTAATCGTGTTAGGCAATAGGTTTTTCCTTTATAACAGACCAGCTGGTACTGCCATAGTTCCTTTGCCACATGTAGTTTCAGGTAGGCAGACTTAAGGTCCACTATTGCGGTCCCTCCTACCAACTGTCTCCACTTTCTTATCTTTTCATCACATACATCTATTATGTCGCTCCCTGTATGACACGCCACAAAACGGTTCAACTCACGAAAGTCGAACACTGGCCTAACTTTCCCTTTTGTGGCCTGAAATACTGCCATCAATGGCAACACGCCTTTTCTTTCTCCTTTCCATGGTAACAGAATACCATCCGATATCCATCTTTCCACCTCTTTCTCGAATTCTAATTTCTTATCGCCTTCCAGAGAGTTTTTATAATATTGGACTTTGTTCTGCAATACTGGAGGCTCTCCCTTCCATGTCCATCTTACTGTCCATTTATCTCCATCGAAGTTTGCTTCAAAGTCTTTATCCTCGATTTTGCAAACATTCAGCTGATGGGCAGCCACGGCACATTGTATATCTCCAAACTTCACTCTGGCTTTCTTTATAGTTACACCTCCCAGCTCATTAATCACGTCTATTCCAATTATGACGTCGATCCCATCAACGATGTGATTCATCAAGATTGCCCTCACCTTTACGTGCATTCCACAGACATTTATCTCCACTTGTCTGGCTCCTTTACATTCTATATTCCTCCCATCAACTGCTTTCACTGTACCGCTCCTTCCATATCCCTTCAAAAGTTTGGAATTGATTAAAGTAGTGGTGCACCCAGTATCGACAAGTGCAGTCATTACAGAATCATTCACCTCTACTTCTATTATAGGAAGAGGCCAGTATCTCGCCTTCATTTCATTGCTAGGGTAGCTTGCGGCGCAGAAGCTCCCCCTTGCCCGTTTCCCTGAATCTGAGGACAATGTCTCGCAATGTGGCCAAATTTTCCACAATTGTAGCATGTTGCCCTAGCCCTAGGGATCTCTGTGTAATCTTTTTTTAGGTGCGGTCCTTGACATCTAAAGCACTGAAGGCTTGATTCTTTCTTTCCCTTATTAGTCTCATTAGTTTGCGCACTTGCGGCCAATGTCCGAGTTTCTACGACCCTTTTGCTGACTAAAAGCCGTGCAGTCGGTATCAGTTTGCTGACATCCATTCTCTCTATGTTCGGTAGCTGCTGTAATGCCACAGATACATCGTCTGGGAATCCAGTTATGAATGCCAGTTTGGCTGTATGTTCCAGCCCTCTTCCCAGATATCCCGCCAGTCCAACCAATCTTTTGATTTTATTAGCATAAACATCCACCGATTCTCCTGTCCACTTGAATCGTTGCAGTTTTTCGTATGCCTCAAAAGGCCCCTCAGTGAAGGCGGTCACGAGTCTCATCTCTATCAGTTCTGCATCTTCTTGTTCTGCATTATTCATCTCAAGATAGAGAGCGAGTGCATCTCCCTGCAAAAAAAGTGGAATAAAACTGGCAAGGTCTGGCACATGTTGAAGCTTAGCCACCAGTTTTACTTTCTTTATCCATCCGACTACATCACCTTCTCCACTAAAAGGTGGTATCACATCTTTTCCCAATCTCAACATCCCAGATTCCATGATCTGTTCTTAGCCGAAATAGCTTGTGGTTAAATACAATGACCCCACAACTAACTCTTCACTCTTCAATCCTGCAGTCCAATGCACTTCTGACAGCAATTGCTTCTGCCAAACAAAAAAGACACCTTCTCTCCCAAATACAGGCTTTTTATAGGACAAAACCGTCCAAAGTTATTTGCATACTCTTCCCATGATCTCTAGTCTATAAATAGACGCAGTGGCCATTCTCTTCTTCTTCTTTCTTCTTTCACTCTCTGAAGCGGGCGTTGCCAGTGGTAAAAGGTTTGCACGATTTTTTTTTTTTACTACACATATTCGTTGAAGTTTTTCAGACAAGCCCTTCATATATGGTATACAAACTGTGGTGAGTTTCTGAGTCGCGTCCTTTTGTGTTTGGTCCAAATTTCTTGGAGCTGATGTCATGCTCTCTGGATAGTTGTTTCGGTGAAGGATTTCTCTTAAACTGTCCATCTCCTCTTGATATGCACTGATGTTACTACATATTGCTTTTGCTTGGTGTTGTAAGCAACGAATGATTCATTTCTTTACATTATATGGATGGTGAGAGTTGTAGTTAAGATAATGTCCAGTGAGAGTTGGCTTTCAGTATACAGATGACATAAACCCCTAACCTGTGCGAGTTATCAGCACATCTAGATACGATAATTTATTGTTATTTTCTTTTTCCATTGTGAACTGTATAGTTGAACGGATCGAGTTCACATAGTCTAGTAACGTCTGAACATCTTCCTGATGGGGCCAGAGTGTGAATGTGTCATCTACATATCGCAACTACATTGTTGGCTTTAGTGGTGTTGATCCTGATGCTATTTCCTCAAAATATTCCATGTATGCATTGGCCAGTACCGGGGACAATGGTGATCCCATCGCCACACCTTCTTCCTGTCGATATATATCAGATCCCATCACGAATATGTAGTTTCTACACAGAAGGTCAACATTTTCATGATATTGTCAGTTGGGATGCAAGTGCGATCTTTGAGTGAGGCATCCGATGTCAGCTTATCCCGTACCACTGTCAGAGTCTCATCAGTGAAAAGACTCACTACATCTAGTGGGTACTTTCGTGAACAGACTCACTACATCTAGACTCACTATCTGGTTGGAATGAATGGGATCATTTTTTTATTATTTCCATGAGGTGAGCTGAGTTCTTGACGTATGATGGAGATTTGCCGATGATTTGGGTGATTATATCTACCAGACATCAGCTCAACGGATGGCATGCTGAACCTCGAGCACTGACAATGGGTCTTAATGGAATACCGTCCTTGTGAATCTTAGGTAGGCCGTATAGGTGTGCTACTGTAAAGTGAAAAAGGCCGTATAGGTGGCTACTGTAAAGTGAAAAAGAACCCGACCCTGAAAACGGAAAGGAGGCTGTCACAGACCCTCAGCAAGAACAATGACCTTATACCACCTACGGAACACAGACAGCTAGTACAACATTACAGCAAGCTACCACACCTATACGCTACCCCCGTGAAGTAAATAAAGGGTTCCGCTCGAAATTTCGTCCAAATTCCCGAGTTCGACAGAAACATTCCCGAGTTCGACAAGATACACCTGAAGAAGGTCGGAGGTTATATCGACCGAAACGTTGTGGAAATCACACTCAAGATGAGAACAGTAGTCCGATAAATAATAATACAAATAACCAATCCTCATCTCCAAAATTCAGAAACGTCAAAACTTATTTATTTTGAATTAACAGTTATTGTGTTTTTTCTGTTTTCCTCATGTCCATTTAAGTATTTTCATATGTAAAATACTGAAAATCTTGCGCAAGACAAAGTTGCTTCAAATGTGAGAATTTTCTTAGCGAAAAGCAAAAACTGTGCCAAAGTCGGTTGAGGAGCGAAATGATAATTTTCGAATTAGCAATCTCGGATCACGTTAGGCATAAACATGACCTGTCCTTGAAATACGGAATGAAATCAGAATTAAAAAAAAACAAACAAAAAACAAAAAAAAAAACAAAACAAAAAAACAAAAACAAAAAAAACCAACAAAAAACAAACAAACAAACAAACAAACAAACAAACAAGCAAACCAACAAACACCAGAAGACAGGTGTAAAAGTATGGTATCAGTGTGATTCACAGACCAACTTATACCAGTCTGTGTCTCCGGGCGTTGTCTTTATCCGGCCTAAACTTTAAGACGCCTAGCTACGAATGTATTAATAATGAACGAAGTGAATTTATGTTGCGCGAGTACAACATAACTGACGAAGAAATATTTTTAGTTTTATCACACCATGCCATGTCTATTTATTTGTTGGCTGGCCGGGTTGTCTGTTTTACGGCATATCAACCTATTTTAATCGCTCGACGTTCCAAACAGTCGTTCTCAACTTCCTTTTTATATGGCAGTACACTACTGAGCGCTTTAAATTTTCGCGACACACCATCAGAAAAATAAATATTTAGATTAATAATTAACACTGCTTACGAATGTTTATTATTGTCGAAAAGTCAAAATATTAATAACAAACAAACGATTTATTATAAATTTTATTTCTTATCTTTTTATTGTTTAAGCATCAAAATCACGTAACAACGTGCGAGTATTTATTAATACAAACAACTGCGGTTATAATAATATGAAAACTGCTTTCTACCTATTACAACTTGTAACTTAAATCTAAAATCTATTCGTGGAACACCAGTAATCATTCTAAGGCACACCGATGTGACACGGCACGATGGTTGGAACCACTGGCCCCCAAACAATGCCTATTATGAACAGTTAACTTTATTCGATGAGTTGAACGTAGGTCATCAATTTACTCATAGCTAGGTGTGGGCGAGCCTAGTTTAATATACGTTTAAAAACTAGAAAATGTAAATTTCATGCAAATAAACCTTTTTGCCTCACGTAATGAACTTGCTGCCCGCCATTTGTAATCGGACGCCATTTTGTTGACCTTGAATCTTTCATTTCTTTATTTCATTTCATTGTTAATTATATGATCAATTTTATTTTTATTGTTCTTTGCAGGATAGAATTACACTTTAGCTGTTTTTACCCATTGTTTAAAAGTTGTGTGCAAAACACGATGAGACACCACCACCACTACTAACACCACCACCATCACCACTAACAACAACCACAACAACAACAACAACAACAACAATGTTGATCTGATTTTCAAGATAAAGAATAAATAGAAGTTTAAATAAATGATTTTGTTACATTTTAATGTGGAAATCAATTTAATGTGATTATAATTATTATAATAAGTTATAAAGTTCGTAAAGAAAAATCTAACTGCAATTTCATTACACTAGTAATAAAAAAAATAATCATAAAAAGAAAAATGTAAAGAATTTAGCCATTTAAACTTCGAGCTATTCCATATATGGTAATAGACACTTTATATCCTTCAACCTAATTCGGTCCTGGATATGACCATAAACTATATCCAGTGGTGAGGCCCCAGCTTGCGGGCTTCGAGGAGTGTGGAGCCACCCTTTAATTGCTATTGCTCCCAGGCCCACTCTGACTCGGAGTGGTAGTACCTGTTAGGGTTCCAACTATGGGTTAAATAGAAACCGACTTGAAAACAACAAATATATTCTATTAAAAAAGTTTTCACAATCTTTGGATTCGGCATTAAATAACCCGAAAAGGGTTGATATGCCGCTAAATAAAAACAAGCAACCAACCAATCAACCTAACCTATAATAATAAATATTTTATATACTTCAAACTTATCCATATATCGCAATAGATACTGTTTATACTTTGAACATATTTTCAATAATAATGGCTGGTTTTTATACCCGAAGCCTATATATATATATATATATATATATATATATATATATATATATATATATATATATATATATATATATATGGTGATCGTCACTTCTTGACAGAAGAAAACCATCTTTCCCTTGCTTTATTGTTAATTATTCATTCATTTCCATATACTTTCAAAATGTTTTTTTTACTTTTGTTATTTCATTTAATACGCTTTATAATTTATTATTATTATTATTATTATTATTATTATTATTATTATTATTATTATTATTATTATTATTATTTATTTTTATTTATTTATTTATTTATTTTGATTTAATTTAATTTTAATTAATTTTTATTATTATTACATATATACATTTATACAAACATACATATATACATGTTGAGATGTGATCAAGATGCATCAATTTCCATCTACTGTGGCAATTAAGGTGGCTCTTCAGACTAGCCCTGCTCTTACACAGTTTGTTGCAGAAGTCACACTTTAGCTGAGATTGAGGGACGCTAACTGCTGCTGCTCTATTGTGGAGATTCATATGACACTTCAAGCCTCAACTCGATTTACAGACCACGTAGCAAATAGAACATCTGTGCCCCGCAGTGTTTTCCCCCATCAAAGAAAGACTGATCTCCATGTGATCGTTTGTGGCTAGCTAGACCGGCTCCAGATAAAGTAATTTTACTGCATAAATAATAGTCGTGGTTCTGCACGAAAGCCTCCGACAGACCTGATATATCTAACAGATTTTTCTTCCGGATATCACGCTTCATTTTTGCATGCTTATATTTTTTCTTCTCAAAGCTATCACAGCCATGATAGACCAAGAGGCGCTACTTTTTATGATCATCCGAAGCCCTTTCCCAACTGAACACGTCAATACCGAGAGCTTTAAGATTATCTTTGATGTTATCCTTAAAGCGTTTCCTAGGTTTATGTTGTGGACGTTTTCCTTGTATAATTTCACCATAAAACAGGCGCTTTAGCAATCTCTCGTCGTCCATCCTTGTCAGATGTCCAGCCCACCTCATCTGGTTGCGTATAATCAACTTCTTGATACATGGTACGCCAGCTGGTATGAGAACATCTATATCAGGCATAAAAGAGTTCCACCTGATGCCCAGAATGTGTCTCATAAATTTCTAGTGCACTCTCTCCATGACTTTTATGTGTCTACCATAAGTTGTCCAGGCCTCAGAAGCGTAAAGCAGGGATGGTAAAATACAAGATTGATAGACACTGATCTTTGTACGAAGAGTTATACCCCTGTCAGACCACACTCGCTTCTCCAAGCCACCAAAGCCTTAGTGGCACGCTGTATCCTATAGTTGACCTCAGCATCCAGGATTCCATCTATGGCAAGAGCACTACCCAAATACACGAATGTGTCAACCACGGCAAGTCTCTGGTTGTTGAAAAAATATTTGGTTCCACATCCAAACTACCTGGTGGCGGTGTGAACATGACCTTAGTCTTCTTAAGACTAATAGGAAGCCCAAAGGACGCACAGGTCCCTGAAAACAGATCCATGATACCCTGCATATCTCTCTCACTATGGGCCACAAGATCGGCATCATCTGCATGAAGCAATTCACGAACTAGGTACTGAAAGGTCATTGTAGAAGCATGAAAACAACAAAGATCAAAGACCTTACATGTGGTTCTGAAATGCAAATAAACACATAGAGAACATTCCCTAAAGGCATGGGAAAGCATAGTTGCAAAATAAATAGAAAAAAGTGTAGGTGCTAGGATATCACCCTGCTTTACACCATTGTCAACTGAGATGGGTTCTGATAGGCATTCATTGAAGTTTAGGCGAGCCTTCATATTAGTGTGGGGCTCCCTGAGTAATCGTAGAAATTGAGAATTATCCATAGGGCGTTTCTGTTCACCGTATCAAAATGCCTTGGTAAAATCAACAAAAACCTGATAAAGTGGAACACGGTGTTCAGTATATTTCTCCTGCCACTGCCGAACAGAGAAGATCATGTCCGTGATTCCTTTGACCAGACGAAAGCCACGTTGACTTTCTGGAATGACGCATGGACAATATACTTTAACAATCTATTGAGTAGAACTCTGGAAAATACTTTGTCAACTGCTTCCAACAAACTTATCCCACGATAACTCCTACAGTCGGTCCTGGGCCCCTTTCCCTTGTACAGTGATATAAGAATTTCATCAACCCAACCCTGATGGACGGGAACACCCTTCCAGAAATCAGTGATAAGATGAAGAATTTCATGAACAAGTTTATCACCCCCATGTAAGAGGACTTCCACAGGAATACCATCAAGCCGTGGAACCCTCCCAACGTTCACTTCCTTGATTGCATCTCCAATTTCATTCTCAGATGGGAACTCAGACATTTCATGGATAAGCTTCTGTTGTGATAAAAATCCATTGATGACGTCCTCATCAACATTTGAGGGGTTGTCAAAGAGATCAGAATAATGCTCAGTCCAACAAAGAAGAATCTTGTTAGGATTCTTTTATAAGGGCAATTCCATCACTTGAGAGTAGGGGAGATGTAAATAGTGTTTGAGGACCAAAAGCTTTTTTAAGCAAATGGTACATGCGTTTGAAGTCTTTACAATCAAAGCCATCTGGATTTGGTTGGCGAGTTTAGTCCACCACTGATTGGCGGAGTCGCTTTTGAAGAAGACCCTTGTTTGCTTTAAGTCACTGTTAGAGGGGTTCTTGACCTCCATGAGAGGCAAACAACATTTTATGATACAGCTCATTTTTAGCACTTAAGAGTTGAGTTATTTCAGAATAATTATCATCAAACCAATCCTGATGTTTAGATTTGTGGAAGGCAAGAACATATTTCATAGAGTGTACTTTTAAAATGCGCGCACGACCCATCGAAAACAGTAGAATTAACTACGGATCGAAGCTTTTCATGTACACTTGGATCATCCAGCCTGGACACATCAGCCTGCCTAGGAATCCCAACACCACCCGACCTACACTTCCTCCTTATACAGATTTTCAACTTCCCGCGTACCAAAAAGTGATCTGTGCCGCATTCAGCTCCACGCATTACACACACACTACAGACGTCCTGCAAATCTGCCTTCCTGAAAATAATGTAATCAATAAAGTGACCTTGTTTTGAACGAGGATGGGCCCAAGTAAACCTATGGACCTCCTTGTGGCTGAAGAAAGCGTTACAGATAGCAAGGTCAAACTGAGTGCATAGATGGAGAAGATGCAGACCATTACTGTTGACCTTACCTACACCAAACCGGCTGAGTGAGTCCCAGGTATGATGATCCTTGCCAACTCTCGCATTTAAGTCACCCATGAGTAAGATCTTTTCAGATAAAGGAATAGAGGAAATGGTACGACTTAGAGCTTGGTAAAACGCTGTGATGGTGTCTTCATTATGACCCATGGTGGGGGCATACACAGATAAAATCATCATATACATACTGTGTGTAAGAGGGAAGCGCATCATCATAATTCTGTCACTTACACAAATTGGTCGTCTAATCCTCTTCACCAAATCAGAACGCACTGCAAAGCAAATCCTACCCTCTCGTCTTAGCCCCGATGGCTTTCCTTTAAAAAATAGGTGTATCCCGAGCCCACTTCCACCAATTGATCCTCACCACTCAATCGCGTTTCAGATAATGTTGCAATGTGTATGCTGTATCTAGCGAGCTCTCTTGCAACAATAGCAGTCCTACATTCAGGTCTTTCACTATCCAGGACATATAGAAAAGTTCTCACATTCCAGGAAGCAACAGTTAGGTTATTCCTCTCCTGATGAAATTTTGATTTTCCTTGTTCATTATTTTTCTTCAACTTAATCTTCTTTCTCCTACAAATATAGAGCAGCCGCCGACCGCAGGAAGCCGACCAGCTAATAAAAGCGTAGACAATTTATAGATCACCTTTTCTAGACCCTTCCCAAATTCATGGGTGAGCAGTGTATCCCTAGAAAAGGCTGCTCAGCCGCCAGATCATCCACCGAAGTAATTTCCACGCTGTAAGCGATTTAGTCGACGATATCACTGGCTGCCTATGTACAGATTTGCAGCTATGCACTTCCAGCCCGCTAAGCCTGTGCACGTCGCCACTCACCTATCGCCATAGGACTTTTTCTTTTTAATTTAATTTTTTCATTGTTTATTTTTGTTGTTTTTAGAAAGATATCTGCACATAACGATTGCGACACAGCATGCTTGTGCTACACATATTGTACCCTCTCGCACCCTACCACTGGTTGCACAGTAACAAACTGAAATAGTGAGATGACTGAGCAGTGGCAGAGTGTGCATGTTTTATTATTACTGAGTTTTAACCTCTCCAGCAGTTGGACACACACACACACACACACACACACACACACACACACACACATGCATATATATATATATATATATATATATATATATATATATATAGTCCTGGTCAAAATCATAAGATCACTTAAGAAAGTGAGCGTTTACGCATATTATCGAATTTTTAATCAAATAAATGGTTGAAAGCATTGCCAAAAGGGAAAATATGATGAAAAAAAAAATGAAATCTGCTTCATTCGAGACCTTAACCCTGATCTAATAATTATTTTTTAAAAGACAAACATTTTCACCTGGTCAAAATGATAAGACCACTGATAATTTATCTAACAAAAGGCAATTATAAATGATTAAAAAGGGTCTCAGTATTTAGTATAGCCTCCATTATTACGAATTACTTCAAAAATTCTCTTCGGCATGCTTGCGACTAAGTTTTTTATCAGTTGTGTAGGAATTTTATCCCATGTACTGAAAACTGAATCAGAAAGTTCCTTTATCGAATCATACTGAGTTCCATCCTTGAACACTTCTTTTGCCATCCATCCCCAAAGATTTTCAATGGGATTGAAGTCCGGAGAACATGCTGGATGATCTAACAATTCTATATTATTTGAAGAAAAGTATTCTCGTGCTTGTCGAGGAGTGTGTATCGCAGCGTTGTCTTGCTGGAAAATCCAATTTCTTCCACACAGACGTGGACCTTCAGTCTTGATAAAAGCATTTTTAAGCATTGAAATGTACTTCAATGATGTTTGCCGGCCTTTCACTACTTGCAACTTTAGGGTCCCAGCTGATGAGAAAGCTTCCCAGATCATTAAAGACACTCCTCTACTATGCCGAGTTGAAAAAGTCTCTTTGGGCAAATTTTTATCATGCCAATAGTGTTGAAATCCATCTGGACCATCTAGATTAAACTTTTTCTCATCGGAGAAAATTACATTTTCCCACTTCTCTTCATCCCACGTCTAGTATTTGGCGGCATATTTAAGTCGGTTAGTTTTGTGCTGTTCAAGAAGACGTGGTTTCTGCAGTCGTTTTAAATGATTGAAGCCCTTCATTTTCAGATGCCTTCTGATGGTTTTAGGACTACATTCTGCTGCTGTTTGGCTTTTCAATCGACTTGAGCTCATACTGGAGTTTTATTTTTAAACTACTTCTGATACCGCGATCCAGTGATGGAGTTATTTTTTTTGGTCGACCTGGACTCTTTTTGTGCCCATATTGATCTGGATTTCTGAAAAAATTTGTGATGACCGTTTTGCTACGATTCACTTTGTTTGCAATGGATCTATGGGAGAGTCCACCCCTATTAAGCTCAAAGATCCTTCCTCTCTCAAACTCTGATAATGGTTTCCCTTTTGCCATTTATAATTTCGTAAGATGTTTTTTATCCACTAACAAGTTGCTTTTAGTAACATAGAAAGCTTTTCGTATTCACTTTTTCAAAACTAGCCGATTTTATTAAAGTGGTCTTATCATTTTGACCAGGTGAATATGTTTGTTTTTAAAAAAATAATTATTAGATCAGGGTTAAGGTTTTGAATGAAGCAGATTTCATTTTTTTCCATCATATTTTCCATTCTGGCAATGGTTTCAACCATTTGTTTAATTAAAAATTCGATAATATGCGTAAACGCTTACTTTCTTAAGTGGTCTTATGATTTTGACCAACACCAGAAAAAAAAATAAGACAAAAAATGACGAAAAGAGGTGAATGGGAGGGGATGGAATATCTTGTCTCAGGACGCCGGTAAAATATATACAGGACAGCAGGACACATGAAATAACAAGATAAACGCAAAAATGAAATTTTATAAATTTTATTTAAGGATTAACATTAGCTAAAGAATAGGGGTTGAGAAAATAAAATAAAATAAAATAAAATAAAAACATATAGAATAACAGAAAAAAAAATGAAGGACCTTTTGGAAAGGCAATTCTGTTCTCTTCTTATGTAATTAATGGAGTCGAGAAGAAAGCATCGTCCGTATTTTATAAAGCAAAGAAAATGTCTATTACATCAAGTTCAATGTTCAATGTTCAGCATGGATGGATGAGGGCAAAGGAGAGAGAGAGAGAGAGAGAGAGAGAGAGAGAGAGAGAGAGAGAGAGAGAGAGAGAGAGAGAAAATAGCAAAAAAAAAAAAAATAGCTTACTGTTCGCCGATACGCGCGTTTGGTATATTCTCCTGCTTTGTTCGTTTCTCACTTCGGCCGCAATTCCTCTTTCGTGTTGCTATCGCATAAGCAAGCATCATCCGCAGAAAATTGTCGCAATTTCCTTCGTTTGGCGAGAGCCACGCAGCATGCATCTGGCTCCGTCGCTGGTCGGACCCCAAAAGAGGAAGAGAGCTCCAAAAGATCCGTTTCCTGTTCCTCCACTGCGCATGGCAGAGGAGAGGGGAGGGACCTTATCCCGGGTGTGTTTACTACGATGTCATCAAAGGTGAATTGTCGTCGTAGTCATTTATAGTTGGGACTGACCGACCCTTTCTGTTCATGTCTACTCCTTCTCTCTCTCTCTCTCTCTCTGTACTTCCCCACCCTCTTTCTCTCTGTATTTTCCTACTCTCTCTCCTCTCTGTATATCTCATTATTCCCTCACTTTCAAACTTCTAAGGCTAACAGGTACTACACCTTCTCCAAGGGTGACCTGGAACTATGCAAGGCAGAAGCTTTCATCTGCCTGAGGTATTAGGTATACCCGCATACCCAAATATATAAATACATATATGTAGTCCTGTTGTCTATGGACCATTGGATGAAAGACTAGTCTCTTTATCTAATCCAATAGCCTCTAATCCAATAGGACCCAATCTATCTACAAAACTCTAGTCTCTATTCTATCGCTGCAATATTGCAACTTTGTGCTTGTTTTATAATTTATTTTAATGAAATGTACCTCACAGAACTGATTGCACTAGCATCCTTGGACATAAATGCCAACTGGTAAACTTCTTTCTGACCCAGCCAATACTCCTTTGCGGCATCCCCGAGCGCATATTTCATACACCTGATAAGGTTGGTGTAGCTAGGGCGGTAGCACTTGGTATATCCTAAGCTTTTGACAAGATCTGGCATGAAAATCTTCTCATGAAAATTAATTGATGCAATGTTATTGGACGAATATTTAATGAGGTCATTTTAGCTAAAAACAAGATTCAGGTCATATTCGATGCAGATGTCTATACTGTGCCCTTATTTCTGATTTTCATAAAGATCTCTATGGTGTAATCGCATACAATATGGATATATTTGATGATGACATCACGCCCTTGCTCAATATGTGGGTAAATCGAACACGCACACATCCAAGGTAACAATCGAATTTTTAGCAAAATGACCTCCAGTTATAGTGGGTCCAAAAATTAATGGAGATATTTAATGCTACTAACACAGAGCACCACTTCATTAATGGTTACGAATTTTTTGAACTACGATTGCCATAGTTGATACGCCCGTCCCGAAAGTCCAACATTCAAATTTCTAACATTTAAAGATAACACTCTAGCAAGTGAAATCTTTATAAAGAAGAAGTTCCCTTTTTACAGGCTAGAGGACCTCTCACATTGGTAAATATCTTAATCTCTACAATACCACCAATCTAACTTGCATGAAGT
The DNA here is from genome assembly GCF_053919585.1 of Euprymna scolopes. Taxonomy (NCBI): domain Eukaryota; kingdom Metazoa; phylum Mollusca; class Cephalopoda; order Sepiida; family Sepiolidae; genus Euprymna; species Euprymna scolopes. Next base: position 86,535,057 of record NC_136493.1, read on the forward strand.
ATTGTTGCCACATTTAGGTTCGTGCTACAATCATTAGTATCTTTCATTTAGATAGAATACAATAAAATCTTCTAACATAATAGGTCCCCAACTGTTTAACAAGCCCAAGCCTCTGTCCCATCGCTGCAATATAAACCAACCAGACAAGCAGCATACCCACCCTTTTACTATAGATATTCCTAAATGCCGAAAATCTTTCTACTCTCATAGCCTCTTTCCCCAAACTGGTCACGTTTGAAATTTCTTCACCGCTCCTTGTTTTAGCGACTGTACCAATATGCAGAAATTCAAATGTAATGTGAACAAAAATCTCACAGCACATCTCCCCTACTTAGTAATCATCTTTTTATCTGGTCGCTAATTTGCAGTAACCACTTACTACACCATCGCAATGTGCCAATGTTAGTTTGAATAAAAGAAAAATAAATGGATACATTAACACCACTGAAACAATTATTTGATTTGATAGTATCGAAAATATAAATGTGTGTATCGTCTTACAATGTAATATCATGCATTTTTATTCACTAATATCTGAAGAACTCTTTAAGATTGCTCCAGAGTTCGTAGAGATGTACACTGACATATCCAAGAAAGAAATTCAAATAATTAAAACATGTTTTAATCAATAGTAATTATCATCGAATGAAGACTAAAATCACTCTTTGATTTGGCGATGAATGCCCTGACTTCTGCAAAGGCACTACATCTTTTAGGTTTATATATTCTATATACTAAACTAATATATTTGATAATACTGATATCGGTTCATATGGAGACGTCTATAATTAGCGATTCTAGTAACGTCAAGGGTGAAACTTGAAAAACTTTATACATATAGTAATGCAAAAATTAGGAATAGAGTCGCTATTCTAGCTAGCATAAAACTAACATTTTAGATGTCACTTTTAAAGCCCAATCATTCCATCAATTATCGAACGTAGACTTAGTAACAGCCCTAGCAACGAGAAGTTGATTAAAAATTCAATTAACACTTACGAAATAGATTTAAAAAATTATACATATAACATTAAGAAAAATATATGCAACAGGATATCAACAATAATAATAGGAAACAAAATGTGAGCGGGTTTATCATCGTCTGTAACCATCACTAAAAGTTAGACTTGGCCAGGAATTCTTAAATATTATATATATATATATATATATATATATATATATATATATATATATATATATATATATGTATATATAAACACTTTCCATTACTAATTCCTCGTACAAAATATTTAATAATATAACTTAAAACTATCTGTGAAAACTTAGAAACGATAATCAAATTCCATAATAACAAAATACCAAACGATTGATTGCGTGGAATTTCTTTTTAAATGTCAACAATAACAACAGCAATAAGAAAATTATATAATTGCATGAAATAGTAATAACTAAAAAATAATAGCAATCATCCAAAAAGAAATAAGAAAATAATAAAGAGTAAAATGTTAACTGTAGAACTCGCGCACATTTCCCATAACAAAAACGTAACTAAAGGTATCGTTTACAAAGTCACAATATTTGCACATGAAAACCACGATCGATGCCTCTTTTCAGTCTCAAAAGACAAAAGATGCCCCCTGTAGGGGCAGCTGCGCATGTAATTGTGACGCAAGGTTTGCGCAATTTCAACGCCACCTCTCCTGAATTGGCACTGTTTGAATCCAGTGGCAAGGAGAAGTCCAGGGCGATTGGAAACAATGCCGAGATAAAGAAAGAGCACATACAGTACCTCAAAGTCCCAAATGGTCACCCATTTAGTATTGACCAGGTCCAACGTTGCTTATCTTCGGTCATCCAACGGGAACTGGTATGTCAACGTGATTATATCGTACATGAATACACATAAATAAATGAATAATACACAGGAGAAACAGCCCTTAAATGTAAAACTAGATATAATAACCACATTAGCCCATTCAATAGCAACAACAAGAACAAAAAATCCGATTAAAAACATCTCTAGCGAACCATTACTGAAAGCTTATAAAATACTTAACAATAACTCAATAATTAAGTAAAAAAAATATTTCAATTTACCAGAGCATACAGATATTGCTACCCGTATATATTATGCATGAATGAATCGATGGAAATTTTAAATTATAAAGTTTTCAAAAATTAATTAAATTTTAGAAGCGAACTAGTAACTAACTTGTTGGAGACCAACCCATACACAAAATATGAACTTTTCTAACGGTATAAATATACTAAGAGGTACCACTCGAGAGAGTCACTCGTAGTACGCCATATTTTCATTAAGTACAGCTATTGTTCTCTTTGTATTCTATCTTGTAAATACAAATACCTTTTCTAAACTATGAAGGGCATGTCACATGTAATGTTTCCTATTTTTTATTTCGCCCAAATGGATCAGAGGGGTTGCATTTTATTATGACTGAACTTATTCATTCATAACTTGAATGTTTCATCTCTCTGCTGTTAATATTGACGGTGTCGGTGTGGTACTCTAAGAAAGCAAATAAATCAATAAAAGTTTATGAAAGTCCCTTTCCAGTATGAAAATTAATTAATGACACAGTGCGCCTTTTGTATATATTAACCAAATTGTGAACAAACAAACGTACAAATAAACAAACAAACAGACAGACAATAATACAAATTTATTACACTAGATACTTATGCTAATAGATATCAAAAGTCCTTGTTAAAGTATGTGGTATATTATCAATCTATGGAGGCCAGGCGCGAACGTAAACCCCAGAATTTTATTGCACCATCTTTGTTCAAGCTGAAACATGCTTATCAAATTATTCTTATGCGCATCTATACAAAAAAAGTAAAAGATTTAAAAAACATTTTTTTTTATATCGCCATTTTTTTTTGGAGACCGACCGCGTTCGCAGACCCCGCAATTTTAGTAAACCACCCCTGTTCGAACTATAACAAACCCATTTTTGACCCTTGATACCTCTTCTATCATTCTTTGTGGTTAGCTAAGTATAATAGTAAACGATGCAGGAGCCTATTTATGTAAACACACACACACACAGAGAGAGAGAGAGAGAGAGAGAGAGAGAGAGAGAGAGAGAGAGAGAGAGAGAGAGAGAGGGGGGGGCGTTCAGCTTTATTATAATTGCCGGAGTCATAAAAAGCGAAATAGAATAGTTTAAATAGTGTATGCAATATCTTTATATTAACACGAATAAAATACAATAGAAATTATGATATTTAATGTACATTTATTGCTCCCTGACAGCGCCGAGTAGAACAAAAGTTTATGCTACAAAGTGGACAATTTCTATTTTACTCCAATCTATCAATTTAAAAATGACAGTGCCAATGTCGATAATGTTGAAAGGCGGCCAGTTAGATTCTAACATACTCTCCTTGCAGCTGAAATGAAACCACTTCCAGAATCGTGTTCATAAAACTTATTTCCGTTTTTCACGAACAAGGTTTACTTCCGCTTTTAACGAAAGTATTATCTGCTCGAAAAAATGATTAAAAATATATAAAAATATATAAAAATAAATTAAATAAATCGGCTAAACCAAACAATCTACTATATAAATATTAAAACAGTTCTATTACTAAAACTCATTAACAACGCATAGTAAATTAATTTAATACATTTTCTTTAATGTAATATGTAAATAATGTGACTTTTTAAGAGTAGATTTCGTTTGAATTAAGAATGTATTTACAAATCATGTTTAAGCGATCACAAAATTCGTTTTCAATATGAAAATTAATTTATGAAATTTATTTTGTGTGTATATATATATATGTATATATATATATATATATATATATATATATATATATATATATATATATATCAAATTGTAAACCCACAGGAATACGATTTTATTATAATAGATGTGAGTGTGTATCCCATGTTATTATTAACATAGATTACGCAAATATCTGTGCTTTTCTTAAATCTTTAAATCAGTCATCAAAAATACGCGCATATATATATATATATATATATATATATATATATATATATATATATATATATATATATATGTATATATATATATATATATATATATATATATATATATATTCTAATTTGGTTGTGTAGTAAACTTCACATACCGTTATTATACTATTTCGATCCAAAGCTTTTTATATGTGATTTCAGGAGAATTATTAATTCATTTTGTTTCCGACAAAGCTAAAAATCCCATCAAGCAAAAGATTCAATTAATAAACCATTCTTTTCGTGAAATCGTTTTTGAATTTGGCAGGGACGATAACTTGAAATGTTAAATTTAGCTTTGATCTTTTTTCAGAACGAGGCTCGATTACAAAACCAATCAAAGATAGCAGACTTCACAATTGAAATGGTTTTGTCTGACAGCTAGAAATGCACACTTTTTTTTTATTCGTTAACTTTTGTGTGACAGGACGAATTTGTATTTATTTATATACAAATGAATACTACTGTTTTATTATAGAGTAGAGAAGTTCTAATGTTTTTAACTTCAACCGTTTAACATCAGGAGTTGTACGGATCAAACATCTCATCAAATGAAAGTAAAAAAAAAATTCTGTACAACACATATACGTATTATTTAGATTTTTCGGTTTAATTCTCACAACGTTTCGTCCGTTGTAACCTCTGATCTTTATTAGACTAAGATTAGAAGAGTAGTTCGAATAATCCGAATGACAAAAAAGATCAATTCTCATGTAAAAAAAAATGCTAAAACATCAAATGCCCCAGCTATGGTTGGTATATTATAAAACAAAGGAATGGTAAAACTCGACAAACCATTTAACGACGGAAATCTCATTTTTCTGAAAGTTTTTGAACGGAATGTTTAATGATGGCTGAATTAATAATCATCTTAAAAGCACGCTTTCATTCATTGTCTTTCTGAACAGTTTCGGGTTGACCAGGCAATTTTTCTGTTTTTGCCGATGAACATTTTCTAGTTCAACAATCGAGTCTCCCTAAGATGTTCTACGTGTTATTGTCCATTAGCTAAGCTCCTAGAAATTTGTTCCACTATTTGAAAACTTACGAATCCCTCATCATCCAAGGAAAGTTGCCTCTCGCTCACAGATTACCTCTTTATAATTACTATGATTATAAAGTCATTGTATTCGATAGTTGTGTTTTATAAGTTGGACCCTATGACGGCAACGACGAAATAATAGAGGAGATAACAGCAAATAAAGTAGTTCATCCTCAGTGAAATATTAAAATACCCAGATTTGGTTGTGTCGATTTTATACACAAATATGAACATGGTTACTCAGTGAATCCCAAATAGAAAATTTAACAGAAACTCTATCTGCTATTTTCTAAATAAAGACACAAAATTCATTTATTTATCAGGTTTTGGTATTTATGCAAAATACAGACCGTGATGAAACAATAAATTTATTATTTAGAAACCCATTTTAACTAAATTATCTAAGTTTGTTTTAAAAAAGATATAGTTCTGTACTAGTAACTTTGCATTTAAATTATTTCTTTGAATTTAAATCATGTTTTATTTTATTTGAATTTAAATCATGTTTTATTTCTTTGAATTTAAATCATGTTTATTTTATTTGAATTTAAATCATGTTTTATTTTATTTGAATTTAAATCATGTTTATTTTATTTGAATTTAAATCATGTTTATTTTATTTGAATTTAAATCATGTTTATTTTATTTGAATTTTAATAATGTTTATTTTATTTGAATTTAAATAATGTTTATTTTATTTGAATTTAAATCATGTTTTATTTTATTTGAATTTAAATCATGTTTTATTTCTTTGAATTTAAATCATGTTTATTTTATTTGAATTTAAATCATGTTTTATTTTATTTGAATTTAAATCATGTTTATTTTATTTGAATTTAAATCATGTTTATTTTATTTGAATTTAAATCATGTTTTATTTCTTTGAATTTAAATCATGTTTTATTTCATTTGAATTTAAATCATGTTTTATTTCTTTGAATTTAAATCATGTTTATTTTATTTGAATTTTAATAATGTTTATTTTATTTGAATTTAAATAATGTTTATTTTATTTGAATTTAAATCATGTTTTATTTTATTTGAATTTAAATCATGTTTTATTTCTTTGAATTTAAATCATGTTTATTTTATTTGAATTTAAATCATGTTTATTTTATTTGAATTTTAATAATGTTTATTTTATTTGAATTTAAATAATGTTTATTTTATTTGAATTTAAATCATGTTTTACTTTATTTGAATTTAAATCATGTTTTATTTCTTTGAATTTAAATCATGTTTATTTTATTTGAATTTAAATCATGTTTATTTTATTTGAATTTAAATCATGTTTTTATTCTTTGAATTTATCTATATTGAATGAAATTCAGTTGCAGTATAAACCGAATTGTGTTCCTTTATTTTATTTTTTTTTTTAAATTCAATTTTTAAAGAAAATAATAAACGAATTTTAGTCTTAAATCAAATGAAGCAACACCATATTTATTTGCAGAATGTTGCTTCGCAGAAGAAAAACACAACTTTTCCCTTATTTAATTGATTTCCATTTTCTTTCTTTTTGAAATTAATATTGAATAATTTCAATTTCAGCATACCGAATCGTGTTTCTTATTTTTATCTTTTTATAAGTTTTCTAATGTTTTTGTAAAAAAAAAAACAAACATCTATCAGTCATTATCGACAGTCTGGCTGTTCAACAGATCTTACTTGCTAGCACCTCAGGCGTGACATAATTTTTCAGTGATTGGGCCTACTGTTACGAATGTCACGACTTTCCCTGCCGATTAGCTGGGACATTCAGGAAATAAAGACAATGGAGACAAAGTTTTCATTTAACATTTAAATTGTAAGATGTTTATTCGCTACCGCTTATATATTAATAATATACATTTTATCAATCGTTCGTCTTCGTAAGTATGCCAACAAAATTGGTCAGTAACCATCTATTTGGCTAATCTAACAGTTAATAAGAGACATCAACTATTGAAATATAGAGAGAAAAATGATAGTTAAAATTTAAATGAGAGAAAATCGTGTTTAGAAATGAAGAGTTCAAATGTAAAATGGGATGAACGTCATTATAAAAATTACGAAACTATCACTGTGAATAGAAAACTATTACGTATCCTCAAATTATGTTTTACATGTTTTATATCGTGAATTTTTATACACGCAAAATAATAATCCGAGGTGGAATAATTTTACGAACAATAGTGATCGGCCTGTTCGGGTAACACAATTATTATGTTTATTGTACAAATAGTACAAAAAGTATAGAATCTAATGAATGATATATATATATATATATATATATATATATATATATATATATATATATATATATATATATATATATATATATATATATATATATATATATATATATATATATATATATATATATATATATATATATATATATATATATATATATGTGGGGGGGGGTCTTTGAGTAAGTATAGAAAAAAATTCCGCTTACAATGCTAGTGGCGGTGCCTTCTTTCCTGTCTATGTCAAAACTCTCTTCCTTTTCTATCTTTCCTTTCGTCGGCGTCTCCCATGACTGGCTAACAATTGTTAAAGAGGTTTTTCCATTATGACAACATGATATAATACCGGCATAATTTCTTTTTGTTTTCAATTAAAATAAGCATTTTTTTTCTTGAATGAGACTTAGCTGAAAAGTAAAACACCGATAAAAAAAAAAAAGAAAAAACTATCTAGAATTTTCAGCGCGCATACAATTTTATTTTTTGTTTCATACGAATTGTATCTCCATTTTGTACACAAATTGATCGACGGTAATGTTACAACTGTGTTGGAACTATTTTTTTTTTTTTTTTGATGCCTTGTTTGTCCACAGCGATCAATTCGAACCAAAACATCGTTTGATGATTTGCAAATTACTGTAATCAAACAACACAAATGTGGGTCGGAGAGAATACGGTTCGTGTCAATTGTACACCACACACACACACACACACACACACACACACACACACACACACACGCACGCACGCACGCACGCACGCACGCACGCACGCACGCACACGGTTGAGAAATTGACTAGTGAAATCCTTAAAGAGTATCAAACAAGCTAACTAACCAACCAGTCATGCAAGAAACCAAGTTACAGACGTAACCGTTCGACTAGTCAACAAGCCAAGTAATTAATCGAAACAAATAAACAAACAAACAAACAAACAAACAAAAAACAAACAGAAATAAGCATCCCAACGAAGCAATTAACGATGGGGGAACAGAGTCGTCTTAGTTTTACTCACAAATGTAATGAAACAATTCGCTTTGTGAAGTAAATATCAAGCTTTTCGCAGAGATACGTTTTTGAGACAATCTCCAAGAAAAGGTCTCGTAATTAATGACGTCACCGAGAGACAAACAACTGCGCCATGATACGTGGTTTTTAAGTTCTTATTCACATGTTTTGAGCCAACCAACCTCCTTTTAAGGTTTCGCATTTCTAACATTAATTCATGCAATTCTCCCTGACCTTTTGCTTATTTGAGAAAAAGTATTTGATCTTTTTTTTATTTATTTAAATGAAAACCGTTTTTGACTTAAGAGAAACAGTTGAATTAACGACCCTCGAACGTCACGTGATCGGCGGAGATTTAGAAGAGAAGCTTTTCAACAGCAAATAACGGTACATAATCGGGTGTTGCTTTCGTGTTTTTAAGTGTTTGTTTGATTTTTTCCTCTTTTGTAGTTCGTATATTACGTCTGTAATTGTCTATGAGAACAGCTTTGCTCGATAGTTATTGTGTATGTCGCGCTGCCATTTGAAATAACATTGTCATTGATAAATATGCAGACTAAAAGACGCATCTTAGATTAAATGCGCCCCAAAATCTGTATATAAGTCTCTGTCGGTCAGTCGATACGTCTGTTTCTCACGATGAAGTCTGAAAAAACATTTTCGTAATTTATATTATTTTTATCATTCTCACAATGATTTTCACAAAAATCAGAGGCGTAGCAGTAAAGTATTTGCTAAAATTTAGTTGGAAATTACACTCTTTTGGAGGCTGAAGGTTCAATCCTTATTCCAGGTGATTTTTAGAATACAATACAGAGTGACCCCCCAAAAAACAAAAGCTAAATGGAGGCCATCTAGAACATATGCTGTAGAACGGAGAAAAAAAAGGCCAAAGACCCTATTGTTTTGATGTGATGTTTTGAATATAATAAATTAGTTATGACCAAAGTTTCATTTCATTCGGACAAAACACTAAAGAACGAGGCCTAATTAGAGTGTGGGCCCGTTTTTTTTGGTCATCCTGGACAATTGCAAATTACTTAAAATTTCTACCCAGTTATGGCTGCATGAAACGAAAGCATTCTACCCCATTGGATTAACTAAAAGATTACGTTTGAAATTCCGTGCCGATTCCCAAGTTCGACAGAAAGATTCCCGAGTTTGACAAGATATATCTGAAGATTGTCAGAGATTATATCGTGTCTGCCATCTCAGTCGAAATCGGAGTAAATAAACATCCGAAATCTTCGAGCCATTCCTATTAATTATTTATTAGTGTTGGGACGTTTAATCGGAATCGGGAATCGTAAAAATCGAAATTGTCTGGGATATCGAAATTGGCATCGGAATCAGAAAAATGTGTGCCTATTTTCCGATGCCAAAAAACGATATTTTGAGTTGTCATTTTTATTTTACTTTTTGTTTGTTGGTTTGTTTAAAATTTAATTTTTCATTGCTGGTACTAATGAAATGATAAATATTTATTGATTTTAAACTATCAATAAAACTAAACTTTAGAGATCACCTTCGCAATTTTTTTTTTACGTTTGCGAAAATATTTTCACATATTACATGGGTTTTAACCGTGACCTGAAAATAAAATAAAATAAATAAATAAATAAATAAAAAAGAAAGATAACAACAACTCATAGCAAAATGTTTTAAAATTTTAAATGAATCAGAATCGGAAACTCTAATTGTATCGGAATCGATAATTTAGAACAGAATCAATACTTGTATTGGAATCGGGAAAATATTGTAATCGTTTCATTACAAATATTTATCTCCAACGAGAAAGAATAAACTAAGATGGCGGATAAGTCAAGCTACAAGAACTTAGCTTCGAAGCAACATGAAATCTTATTCAAAGGTTTCCAAACCTTATCTACACGCTAATTTATAGATGTTGAATAATTGGATTTTATTTCCATGACGCAATGCGTTAATTAAAATGATAAGAAAATGAGTTCCATTTGTTTCCTTTACCAATTGATGATATTAAGCGGCGATTAGTTGTTCGGACAGGAATATGCATGAACATTACTGAATAGGAAATCATTATTGGGAGAAGGAAGCGTTGTTGCGTGACATTTTGAAACCAACTTCGCCCGAAATTCAATACTGGTTGGAGCGATGGTGGTGTATTGTCGCGAGAAGTTACCGGGTAATCAGTTACCGTTAGTAATTTACTAAGTGTTCAGTTAACACACACACACACACACACACACACACACACACACACACACACACACACACACACACGGAAAAAAATGACCTCCAGAAGATTTCTTACTCTAAGTTAAGTATGTGTATATGTTTATATATTTCTATATACAGGATCCACTTCTAAACTCATTAAAAGGCCATTATACAATTTCGGAATAAAGCTGCTTGGGGCAAGGGCTCATAATGTAAGCTATATTTATTTTGGTTAGAGAGTAAAAAGGAGTGGAAGCCAGTGTTAAAATTCGTGAGTCTTATTTTGGTGAAAGTTCAACAACGCATATGTAACAGTTTCTATGCAGTATTTTAGACTTGTATAAAAAAGGTATAATATGGGAACAATCCACCAATCGAAAATACAAATTCAAATTTCAATTTATTAAAATTAAGCTTGAAATTTTAGATGCTTTCTAAAATTTAAATTATGCCATATTGATCCAAAATTTGAAAAGGATTCTGAACATAAGGTTTAGCATCATTATATATTGATTTTAATATTCGTAAGGAGATATAAAAATATAAAGTATAACAATGCCCTGTTTGAGGAATTGTTTTTACTCATTTTGAGATGGTATTCTTCTGTAGATATAATAATAATAATAATAATAATAATAATAATAATAATAATAATAATAATAATAATAATAATAATAATAATATCCCCCTCCCCCAAATTGTAGAGTCATCACGACTAGGACCACATCAAATAGTTGAAGGATTAAGGAGGATGAAAAGACCAAGGAGAAAAGGCACTAATCAAACCTCCATTGGATGTGCGAAGTGGACTGAGACCTTGGAGAGGCTTATTACTACCGCAAATTCCAGTGATAACTAATGGTCGGTGCCAACAAGAAATCAATGGCAAAATGGCTATTGCGATAACACAAATTCATTTGCACCGGTTATCGAAAGAGGTGGAGAGTACTGGAAATCTGGGAAGACTTGTCACTTAGACACCAGGAAACACCACAAACAACAAGTTGTTCTCAAAAAGAAATCTTTGATAGTTACTTGTGTGAAAACTCCTAGCGAATAATAATAATAATAATAATAATAATAATAATAATAATAATAATAATAATAATAATAATAATAATAATAATAATAATAAACTGAAACAAAACTGGACAAAACAAAAGATGTAAAAAGGTGAATAGAAAATAACACTAAAAACCTAGATTACCAAACCTAGAAAAGAAGCTAAAACCATTAACAAAATACAAAAAAGAACAGAAAATTGTGGAAGACGGGAAATCTGGCGCAGAAAGAAAGACTCAGTAAGAAACACGAACAACTCAAACAAAATACAGCAGCGAAAGAAGGAAGAACAAGACGATACAAATACAGGTTTGAACAGTAAAAACAAAACACGGCATTTGAAACCAATAAAAGACAATTTCACCAAAACGTGAATGGAGGAATAATAAGAATGGAACCACAAAAAGCAAACACTTCTGGAGTCAGATATGGGGACAACGTCAAGATCACAACAGAGACACTAAATGTCTGACAGATATGAAAAATGAATTTCAGTGAATTGAAAAAGGAAGCGAAACAGAAATTCATGAAGAAACGTTAAAGAGGAAAATGACAAACTGGAAAGCACCAGACGATGATGGGATACATACACACTGGTTCGAAATATTCACGACACCACATGAAAAGCTGTTACAAAGTCTGATAAGATGTATCCACAGAACAGACGTATCAAAATAGCAAACAACACGAAGAACTACGAAAATACAAAAAGGCACTGAAAAGCGGAAGATTTTAAGTAGCCACAGGCCAATAACCTGCTTACTAAACATGTGAAAAATGTTAACATCACAACTGAGTTAACAGATCTTTTACTCCCTTAACACTCCTGAACTACGATTTGAGGAAAAAAAGCGGATGTCAGAAAATAAAAAGAGGGATACAGGACTTCTACATAGATCAAAAGATCAGGAAAAGAACATGTGGATTGATTACAAGAAAGCCTACGACAGAATCCCACAAAAACGGATAATTGAATGCATATAAATGTACAAGATATCTGGAAAGATTATTAATATCTTTATGAAAGCAAATGTAAACATGGAGACTGGAATTGACAGCTGGAGGACAACACCTGACTGGCGTAAAAATACAGAAAGGTTTATCCTAAAGAGGCTCACTATCACCACTACTGTTTATCATAGCCATGATGCCAATCAATTACATACTTAGGAAATGCTGAATATAAGTTTACAAACACAAAAATAAACCACCTCATGTATATGAGTGATTTGAAGCTGTTTGGAAAAAAAAAAAAAAAAAAAAAAAAAAAACGAAACACACACACACACACACACACACACACACACACACACACACACACACACACACACACAAGGAACTGAAAAAGCTGATAAACACAACCAATGGAATTTGAAATGGAAAAGTGTGCACTACTAGAGATGGAAAGGGGGAAAACTAGAGACATCAGAGGGTATGAAACTGCCCAACCAAGAAGAGATCAGAGGGCTTGGTGTAGCTGATACAATATTTGAATGTTCTGGAAGCAGACATCATTAAATCTACAGAAATGAAAGAGAATATTAGAAAAGAGTACCCGAGAAGAACAAGGAAACTCTTAGAAACAAAAATATACAGTAGAAATGTAATTAAAGGAATAAACATCTGTGCAGTATTGCTAATAATCTTATTGACTGCTAATAATCTTATTGATTGCTAATTTCTGGGCCTTTCATAGTCTGGACTAAATAAAAACTTAGGTATCTTGAACACTCGGACTTTTTACATTTTTATATCTCCTTATAAATATTTAAATCAAGATATAATGACGCTAAACCTTATGTTGAGAAATGCTTCAAAAACCTAAGCGATTATAAAAAAACGCCTTCGAAGATTTCATCGCCACCAGAACGCAAGAGTTTTACGTTACTGGCATAAATACATTTGTTTTGTGTCAGTAAAAGTGGGTTGATTCTGATGGTGCTTATTTCGATCAATACATATTTAATTGAGTCGAGATATGTTTATCTGAATTTAAAAGTTAAAAACCGCAAGAACTTTATTGCGAACCTGATGTATAGTAGAAATTTTATAAATGCATAAGCACACGGACAATTTTACTAGTAAGATACTCTAGGCTGTTTATAGGTTGATCAAAAAAGAACTGCAGGATCTCGACCAGAATACCGGGAAACCTATGACTATGCCCAATGCACTACACTCAAAGGATAATGCTGACCGACTCTATGTGAAAAGGAAAGACGGAGAAAGAGGACTGGTTTGTATAGAAGACTGTGTAAATAACACGAAAAAAGAATGAGAAAAATACATAATGCAGAACACCAAAAGGATGAGTACTGCAGCAAGAGACAAGGAAAAAACGAACAAACCACAAAAAAGAGAGGCAGGAGATAAGATGAGATAAAAAAAAAATGGGAAGAGAAACGGCTACACGGACGATTCATAAGGGCGAGAAAAGATGAGACTAACTTGGACAAGACTACAAAAATAAGACTTGAACAGAGAGACTGAATCACTAATAACAGCCGCACAAGATAACGCTATCACAACAAACCACATCAAAGCAAGGATAGTTGAAGACACAAGCAAAAAGGTAAATGCATAATCTGTGGACAAAGAGACGAAAAGATAAACCATATAATAAGCGAATGCAGCAAAATAGCATAAAAAGAATATAAGAATAGACACGATCAATTATGCAGACAACTACATCTTGAACCAGATAAGTGGTACAAACACAAACCAGCAGCAGTACTTGAAAATGAAAGTCACAACATTCTATGGGACATGGATATGCAAACAGATAAATCCATCCAAGCAAGAAGACCGGATGTTATAATAGTTAACAAAAAGGAAAAGTCCTGTCAGATCGTAGATTTTGCTGTCTCAGTAGACCACAGAGTGAGCATCAAAGAGACAGAGAAGCGGAGCAAATACATGGCACTGGCCAGAGAGCTGAAAAGGATATGAAAGATGAATAAAGTCAAGATAACACCACTAATAGATGGAGTGCTAGGAACAATACCGAAAAAAAAAAAAAAACTTTAAAAAAAGATTGGGAGAAATCAGAATCAGAGGGGTAGCTGAAAAACACAACGGTTAACAATAATGAAAACAGCTGAAATATTAAGAAAAACACTTGAATGCGGAGACTAACACGCATAAGCTACAGACACAAGCCGAACATATAGAAACTGCTACAGATATAAAACACAAAGAAACATCACATGGAATCATGAAAACTGAAATCGCATAATTGTAAATTACCCCCGCCTGCGCCCTGCTTTCTGACCCCCTCCCGTTTGTGTGCTTCACCATAGACTGGCGCCACACCAAATGAGTGAGGAGGGTCAAAGAGGATGGAAAGCACGAGGAGAGAAAGCACTAACCGGTCCTCTACTGGATGGTTGCGAAGAGGATTGGGACCTTGATGAGGTTTATTGCCATCCAAATTCCAGTGAAGATCAATGGTCGCTACTAACGAGAAGTGAATGGTAAACGGCTATTGCGATAACGAAAACTAATTTTCAAAGGCTATCGAAAGAGGTGGTGCGTACTGAAAATCTATGGAGACTTGCTCTCTCAAATTCCAGAAAACACCACAGGTTGTTCTCAAAGAGAGAATTGTGTGAAAACTCCTAGTGAGTGAATAAAAATAATGACCGGAACGAAAAGCCACATAAAATGGCTTAATCAGATTGGCGAGAAATCTCTTTTCCAATTTTGCAAAAGGTTTGCCTGTTAGAAACGGAGAAAGTGTTAATGTGCAACTTGAATGCCTAAAGTTAAAGGAATTGATCTGATGTTCAAGAGAAAAATCCAACTCGTAAAAACATCCAAAAGTACAGAATACTATGAAATAATAATAATAATAATAATAATAATAATAATAATAATAATAATAATTGTTAACATTTATTTTAAAATATTATATATAAATGTATGTGCGTGTGCGTGTGTGAGTATATGCGTGTATGGCTATTTATTAAGGCTGAATATAATGCATTAAACGGGAACGGTGAAAGAGTTGATGAACAAAAGTACTAATCGAACACATAATAATCTTAAAAAAGTTTCCATTTATTTTTCAATAAATATTTCACATGCAATGTAAGTAGATATAAACCTTACTGTTCATATTAATAAAATCCGGGATGGTAAAAATAGTTTCATATTTCGGGAGAAATAACCCCTTTTCCCAAAAGAAAAATGGAAGTTCTATTCGCCTAAAGGAATAATAATAATAATAATAATAATAATAATAATAATAATAATAATAATAATAATAATATTAGTAAATAAATAAATACATAAATAAAACACCAAAGATATGGTTTGTATCTATGGAGTAAAAATCATTGAATTATTTCGATTATCAATTATTGATACTTGTTGAAGACATTCCGATAAAACTCTATCTAAGAACACTGCCAGACACATAAAGTACATTTGTGTGAAATTAAAAAAAGTCGGTCCAGCCGTTTTCGAGTCCATAGAGAACGAACTCACATACACACAAACACACATACAAAATTACTTTTATATAATAATAGAGATTAACATGCTTACAGTTTAATTTTACTACATTCATCTTTCAGACGTGGTTAATCTACATAAGAATACTAAACGTTTACGTCGATAGATTTTACGTAGGTCACATATTAATCAGTTGACATGATGACATGATGCGGGAGAGATGAGGAGAAGAAAACATATATTTATCTGATAAAATCGTACACAAAGCATACGAAGCATGCACATCTCTTGTTCAATTCATGAATCTTTTTTACTAATGAACCACCGCTTATCAAGGCCAAAATTCACTGGAGGATAAGGTTTAATGAAATAGATGGATTGTCAGTTTAATGATGAAAAATCTCATTTAATTTTAATATATAAGCTAAATATATTTCACCAAAAATACTTGTTTATTATTTGATAGCTCAATTGGTTTATTGAAGTGTTTCTATAATATTATAATATTCTATCATTTATTATTTGATTGGTTTATTGAAGTTGCTTCGAGCTGCTAAATCGTAATCGATTGAATCATTTTTTTTCAATTAGTCATTTTGTCTGTTTTTTTTTTGTGTTTTTTACTCTTGTAATGACGCAGTTTGCCTTTGGGGAAAATTTCGCGCAATAATAATAATAATAATAATAATAATAATAATAATAATAATAATAATAATAATAATAATAATAATGATGATGATGATAATTATAATGATAATGACAATGATAATAATAATAATATTAATGATAATGATAATGATAATGATAATGATGATAATAATAATAATAATGATAATGATAATGATAATAATGATAATGATAATGATAACAATGATAATAATAATGATAATGATAATGATAGTAATAATAATAATAATAATAATAATAATAATAATAATGATGATGATGATAATGATAATAATAATAACAACAGCAACAACAACAACAATAATAATAACAATAATAATAATAATAATAATTATTATTATTATTATTATTATTATTATTATTATTATTATTATTATTATTATTATTATTATTATTATTATCTCCATGTCTTTAACAATAGCTTTCTAATTGAATTTATCTTCGCTATTACAGTCATCAGAAATATTATGTCATATTTAAAGCGAATATATTTTATTCGATTTCTAGCTTTTATCCGGGGCTTTCAATACATTCTTTCTAGCAGCAAACAGCAACTTTCTCTCTCTCTCTCACACACACACACACACACACACACACACACACACACACACACACACACACACACACACACACAATTCCAAATCTATTAAGTAAGCATAAAATTTACGAAGTAATAAATAAGATCAGAGGAAGATTTGAACCTCTGCTTACGAAGAGGGCCAACTTAAAGCTATTGTTGTTGTTGAGTATCAGTCCTGACGATTTGTTGAGTTTCGTTTCCACGATGTCTGTCTATTAAGAATTCTTTCTAGAAGGACACGGGAGGGCCCACGTGGAGGTTGCCAACGCCCTTAAGTGACAAGGGGTCTGTGAAACGAACTGGGTTTGAACTTTGCACACCTAGATTGTCGTTAATCACTGAACCATCGCCACCTCTCTAAAACTAGCGTCAGTTTAACTGCTTCCAAACTGGACCTTAAGGTTGATCAAAAGTTAAATTTATGATTTAATTAATTTATTTGTTTATTTATGACTTGATTTATGACTTTTATTAACTTAATCTCTTGTTTTGTAGATAATAATCGTTTATTTATTCAATATTATTAAACCATGTAGCATCAGATTTGTGTCAACGGCAAAATACAATTTACTTTTAATCTATCTACTATGATATAAAAGTAACTATGTGTGTGTGTGTGTGTGTGTGTGCATGTGTGCATGTGTGTGTGTGTGTGTGAGTTCGGTTCCTATGGACTCGGAAACGGTTGGGCCGATATTTTTTTTAATTTGACACGAAGATACTTGATGTGTTTGGGAATGTTCTTACATTAATTTTTTTTATCGTAACGTACCCGATAAATATCGAAAATCGATAATTGTAAATATCCGATTAAAGAAAAAAGTCCGATTTTGACCAAAGTTAACACTTTTATACAACCTAACATCACAAGTGCATTTAAGAAGTTTTATCGACACAAAAACAGAAAGACCTAGCATATAAAATGAATTGTAAGTTCTTTTATAAGATATGGACGCGCTTGAAATAAATGCTTATTTTTACAGCACAATTGAACCATGATACCTGACTTTGTACGTTTAAGTTTAATTCAAATGTATGCAAAAATAATTTCATGAAATCAACAATTGGTTCTTTTATAAGACAAGGACTCGTTCGAAATGAATATTTCTGCTTAGAGCACAATAGAACCATGATACTTGACTTTTGCAATTTAAACTTTAAGTGGAGCCATTATTTACAGATAATTTTATAAAATCAATAGTTGATTCTCTACAGCGCAATGTAGACTACAATGTATTGTGGAGTAAGTCACTGCAGGGAGGCATGTGAAGATTCCTTCCGGTACATTGCAGGGAGTAAGGATCTATAACTAAAGCAAGCAATCAATCGATTTGATTAAAAAATGAGCGATTTCCCCGATTTCGATGACATTTGTTGATCCTCATTCAATCCCGGACAACGTCAGACCTCCCTGCTAGTTAAGTAAAAGTGCAATATATTTCTGACAATGTTTTTATGTATAGTGCAAGCACAACGTAATACATAAAATTACTAAATATTTTTGACGATTAAAGAAATATTATTCGCCCGAATTGTCCTTCAAATGTAAAGAAAATGATACGATCATGTTTAACATTTCCTGACTTATCAGTTGCACGCGTTAATTTAATGTCTGCTGCCTTTTTGAGTTTAGCCACAAAATCACGTGATTTGCATAGGAAAATAAATCAAAACTAGCGGGACCAGTGGAAATTCCACAGCGGACTCATTCATATGTAATGCATTGATGTTGGCATTTTTTGGATGTCCAGCGTAAATGGAGACACCCTGATATTATTGTAGCTCTAAAACTGCAAAAGTATTTATCTAAACTAGCAGGGACGCCCGGCGTAGCCCGGTCGTAAAATACGCTTAAATATGATATTTTAATTCATCCAGATTTCGTATATATTATTATAGAATCAATTTTCTATTGATTCTTATATATTATAAAATTGTGATTTCAAAAACAAAAATAAACATATCCATATGACTTTGGTGCATCAGCTTGAATCGAACCCGAAACCAAAATTTATAAAGTACACACACACACACACACACACACACACACACACACACACATGTATATATATATATATATATATATATATATATATATATATATATATATATATATATATATATATAACTTGAGTTCCTTCAGCTATAATGGAAACCAAAATTCATAGAGAATTCTTAGTAAAATTATTTATAAAAAAATAGATGATTTAAGTGTCATCAGCTATAATCGAAACCGAAACTAAAAATATGAGGAATATTTAGTAAAATTATTTATTACACGAAATGTAAGGTCATAAGACTTAACCGATAGTCACTCGAAAGAAATAAAATGTAAGCGTGACACACAAAATAACAGACACGCTATCGTATTAATATATAGATGATGCCAAGAAAAGGAAATGAGGGAAGAAGTTGAAAGAAAGAAAAGAAGACCAGAGGAAGGAAAGAAAATGAAAAGGAAAGGGAAGAATAAGACAGAAAAAAGAAAACGAAAACGACAAGAACGAAAGATAGAACAAAAGAATGAAATAAAATGCGTAATGAAGAAAAAAGGCGAGGAGATAAAAGAAAAAAAAATATATATAAAAAGAAAAAGAAAATATAAAAAATGGAATCTCTTTATTAATCAAATTATACAATTTCACGTGTGAATGTGTTTCTCGCATCAACGTAATGATTATTTTTTTACTTTGTTAATTGAATATGTACTTTAAAAAATATATTTAACAATAATTAAATTATCAAACTAAATGCACTATAATGAAGTTCTGTTTCTTAAATGCTCATCTTTCTGCCGCTTGTAAACACATGACGTAGCAAGTTATCCCCTCCTTGCATTTATCACACCATTATTCACTTCCTCTTTCTCTACAACCCTGCCTGCTGATATTGCACATAACTTTGCTTTTGATTTGATCAATCAGCAATTCTAAACCATTTCTTGATTTTAACAATAGTTTTATAACAAATTTTAGTCCAATTAATGACCAAACGAAACACTGCATTAAATTTAACTTTCCAAATTCTTTTACAAATAGAATTTGGGAAGTTTAATGTTTTGTTACCAAAGTTGTTCTTGTTCTTTTATTTGAATTTTAAAAGTAAAATTCAATGGTTTAGTGTTTCGTTTGGTCATTAAATCATTGATCAAAACACAAAATTTGAACATAAAATTGGTTATAAAAATTTTAATTTCAAAATTATATTAAAAAATTAAAAAAATAACTAAAAATACTAACTCTCAAAATTCAATTTAAAACAGAAGATTTGTAAAAAAATTTCAGCTTTGAAAATTCTATTAAAAACAAAATAAATGGTCACAAAAAATTGATTTTCAAAATTATATTGAAAAGAACAAAATAATTTGTTACTAGAAGTTTTACTTTCCAAATTATACTAAAAAGACAAAGATTGATAACAAAAATTTAACTTTCAAAATTCTATTAAAAAGAACAAAACAATTCGTAACAAAAATCGATTTAATTACAAAATTTATTAAAATATCAGTTTAATTGCAAAATTGATTTTAAAAATGGATTTTTTCTGATGAATTGTTACTAAAAAAAAGGCTTTAAAATGTTTGGAATTATTTTTGCATCCATTCATCCATCAATATGTCTCCATCCGAATAAAAATTAATAAACAATTTGTGTTATTTAGATTTTTCGGACTGCTATTCTTATATCGATTGTTATTATAAAAATATTTAAGTCGATGTAACCTCCGACCTTCTTTACACTTGTGAATCTTCATGCCGAGCTCTAGAACCAATTCTGAATTCTTTAATTTAGTAAAATAAATTCATCTTCTTCTATGACTCAGTAGAGTAGTGTATTTTTATGAGACATTACATTGCATAAGAAATTATACAAATAATAATAAAAACGAGTTTGGAAATGTAATATCTTTTAAAAACCGAGAATCGTCAATTTTAATTAGCCAAGTATGAAAAAAAAAGCGCAAATAAAAGCATGTATGGCCAGTATGAAGAACAGAAATTTGAACTATTTAATAATAATATTATTTACAAGTAATATTCAAAAACGATTTAAAAAATATAACTGAACCCCCACCCCGAGAGTCGTCATTATGACCAATATAAAAATAAAAACAAACAAAACGAAAAGCAATATATAAAATGAGTCAAGTTAATAATTTAATAGAAATCTGAAATCATAAAAATATTTTTTATTCATTAAGTCTATTCATTATGAAATGTCTTAAAATATTTCTAACATTCAAATACAAAATATATTTTTAAAGAAGAGTCGAAACGTTCTTGTGAAGTGAAAATGAAATATTCTTCTTCAAACTAATATAATAATATGTACAATAACGCTATATGCAACAAAAATGCGTGTCCTGAATAACTGATATTTGTAGACGAATTCTAATAGATGTACATGAATCATTGTAGCTGACTTTACCTAAAACAAGTAAAAATATATTTCCATTTTCTTTGTTTCTAGAAATGCAATCCCAAAGTCTTTGATCTAGAATTCTCTGGTTCGGCAATTCTCATATTTCCGCATGTCTGAAATGCAGAAGTCTTTATGTTAAATATCTTACCAGATTATTTTATGTAGAAACAATTATTTCATCAAATATAACGACACGTAGTGCTCCATACTTGTTTACCTACCACAGGTGAGATGATGGAGATCTGGTACTGGCCAGGGTCAGCGTTGCTTAACTTCGGTATTCTGACGAAAACACCTATATCAACGTGATTGTACAGTATAGCTCTTAATATTCGACTGTATCTCTATATTACGATTCTGAATGTTTGAAATAAGGATTGATTATTCGTATTATTTGGATCCATCGGACTACTGTTCTCATCTCGAGTGTCATTTTTCACAACGTTTCGGTCGATTTAACCTCCGACCTTCTTCAGGTATATCTTACCGAACTGGAGAATGTTTCCGTTAAACTCGGAAATTTGAACGGAATTTCGAATGGAATCCTTTATTTACTTCACGGGGGTAGCATGCTCTTGTTCCGTCAGTCATGATTGGATGGCGGTCCTAAGTAATTCGCAATTATATTTTTCGGTCAACCACACTGAATTGAACTTTCAACCTTCAAGAGAATATCACTTTCAAAATTGATTTTTGTCAAGTACTCTAACCACTATGCCATGGGTCCTTGCACTTGGACCCGTGGCGCAGTGGTTAATGTTGTGTTCTGAAAATGACACTCAAAATGCGAACAGTAGTCTGTTGAATCCAAACAATACGTCTCTTTATATATTTGTCTGGCACAAATGTTATAAAGAACAAAATTTCACATTTAAAATCGTTTTCAAGTGGTTCAATCGATTATAATAAAAAATCTAAGCACTCTCACAAGGATTCATCACAAGTTGCGATCAGATTATATAAAATAGACTAAGTCTTCATTCTTTTATCGAATGAAACAGTAACCTGACGATCATCACCGCCAGATCGACCCTAAAGAAATATGTAAATGTATTTAACCCAATTCAGTTTATGATTTCTTCTGTGTTTACTTCATGAACTAGTTTCTATAACAAAGGATTTATTGTAAATTGATATTGAAGCCACCGTTTCTAGGCAATTTTCTTTCTAACCGCCTATTTCTTTCTTATAATATTTCTTTTCTTTTCCTTTTCTTTCCCCTCTGTGTCCCTCGTTCATCTTTCATTTTTTTATCCTCCAGTTTATCTAAGTCAATGGCAGAATCCTTAGACAGCGACCCCTAGTCTGTAGTGGAATGGAATGTAAAGATTGCCAACATTCATTGAATTGAAGGTGGTGCTTGGCACGACCAGGTTGTCAGACCGTATCGTCATCTATTTCACCATCGTCAATTTTCATCTGTATATGATAGTAGTAGTAGTAGTAGTAATAAGTTATAGCAGTAGTATTTGTATTTATATTTGAAACTAACATGTTAAAGGCATATATATGTGTATGTGTGTGTGTGCGCGCGCGCGTGTATGTCTGTATGTGTGTGTGAATCCTACCAGTAACTATAAGATTAAATGGGAATGCATTCTATAGTTGTTAAGGTAACTATATAACATATCTCTCGTATAATTTCTGTTTATTATTTTAGCATATTACTTTCAACTACTACTATTATTACAGTAAACGCCATCACTGCTACTGCTACTACTACTACTACTACTACTACTACTGCTGCTGATAGTAGCAGAAATACTGTATAGGAGTAATTGGCCCGCTAACGGGGTTAAATGGCAACTGTATGCTAAAGTGGGCTATTAAGACAATGTTTGTAAATCCAGACCCCATTGCTATTAGCGCCCGTTCCAATACTAGTTACCAATCGGCACAACTCAAGAAAAACCATTTCTGCAAATTAAACGCTAGAACTGTTAATGCCACTTGACATCAAAAGTTCACAGACTTTTTCACGCCAGTCTTTAGTACCGAAACACAAGTGGGAAATTTTGCCTTCTTGTGAGATCGTTTAATGACAACCACTAACCTACAATCTTCCGTTTTGGGTCATCGCATAGCCAGTGTAATTATTCACTCCCATAATTATCAAAAGGTTCGAATTATTACATTAGACGAACTATCCGCCGACATCAAAATAGAGCATGATATTTGGCTTTTCTACACTTCGGCTTAAATATCACTTTTCGCGGAACTCGACCCCTTCCCATGTAGATTCTATATATATATATATATATATATATATATATATAAAAAGAAGAAAAAAAGTCCCTTCTTTTATTTTATCTAATAATTTCTCATCTGCCAAGCTGGAGCAATATGCCAATCACACATAGTTTATTATAAAAAAGGTCAAACATATTCAGATGAAATAGCAGAGAAAGACACTTTTTTTTAGTCAACTCAAGTTTTTGCTTCTTGTGGCTCAAATCAAAATGGACGCCATTAAGCATTTGCAGATTAAAAGTCTGCTGCTTAATTATGTTGTATTCTTATTCTTTGACTAAAAACCAGCACTTTTATACCTCAAATATTTGAATAAAAAGTATTTAGCAATGTTGATATTCGAAATGTTTACACCAAATATCTATAAACGAAACAGAGTGCGTTTTCAAATACAATACGACTACTACAACTTATTATTATTACTTTTGATAGTGACTACTTTTCCACAAGAAGATCGGATCGACCATTCAACTCGTGTTAGATGGTTTGAATCAGGAAAAAAATGATCTTGTAAAGCCAGTCAAAGAAATAAAAAGAAAAAGATTTTTTTCTGTTTACTATAAATCCGGTCTCTCTCTTTTATCTTTGCCTATGTGTTAAATAGTATTAATATTGTAGTGATATTTCCTATTGTTTAAAATAGACCACTCAAATTTCCTGTTATATACAGGGTGGAACGATAAGTTTGTCGCTCTAAAGAAAACAACACTACAACTTTATTTTAAAACTTTTATTGAAAAAAATCAATTCAAGCAACTTGATTATGTAGTCAATGTAGCCACTTTCACCGTTTCGATACGGGTCCGGAACTGGGAGCATGCCTTTTCCACAAGCACCGGCCGGAGCTTGACGGATACTTGGCTGATGGCGGCGATCAGGCTGGCTTTGATGTCATGGGAGGTCATGTTTGTGATGTTCTTGACGTATGACCAAACGAAGTAGTCCAGCGGCTTCAGGTTGGAGAAAACGGTACAAAATCGTAGCACTCCTTTTGAAGCCAAGCCTGGGTCTCTTTTGACTTGTAGGCTCTGCTGTCACACTTAGGGTCTGTCAGCGGCCACCAGGGGATCATCACATTCTTCAGTATATTCAGGAACACTTGGGTGTTGACTTTCAAGACAACTTCGCAGATGTGAGCTGGCTTGATGTGGCCCTCACTTGAAACCACACCAAAGATCATAACCGTTTCGTTGAACCGTTCAGATTTGCATTTTGAGGGTGCTGGCAATAGTTCTGTTGTCAAAACTTGGATCGGTAGAGAGTATGAGTTGTACAGCGGCGCATCTCCGATCTCGCTCGTTGAATATTGTGTCACTTTCAGACATGATAGAAGGCGCCTATCGCTCTTGGGATTTGTACACAAATGGCCAACTAGTAGATGGTCTGTAACAAAAACAAAACAAGCAAAACAAAACAAAAAACAATAACAAAACGGGTTGTTATCAAACCGAAATGGAACCATGTCGCCTTTTTTAGGAAGATAATTTTATCATTCCACCCTATAGTTAATTTTATCTTTGACTATTAATAAATCGATAAAGAGAGAGAGAGAGAGAGAGAGAGAGAGAGAGAGAGAGAAACAAAGAGAGAGAGATGGAAACAAAAGCGATAGAAACTATATAATACGGAGAAAATGCTCAAACAGCCTGAAGTGTGCGTGTGCGCGCGTGCGCGTGTGTGTGTGTGTGAGAGAGAGAGGGAGGGGAGAGGGAAAGAGGAATGGAAACGAAAGCGATAAAAACTATATAATACGAAGAAAATGTTCAAACAGCCTAAAGTGTGTGTATGTGTGAGAGAGAAAGAGAGAGAGAGAAAGAGAAGGAGAGGAAGAGAGAGAGAGAGGGAGAGGGAGAGGTAGAGAGGGAGTGTGAGAGTAATAAACAGAAATACATGGTAGATTTGGTGAGTTAATTGTAAATTACACCTATTTAGGAATATCTCCTTCCTTTTCCTCTTTTCTTTTTCTTTCCCCCCTTTTCTTCTTCTTTTTTCTTTATTTCCCCTATCTATTATCTTTCCTTATTCGTGGTGGCATCACCGATGACACAACATTTTCACATTTGAGGAAAGTATAAAAATATACCGAAATATCACATAGAATGAAGTAAATCTTTTTCTTGCCGAATATTTGCCGTCCCCACCTCCCACTTCTTCTCACTTTATGAATCGTAAATCGTCTATCTCATGTTTTAATCCAACCTCCTTGCATTTATCAAAACGTTCAAGGGCGTCTCCGTATTTGGAACACATACGAGTTACATCACCCCCCCCCCATTATCGCCACTCTCTCCATCTTCTCTCTCTCTCTCTCTCTTTCTCTCTCTTTCTTTCTTTCTTTCTTTCTTATATAAACACACGCGTGTGTGCAGCGTTTCTCGAATAATCCACTCGAGGAATCCACTAGTTGCATTCATTTTGTATTTATACATTTTTAATATCATGAGACTGTTCATCCGTAAATGGCTGAAACGACATTTTACTATACTTTATTTGAACTTAACAATTAACAAGGCCGATAGCCATTAGTCGCGTGCTCTCGTGTAATAAATGAATGCATGAATGTAGGATTGACGTGAAATTCTTAAAGATAAACTAAAATGATCGAAAAATGGGCTGAAATTACTTAAATAAATAAAAAGTAAATGACTTAGAATGACTTTAATGAACTTAAGGATGAATTGAATGACCTTAAAAATGACTTGAATGCTTAAAAAATAACTGGAATCCTTCAAAAACAACTTGAATGATCTGGAGAATGACTTAAATGGCTTTGAGACTGACTGATTGTAAAGTGGGTGATCATTTTACATTAAATTAATACAGAAAAGTGATCCCCCACTTTATATCACAAAGTTACAAACATAAGTACAGTGAGAACAGATACTACACGGTGTAGTGAGAACAGATACTACACGTTGATCTTGGCTAAAAGGCCAAGAAAAGAGTATTTATTTGCTCTCCCACCGAGCAAATTAGGCACAAGTCCGATTTTTAATGTGAGGAGTAAAGGGGAAATGGGAACCAGCTTCCTGGGGAGTAGGGGAGCTGGATAGTGACAATTGATATAAAGGGTTACCCCTACATTGACCAAAGTCTTATATGTGCGGTCGCCCTCACATATGGTCTTTGCTTGCAGTATCTGCCGGAACAGATGGTATTTATTTACTCCCCCACCGAGCAAATTAGGCACAGGGCCAATTTTTAATGTGAGGAGTGAAGGGAGGGGGAAGGGAAAAAGGGGACCAGCTCCCGAGAGGTGGGAAATGGGAGCTGGTTAAAGGTCAGGCATGTGGGGTTGCTCCCACATCTGGTCTTTGCTAGTCATAGCTAGTCATAGCTTGCAGTATCTGCCGGAACAGATGGTATTTATTTGCTCCCCCACCGAGCAAATTAGGCACAAGGCCGATTTTTAATGTGAGGAGTAAAGGGAGGGGGAAGGGAAAATGGGGACCAGCTCCCGAGAGGTGGGAAATGGGAGCTGGTTAAAGGTCAGGCATGTGGGGTTTCCCCCACATCTGGTCTTTGCTAGTCATAGCTTGCAGCATCTGCCGGAACAGATGGTGTTTATTTGCTCCCCCACTGAGCAAATTAGGCACAAGGCCGTTTTTAATGTGAGGTAAAAACCAGCTCCTCTAAAAGTAGGCAAAAAGGGGGCACTCTGGTTACCAAAAATAATAATTGTCCCAGTATAGAGGGTTTCCCCTCCATTGACTGGTACAAATTATCTTAAGTGCAGCATCTGCCGGAACAGATGGTATTTATTTGCTCCCCCACTGAGCAAATTAGGCACAAGGCCGTTTTTAATGTGAGGTAAAAACCAGCTCCCCTAAAAGTAGGCAAAAAGGGGGCACTCTGGTTACCAAAAATAATAATTGTCCCAGTATAGAGGGTTTCCCCTCCATTGACTGGTACAAATTGTCTTAAGTGCAGCATCTGCCGGAACAGATACTACACTTTGAGATATTAAATCTTTTATTCATGTTAAAAAATACATTCAAAATTAACGTTGAACAAAAAACTTAGGCACATGGCCAACTCAAAAGGGGGGAATTTTTGGGGTCGTTGGTCATCCTTGTCACTCCAGAACTAAACAAAGTCAAAAGTTTCTCCCAGCTAGTATCTTCTTTCACCATAATACCGCATTCACCCTTTCATATTGGGGGGCGTCCTAGTAACTCCCAATTTTTTTAAAACATTTTTTATTGACGTGTAAAAACAAAAAAGATAACAATAAAATGGTAACAATAATTCATTTGTGTCGAGGGCGGGGGAAGAAAAAACAAAAAGTGATTAGTAGGACCCTCCCAACCCCGTCTAATTGATAGACTGCCCGTTCCACTAGGTTTGTAAAAGGAACCTCGCTTCTGCGGGTCAGTCTCTAGGTGGGGATGCCCTCTAGATGGGGGTGAATGGAGAAAAGAAAATTTTTGTGGGTAAGGGATGGAGGTTAGTTTGTATTTCTTTTTCTCCAAGATGGGTAAAATTTAAAGGAAGGGGTGAGAACAAAAATTGCAGGTAAGAGGGGATGGGGATCTTGGAGGCTTCCTAATCGGGGAGGGATAGAACACACACTCAGCTAGCTGAGAGACTACTTGTTTAATTTTACTTTACAGAACTGCGCGTTCCACACCTAGGCGGGGAACACGTATTCAAATTTGGCTCCTCTTCGTACACACAGACTTGCCACATGTATCCATCTTCTGTCAAATGCCGCGCGATGCAGCCTTCTTCTATCACATCTGATCTTCACCCGTAGTTGGTGTTTAAAGAACGCGATCAGATCTTGATCAGAAAAAGACAACACCCCCCGGCAACCTTGCAGACGCGACGTCCAAATCACCATTCTCGCCACGGCCAGGATCGTAACGTAGACCATTTGTCTTTCCCGGTCCCACGGCGGCCTCACGTTGTCCACAACATTGGATACAGTAATTGGGCGAGGATGCTCAGGATCGATGCGAGCCGTCACCCCACTGACATACGACCAGTACTGGCGGAGTTCGCGGCAATCGAAGAAAGCGTGATCCGTAGTTTCCACGGCCGTTGTCCCACAACGGGGACAATCAGGCGACTCCAAAAACCCGGAACTGCATTGTATGTTGTTGAGTGGAAGTGCATTTCGGGCCAATCGCCAGGTCAGAGAGAACTCCGAATTGTTCAGATGACTCGAACCTGGCGCCCAGCTCCACGCGGAGCGGATCTCACTCTGCTGCCGCCCCAAACGCGCGCATAGCGGGTCGTCAGCGGCCCCCTTCACTAGATCCCTGTGGAGTTCCCTACGGGTAGCAGTCACAAGGTCACTGAACCTTGGTAGTCGTTTTAGCGCGGCTCGGCACTCTTTCATGTAGGCAGATTCTCCCCGCGGCCTGCGATGGCTCTCGATGGAAGGGTCGAGAACGAGGTCGGGGAAGGCGGCAGTAACCACGGGGTGCCACGGTTGGTCATCCTGCATATAGTGGCTCAGGAAGGCCAGCCTCTCAGCATCTCGATGACACTTCAAGTCCGGCATTCCCAAGCCTCCCTCACACGGACGTTGAATACAGACCTGTCTGCTCACCCAGTGTCTTCCTCTGTCCCAAAGGAGCGAGGACAAGAGTTCGACAAGAGCTTTTAGGTGTTGTGCAGGCAGGGGAAGTACGGCCAGTCGGTAAAGGATGAGAGAAAAGATGTAAGTGGCGCACGCCTCAGCTCTACCCTTTAAGGAAAGTTTCCTAGGAAGCCACGAATTGACTGCAGCCTCCACCTTTGACCGTACCTCCAACCAATTCTTGTCAAGCTGGAGACCCGGTCCGAACCACACGCCGAGGATCCGGACCGGGCCATCTGTCCAGCTGAAGGGCGCAGGGAGGTTTGCGTTGCCACTCCATGCGCCCAACCGCAGTCCTACCGACTTGTTGCGGTTTATCTTGGCCCCTGTAATTCTTTCGTACTGTGTGAGTGCCTCCGACACGACCTCAATGTCTCTGAAGCCCGACACGAAGATCGTGACATCATCGGCGAACGCGGATACCTTGGCAGCTGAGCCGCCAGGCAGAGCCATTCCACGCAGGGCCGAATTTGCCTCCCCATGTCTCAGCTTGCGGAGAAGAGGCTCCAAAGCCAGGACATAAAGCAGGGGCGACAGCGGACAACCCTGACGAACCGACCGAGAGATAACAAAGGGTTTCGAGCGCTTTCCGTTGACTTGCACGACAGCCATGGGCTGTCGATACATTATGGAGATCCACTTGCAAAAGTCCGGTTTAAAACCAGCGGCCTCTAAGACAGATGCCAGGAAACGATGGTCGACCCTATCGAAAGCTTTGGACTGATCTAAGTTTATCAGCGCGGCTTCCGTGTCGTCATCTATTCCCCCCTCTAGGATCATGCGGATCAGGTGCAAGTTGTTCTGAATCGATCTCCCCTTCACAGCGTAGTTCTGTTCCGGTTCAACCAACTCGTCGATAACAACCTGCAGCCGATTCGACAGGACCTTGGCCAAAATCTTCAACTCTGTGTTTAGCAGAGTTATGGGCCTGTAGTCGTCTAACTCTTCCCCTCCATGCCCGTCACCTTTCTTTAGCAATGTGATCACTCCCTTGGTCACCTGCCCTGGGATGGATCCCTGAGCAAACCAATGGTTGAACATATCCGTCAGAAGAGGCAGAAACATGGGCGACAGCCTCAAGTGCAGTTCGTATGGCAGACCATCAAGTCCTGGCGATCTGTCACAGCTGACCTGCTTCAGCGCAGTAAAGACCTCCTGCTCCGTCACCCGGCCCTTGCAACCAGCCGCTCTAGCCGCCTCGAGGCGGGGAGAGTCGGCCAAATAGTCGCTAAACTCAAGGACCGGAAGATCGGGCTGCTGCGTAAAACGCTCCTCGAAATGTTCTCGAAACCCCTCGCAGATCTCCCGAGTCGATTCCAGGGTGCGTCCATTCGGATGTTTGATTTTTGCAATGTATTTGTCCGAGCCACGCCTAGAAACCTCACGGCGCACGTCTGCATCAGAATTGACTGCTTCGTTGCCTATCTTTCTAAGCCTAGCTCTAACTACTTGGCCTTCGTAACGCTCGCTAGTCTCGCGTAGAAGGTCCTGCTTAGCTAGTTCCTGACTAACCCTATCACCCTCCCCCGTAGACTGGGCTAGTTTCTGCTCTGGCTTCTTCTTTGTCTTGGCCTTATCTAGTGCGAGGCGCTGGGCATACTTGACGGAGAAGCTTCTGATCTTGGCTTTGAGACCTAACCACCACTTACTCCCGGTAACCGCCCCCACTAGTGCCTTTTTAATCAATTCTCTTAACTGATCTTGGAAGTCTTGTATCTCCAGAAGGGAGGTGTTTAACTTCCAGTACCCCGCTAACTTAGGCCTATTTCCTAGCTTCAGCCGGGCCATAACTAATTTATGGTCCGTCTGGCCTAGCCAAGTGAACGTGGGACAAGATAAGAAGTCTACTTCGCCTCTCCTAACTAACATCCTGTCCAAATAGGTATTTGGATAGGAGGAAACACTATTGGTCCACGTCCACATCTCCCGCCCTGGATGCTCGAACCGAAACCTGTCGACCAGACCGCATCTAGCCATCAGATCAGCCAGGCTGGACTCGCACCTCTCCGATCCTCTAGCTCCGCCTCCTACCTTATCTATGTCGGGGTCTAAGATGGAATTCCAATCCCCCATTAGCACTACCCGCTTCCGACAATCTACAAACGCGTCAAGCTGACTGAAGAATGAGACCCTCTCACGAGCGGTGCTGGGCGCATGAACCGCAATCACCCGAAACACAGAATCTTTTACGGCAACATCGGCCACAACCAGCCTGCCCACCGCATCTCTATGGACAACGTCGACCGTCGCCGACAGGGTACGTTTAACCAGCACGGAAACTCCCTTCCCCCGTGGGCTGCCATATGCTGAGAAAACCTCAAAGTCTCGGGCCAGCACCTGACAGTCCACAGAGGAAACGAAATGCGTCTCCTGAATCGCAGCAACATCCACTCCCAGGGACAAGAGGTCGTGCCGGAGGCGAGCCGCCCGGCCCGATGATCTCAAGCCCCTCGCATTCAGACTAGCCAAATTCAAAGCCATGGTACCTACCTTAAGGTGTGTTACACTCAGCTCCGAAGTCAGCCGGGGAAAGGACACCGACGTTGTGTGCAATGCTCAAGGTGGTCAGGTTTTTCATGTCCTGACCTTCTCTCACAATGCCGCCGACATCCAAAGGGTAAGTCAATTTAAGGGCCCTATAGAGTGACGGATGGACCAACACGGGGACCCTTCCCTTGCATTGTTTTGACAGTTCATCAAGAGAAGGGTCATTTTTTTTCACCAGTTCAATTCCCGGAAACGCCCCTTCAGCGGCCTGCAGCCTTGTCCACAAGTTGGTCTTGCAGGCCTCTGGAGTTCTGACAAAGGTTATTAGGAGTGGGGCGTCCGGGAAATTTGAGGGGATATTTACGTCTTTCCCCTCTATCTGTTTGTAATCGAGCAGAGGTTTTAAGTTTTTCCTCTGCTGATGGGAAATGTCTGTGGCCACAGATAGAGGGTCTACATTACATAGTTCCTCAGGGGCAAGGACCTTTGGTCTGCAAGAGGCAGAGGAGTCTCTCCTCTCCCTCGGTTCATTCTTTTCATTTTCTTTTTGGGGTAGTGGCTCAGTTTGCCTTGGTGTGGGGACGGGTGTTTGTGTGGTGCCTGGTGTTGGTGTTGGTGTTGGTGTTGGTGTGGTGTCTGGTGTTGGTGTGGTGTTTGGTGTTGGTGCGGTGTCTGGTGTTGGTGTGGTGTCTCGTGTTGGTGCGGTGTCTGGTGTTGGTGCGGTGTCTGGTGTTGGTGCGGTGTCTGGTGTTGTTGCAGTGTGTGGTTTGGGGGTGGAAGTGGATTTTGTTGTTAGGGGTGGTGTATGTTCACAGGGAGTGGGGGCCACCTTTTCTTCCTCTTTTCTTCTTTTGTTTTTCTTTTTCATTCTTTCGAATGAACCGGGGAGAGGTGAGGTTGAGTTCCTCTCCCACTCACTTGTGGATTCATCCTTAGAGGAGCAGTCTTTTCTCCGCTTGATCCCCGTCTCGATTGGTGTGGGGACCGTTGGTTGTGTCTGCTCCTCTATTTGCTGCTGCAGCTGTTTTTGTTGTTGCTGCTCTCGCTGGTGTCGTTGCTGCTGCTGCTTCTGCTGCACTTGCTGATTTTGCTGCTGCAGTAGTTGTTGCTGCAGTTGTTTCCGCGGCATTGGCTGCGGTGGCTGTTGTTGTTGCTGCATTTGCAGAGGCTCTTGCCTCGATTTTTGGGCTGGTGGTGGGACGGTGGCAGAAGGGATTATGTGTTTCCGCTTTTGTCTCACTACCGTGCTCCATTCTTCCCCCTTGGCCTCCTGGGTGGTTTGGGTTTTCCTTGGAGCTGGGGTTGGTGCTGCAGTTGCAGGGGTTGTTGCCGCCTGTTTTGGTGCGGGCGTTGTCTCAGGGGTTGTGACCGCCTTTTGGGTTATTGGATTAGGGGTTACCCTTTGGGGGCAACTCCTAGCCATGTGGCCCTGCTTTTGGCAGAACCAACAGTGTGGACGACGGCCCTCCACCACTACCGTTATGCTGGCGTCTTTGTATGTCAGCAGCGGTGGTATTGCTTGAAAACCTTCCCTCTTCAGCCTCATTGCTATTGTGTAGCAGCCCAGGTGAGTCCCAGTTTTTGACCGTACTGGGGTCACCTGTTCTACCTCACCGTACTGGCTGAAGAGGCATCCTAATACTTCCGCAGGTATTTGGGTTGGCACATTAAATACCTGCACCCGAGTCCTTCTCTTGCCCTGGTATTCAGGTGTTAGTTTGACTCTCCCATGCTTTATTTCTTGGAGGGAGAGTCTCTCCGCATCTTCCTTGGTGGGTAGGAGGATGTCCCACATGGCATAGCTCCTCTGGTACAAGTATAATACCGGGATGTTTAGCTTGTGTAGGAGCCCTGCCATGTCTTCCTTTTTCATCCCTAGGAGGCGGTTTTCCGGCATATCCGAGATGATGAGGGAGAGCACTCTGTCTTCGATTGCCTCCCAAGCGCCTGGCACTGGTTTAATTTCTGCCCCCTCTATGTATTGTCTGTACTTGGTCAAGTACAAGTCTCTATACTCTTGAGGGGACAGTTGCTTCTCTACAGTCTTCCCCCAATGCCGACCCTCTTGTTGGTGTTGGATCTTTGGTGAGGTTGGACTGTTTTTGCTGTTCCTTGGCGGAAGGGTTGCTATTTTGAGGGGCATTTCCCTTTCCGCTTTCCTTTGGGACCGACTCTCCCTGCTCTATACTTCTTCCAGGAAATACTTCCCTTTTTGGGGAGTCGGCCTCCTGGGGAGCATTGTCCTCTTTATTGTCCTTGGGAGCTTTTGCCCCTTTTGTTTTGGGGAGGTTTAGGCTGTATGCCCCCTCGTTTTCTTGATTTGCTCCCCTTTTGGGGCAGTAGCCCTCCTGGGGAGCACTGTCTCTCTTATCGTCCTTTGGGGCTACTGCCTCTTGATTTTTGTTGTCAGAGCGGGATGCCCTGTCCAACATTGTTTTTTCTCCCCTTTGTGGGGAGTCGCCCTCTTGGGGAGCACTGTCTCCCTTATCGTCCTTTGGGGCTACTGCCTCTTGATTTTTGTTGTCGGAACGGGATGCCCCGTCCAACATTGTTTTTTCTCCCCTTTGTGGGGAGTCGCCCTCTTGGAGAGCTGCTGGTGAGTTTTCTCCCTTCTGGGGGGCGTCCTTCGGTTTAGTGTCCGGGCGGTATGCCCCGTTGCTTTTTGCTTCCCCTGTTGGGGAGTCGTCCTCTTGGGGAGCAGTTTTTCTTGTGGTAGCCCCCTGGCTGGGGGTATCGGTATTGGTGGTCCCCGGGCTGGGGGTGTCCATTTTTGAAAAAAGCTCTCTCTTCCCTGTATAATTCACCAAAATGAGTGACGTGGAGTCGGCGTCCAAAGTGGGAGCCGACTTTGGCGCCAAAAAGAAGTGGCGCCAAAGGCGGCAAGAGGGGAGATAGAACTGAGAGAGGGAGTGGGAAGTTAGTGGAGGGAAGAGAGAAAGTGTTTCCGACCCTCCCTCGTGGGAAGGTCGTAAATTATCAGCTCGGATCCCCCCGTGAGGGGGGAGAGCAGAGAAAGACAGACCAAGTGGGGGTGCGGACAGAACGCTACCCAACAAGCTCGCCGGGCACGAGAATGTGTCGCCAGAACAACACTGCCTATCGCTGTGTATGTATCAGAGAACAGATACTACACTTTGATCCCGGCCCGAAGGCCAAGAAAAGCTCGTATTTATTTGCTCCCCCACCGAGCAAATTAGGCACAAGGCCGATTTTTAATGTGAGGAGTGAAGGGCAAATGGGGACACACTCCCCGGGGAGTAGGGGAGTTGAATAGTGACAATTGGTATGAAGAGTTGCCCCTACATTGACCAAGGTCTTATATGTGGGTTTGGTATTTATTTGCTACCACACCGAGCAAATTAGGCACAAAGCCAATTTTTAATGTGAGGAGTGAAGGGGAAATAGGGACACACTCCTCGGAGAGTAGGGGAGCTAGATAGTGACAATTGGTATGAAGGGTTGCCCTTACACTGACCAAGGTCTTATATGTGGGGTGTCCCCCACATATAGTCTTTGCTTGCAGTATCTGCCGGAACAGATAGTACACTTTGATCTTGGCCAAAAGGCCAAGAAAAGAGTATTTATTTGCTCCCCCACCGAGCAAATTAGGCACAGGCCGATTTTTAATGTGAGGAGTGAAGAGGCAATGGGGACCAACTCCCCGGCGAGTAGGGGAGCTGGATGGTGACAATTGGTATGAAGGGCTGCCTCTACATTGACCAAAGTCTTATATGTTGGGTGTCCCCCACATATGATCTTGGCTTGCAATATCTGCCGGATAGATACTACACTTTGATCTTTGCCAAAAGGCCAAGAAAAGCTGTATTTATTTGCTCCCCCACCGAGCAAATTTGGCACAAGGCCGATTTTTAATGTGAGGAGTGAAGGGGAAATTGGAACCAACTCCCCGGGGAGTAGGGGAGCTGGATAGTTAAAATTTGTATGAAGGGTTGCCCCTACATTGACCAAGGTCTTATGTTTGGGGTCACCCCCACATATGGTCTTTGCTTGCAGTATATGCCGGAATAGATACTGCATTTTGATCTTGGTCAAAAGGCTAAGAAAAGCTTAAAAAGCTAAGAACAGCATCTATTAATAACAGACCTTTGATCTTAACCAAAAAGGCCAAGCACAAAAGTGATATGGACAGACCGACCGACAGACCGACCGACGGAGTGCCTTATAGTCGCTTGCATGCGACTAAAAACGATACAAAAAAATTACAACAAAAAATTACCGGAGTGCTCAGTTACGTATGTAATGATATAATGCTTTATTGCATATAAAAGTACATGTTAATAAGATCAGTCAGCGATACCAGCCGTTTCGCAGAAATACCGGAAATCACAGTTTCCTGACTATCAGCCGAAGAACAGAAATACTTGATATTCTTTAGCCCAAGGTTTCCAGTATTTTATGTAAAACCGAAAGTATCGAGGGCCAACCGGATTAAAGAATAATGCTATTGTTAATGCGTTTGCGTGCGTACTATGACAGATCGTTGCTCTTTTGTGCATCAGAATAAGTATCTTTTGTTTTCATTCCTTTTTTTTGTTTCCTTTTCTTTTTTTGTTTGAACGAAAATATATTTTTTTCAGAAAATCTGATTTTTTAACCGAGAATTTTTTACATGTAAAATTTTTTGTACATTTTATTTTAAAGCATTTTATTTCTTGTACTGTTTTTTATTTCAGTAGTTGCTAGAAAGAGAGAGAGAGAGAGAGAGAGAGAGAGAGAGAGAGAGAGAGAGAGGGAGTACTTGTGACTCGAAGGAACACATTGGGAATAATAAGAGAAAGAAGTGGGTCTAGGGAAGCTTGCGCCTCCAACTAATTGAGAAAGAACTTAAAAGGGATTAGGATTAAGACGATAATCGCGTCCAATAGACAGACACAGTCTATAATCTTCTTAAGAATGACACAAGTGAAGCTTCAGCCTTGTTTCGGCTTCAGCTTTACTTGGTGCATCTATGCATGCCTGTACCTATTTAGCCGTTTCAGCTGTCTTTCTCTCTGTCTATCCCGCCACATAAGTAAGCACACACACACACACACACACACACACACATATATATATATACATATATATACATATATATACTAGAACAATGATCATGTACCATGACAGGGCAGTTAAAATTCATTCTCTAAACAAAACAGTTTTATACCACTTTTATGTCATATTACGAAAATTAAAATCAAGTTATGATACTAAGGCTTATATATAGAATCCACAATTCATTGCATAATTTTGATTCTAGAAAACGTCTAAAATTTAAGGCTTAAGCTTAAGTAGTCTTAAGAAGAAATTGAAATTCAGTGAATCTTGCTTCCTTGCTGTCTAATCAAATATGGATCAAATTCAATGCGAAGCGGGTCCATATTTGAATTTTCACATGGGCGGTTGTGACTATGTTATACTATCAAAACCCTATATTAAAATATTAAAAAGAAACTGATTTTGGGTAAATAATTTTTAATTGATAATAATTTTCAATGCACAGTGTTAACATATTCACACACAAAAACAACAAGAAGAACAAATGGAATTATGTGAACTTTCTATGAAGGTCTTTCACTGCCCTTCTACTTCTTCTGCATCAAACTAAGTGAAATTAACTACTCATTTCAGCCGTGTTTTTTTTAAATTCATGATGATCAGTAAATTAGTTTAGGACTAAATCCTGTACATACAAATAAATAAAGAGCCAAACAACTTTTTCAGAAACAGGGATTCTGTGTGAAAATGAGAATAAGGAGAGTAGAAAGTGGATCTGGGGGTTATTTTCGACAATTGCGTAACTCTCGCTTGTCCTTTAGTTCTCACACCCCAAGAGTAATGTTTCTGACAACAAAGGGAAGAAATACTGTTTTCTGGGTCTGAATCTATTTCATTTAATACTTATCGTTGACCAATTTTTGATATTGAATAGTATTTTTTAAGCCCCTTACATCAACTGGCTTCATGCCTTGTCTGGAACGATTTCCATAAAACCAAAATCTCACGCAACGAGGATAGAAAGTTGACCTTGATTTGCAACTGCGTAATTCTTGCTTCTCTTGTTTTGTCCTTTAGTCCTCACATTCCATAAATGATATTTCTGAAAAAGGGGGAATAATTGCTGTGTTTTGGGTCGGAACCTATTCATTTCACACGTATCGTTAGTTTGTTTTTGACATTAATGTGGTATATTTTTAACTCCTTTCATCAGGTGGCTTCATGCTTTGTCTGATGCAATTTCCTGCACTCAGTTACACCATTTTTATATGAACAGGTCCGAATAGTTTCAATACTGACGGCAAAAAGAGGGAAAGCCTCGCTTTGAACGTACATGCATAAAACGAGTGTTTTGGTACTTTCTGATAGAAGAGTTATACGGCATAATCACGTTGACACACGAGTTCCGGTTATCACCGAAGTTAAGCGACATTAAACCTGGTCAGTACTAAAATGGGTAACCATTTAGTAATATCAGTTGCTGTATGTGCTCGGAGCCTAGAGAGAGATGGGCGACACCAGGCTATTCTTGCCCAAGACACGCTGCATGAAATAACGCAGCGCCCCAACAACCTTCTCGAAATAGAAGTGTGATTACTTTATATTTAATACACGAACTTGTAAGAGAAGAAGAAAGAAGCAACTTTAGTTAGTGTGCCTAATGATGCTTGGTTAAATCGAGAGGGAAAAGATAACGAAATAACAAAGTAAACTGAAATCTTAGGAAGATCCCCATAATTCCAGTAATTATAGGAGCAACTGGACTCAAAATCATGATAAAATAGTAAAATAATAAAAAATAAACTACCTGGTAAATATACATACAAACAAATTCACTTAAAGATAGGGTTAGAATCTTAAAAGGATCTCTCGGTTGGACTGTATGAAATAGTGGGTGAATATCTGGAATCTAGTAGGATACTCCATCCCCAGCTTGAATAAAAAATTAACAAAACTTGAAAAAGTATAATAATATAAATGTTATTTATACAGTTTAGCTACATAAGCGCAGCGTAGAACTAAACTGACGGTGGTGAGAGCAAAAAAAAAAAAAAAAAAAAAGCAAAAAAAAAAAAAGCAAAAAAAAAAAAGCAAAAAAAAAAAAAAAGCAAAAAAAAAAAAAAAACAGCAAAAAAAAAAAAAAAGCAAATGGGTCAGAGTAAAGAGAAAAATAGAAAATCACCACGGGAATGGATTAGTTCTATAAAATAGAGGATAAAAATAATAAAATAAAAAATCATAGGATGTTTATAGAGGTAGAAGTTTGAGGCTGAATTTTTATACTTATTTCATTTAATTTTTTTTACAGTTTTTTAATTAATATTCCCTAGGGAGGTGACTTGTGATGCCTTACACTGTAAGACATTATAAATCAGACAATAGTTAGGTAGAAGTCATTTACATGTGTGTGTGTGTGTGTGTGTGTGTGTGTGTGTGTGTGTGTGAACTAATTCAAGGCAATGTTTTCGAGGTCAGGCTTAGTGCTCGGTTCAAGTCAGAGGGCAGCTTATACTTATTTACATACATGCCTGCTGGCAAAATTTGAAATCTTATACCTTAGTTTTTATATTATTTCTAGAACACACACATTTGTGTGTGTGTGCACACGTATATATATATATATATATATATATATATATATATATATATTATATATATATATATATATATATATATATATATATATATATATATATATATACCCAGTGCCAGAATTATATGCAAATCAATATTTTTGTTCTGACTCTGATAGTTTTCAATAAATATTCGTGAAACTTCGCACGTTATACGGTAACACTAACGCATGTGCAGATATAAAATTTTAAGCTGATCTGCGCAATAGCGAGCAAACGGCAGCCATTTTGGTGACTTGCAGTTTTTTTTCAGTGTGCCAACTTTATATGCAAGATGGGACGTAAAGGTGCTTTAAGTCAAGCTGAGAAGTCTAAAATTGTTCAAATGCTCCATAATAGGCGTCAACAAGGAGGTGGTGGTATGATGTTCTGGGCTGCAATCATTGGCAACGAGCTGGTAGGACCATTCAGAGTCGCAGATGGAGTGAAAATTACCGCCAAACTCTACATTGACTCCATTAAGGAACATTTGGAACCCTGGCACAAGAAGAAGAATTTGGCATTCCGGAAAAAGACGGTATTCATGCATGATAATGCACGTCTTATTCTGCAAGGATAGCCACTAAATATTTGGAGAAAGTTTTTGCCAGACATGGGAAAATAATGCGATGGCCAGCCTGTTCTTCAGATTGAAATTCCATCGAAAATCTGTGGAGCATCTTGAAACAAAATATTTACTCAGGGGGAAGGCAGTACAACTCCAAGGATGACTTCTTGAATGCTATTCTGACTGCAGCAGATAAAATCGAAAGTTTGACATCTTTAATGAACCAAAGTTTTTTGCGCTTATCAGTAAAAATAGCAATTATATAAGATATTGATTGTACTATGAAACCATATTGAAGTTGTTTGTTCTTTATTATTGTTGTTCTCAATTTACAAATTCCTAGAATAATCAATGTTTCGATGATCTTTTAGCACTTGACCATATTTTAGCATTGGTTCGCATATAAAGTTGGCACGATGAAAAAAATGCAAATCACCAAAATGGCTGCCAATTGTTTATTACTGTGCAGATTAGCTTAAAATTTTAGATCTGCGCTTGTGTTAGTGTGGCCATATAACGTGCTAAATTTCACAAATTTTCATTAAAAACTATCGGAGTTAGAACAAAAATATCGATTTGCATATAATTCTGGCACGGGGTGTATTACAAAAGATCAGAGCAATATTAATATCATCGGTTTCAAATCCAAACAAAGGGCACCTATAATAGGCCTGCATTACCGAAGTCTGTTCAACTTTTGTTCATGTCTCATCGGGACTGACAGTGGAACAACATTTCAGTGGCGGAGCACTCTTGAAAAATAATTCTAACAACACAGAAGAATGTTCACAGACTGTTTAAATACCTGGAACACTTCCGGAAGATGGAAAAGAGCACGTTGGGATTACTACAGACATCCTAACCCCAAGTAACAGACCATTCACAAGAATCTTGCTAACTAAAATGGAAGAAGTCATAAAGATTAAATGGAAGATCTGGAATGAAAGACTGACAGTAATAACAAATTACTTTAGTCTAAAATTTAGTGAGTACCTAGAGAATAGTGCGGGATTTAGACAATTTCGAAAAAGACATACTCCAAAAAATTCCCAAGATAAAATTAATAAGTCAAACAGAGATACGAGAGACGTTCCAAAAGTAATGCCTCTTATTTTAAAGAGCTACAAAGACCGGCGTGGTACCATTAAAACAAGCAACCTTTTGTGCTCCCGAATTTATTTTTCTACACAATCACCACCATTCTGAATGCACTTATGAACGATAAACGAGAGCCTTGATGATTCAGTCGTAAAAGTCAGCACTTGTCAAGGCGGTCCATTTTTTCACAGCTGTGATTTCGGCGGTGTTTGTTGGGAAAATGCTGGCCGCATAATGCGTTCTTCAGAGGACCAAACAAGTGGAAATTTGACGGTGCGAGGTTAGGAATATACATTGGGTGGGAGAGCACCATCAAGCCGAACTATGTCACACATTCTTGGTATTCAAACTTGTGTGTGGCCTGACGTAGTCGTGTTGCAAACGGAATGTTTTCCTTTTCTCTGACCTTAAATGGGCAATCCGGAACTTCAGCTTTGTCAACGTGCCAACGTAATGGTCAGAGTTGACAGCCAACTCTAGTGTCAAGAAATCCAGGAGGATGAAACCAGAAGGCGGCGGGCATCACTTTGTCTTCAGATGTCTTCTTTGCTGGGGAATATGAATGGTGCATTTTCATCGACTGCCGTTAAGAATCCGGCTCGTAGAGGTGATACCAAATCTCATCACTAATGGTGTTTGGTCCATGAATCCGTCACCTTCGGCTTGATTCAACAAGTCCTGACTGAAATCAGTGGTCTTTTTGATCCTGCGTGAACATCGTTTCAAATGCAATGAACCGAACATTAACTTTACACGCATTTCATTCGCCATTATCCACTGATCAGCGCAGATGAGTTAGTCGAGGCACCCCCTTACTAAACCTCCTCTATCTATCTCTGTCTTTGTCTATCTTTCTCTCTTTAATGCACACACATAGACACACACATACACACACACATGGACACACGCAAACTCACGCACACACATAATATGCATAAACAATCATTATTATTATCGAAATATCGAATTTCTCGTGCATATACTCCTCAGAAAAACGGAACTTCTTTTGCTGAGAAAGAAGAATGCATGACAATATAATGCTGGAAAAAAGAAAAAAATTTATAGA
Source organism: Euprymna scolopes (assembly GCF_053919585.1). Lineage (NCBI taxonomy): Eukaryota > Metazoa > Mollusca > Cephalopoda > Sepiida > Sepiolidae > Euprymna > Euprymna scolopes. The sequence continues at coordinate 86,577,377 of NC_136493.1, forward strand.
AGACCCAACACCGCGTATTTATTTAGGTAGTCTCTCTCTCTTTCTCTCTCTCTCTCTCTCTCTCTCTCTCTCTCACACACACACATAGTATCGAAGAAGACAATCCTAAACGATATAGACTAATTATTGATTAGTGTAGACTGTTTTAATGTTTATATATATATATATATATATATATATATATATATATATATATATATATATATATATATATCTTCTCTATATTAATAAAGAGTAGCCTTGAAATTCCCCTCTAGACAAAAGTATCGTAGGTTTGCAACAACAGATGCCACATACAAATTCAATACATCTAGCCTAATAGCCACTATCTTACGTAGCTTTTGAATACCATTCTGAGTGGCCCAGATAGTATATATATATATATATATATATATATATATATATATATATATATATATATATATGCCTAAATGTACAACGATAATGCATATATAGGCGAGGAAACACATGTGTATGTAATGGGAGGCAACTCTCTTATGTCTAGGGCAGCTAATAATACCAATAATACTATTATCGCTGAAAAAATTACAAAAAATTTCGACACTCACCTCAAATCAACAGTTTTGTTCAATCGATTACAGCACAGGAAAAATTCAGTCCCAAATTTTTTCACTAACTATAAAAACCCAAGCGCAAAATTTTCTTACAACTGTTTGTTGATTTTTTTCCCACAGTCGTTGCATGTGAGAATAGCACTCACTAAATTCCTTTCGGGACATAGTATCGATGACATAGCGGCAAACAGAACAACTTTCACGAACTGCTAAACTTTCTCATGAAAAGAATCACAGCTAATATACATATAGATACATCTCTCATTCATCAAAAACTCGTTATCTTTTATTGTCTTAAGAATAACGTGTGTATTAAATGATCTAATTTTGTATGGGTAGACTTAGTCATTCATTCGTTGATTATGTCCTCAACATTTGCATATGTCTATGTGTATAAATATATCTAAATATACTGCATGTACAGTGGATGTACAATTTGCGTATGCATTTGTGTACAACCAAGATGAAGATTTATTGAATACCCGTCTGCGTCAGCGAATAAACACGTGTTTTGTGTGTTAGCATGTGCGTGTGAAACAAGGAAAACAATCCATTATGTTTTAAACAATGTTTCATGTCAAATAATACGTGGAGTCAAGCCTCATTTGTGTGAATGGAATCTTGTATTCAACAAGCGAGGAAACGAATAATTATATTTCGACGATGTTCTCTCAGGCCATGACGTCTTTGTTTCTGAAAGAAGAAAGAAGTCAGACCCTCTTTCTCCAATAGAACAAAAATTGATTAATTTCTAATTGTTCAATTAATTAACGATATTTGTGGAAACTCCAAAATTAATTAAAGAAATATATATATATTTTTTTAAATTTCTTGTATATGTGTATGTGTTTCTCTCTTTCTGTCTTTCGCTATATGTATCGTTTTTTATCTTTCTACATCTCTGCGCGCGCGCACACACACACACACACACACACACACACACACACACACACATATATATATATATATATATATATATATATATATATATATATATATATATATATAAGAATTTTAAGCCCGTTAAAATGCGAAAAAGGCTTAGTCCGTTGAGTACATGATGCCAAATTGATGATTGAAAATGATTAAATTTGTGCTTATTTTGTGCTGATGCTGTTAATACGGAATCTGCATGAATAAAAAAAAAATACCATATTTAAGGGGATTTGGACTTGTGGAACAAATTCAGTTTGTTTTCTTGCCGGTAAAAATAGCTGCTAAGGTGTCAAAGTTGAGAAAACATGGAATATGGCAGGCGTAAGTTGACTTAAAATGCCCACTTATTCATGCGTAAATATACATTTTATAGTTTTGTCAACGTTATTTTTTTAAGTTTTTATATGAGGAAGAACGTAGTACAGATTGATAAGAATAAAGCTGGACAGCTATACGACACCCAGTCACACACACACACACACACACACACACACACACACACACACACACACACACATACACACACTGCCCCATTTTTTAAAAAAATCTAACTCAAGCAAGCAGAGGGACCCGATGTTGCCAGGAATTGAATGAGGATCAACAAATATTCCACTCAATAATTTTATTGTCATTGAAATTGGCGAAATTGCTTATTTTTTCAATGAAATCGATTGATTGCTTACTGTAGTTGTGCCCCACTGCGGTGTACATACCTTACCACAGTGTATTTAATGCATTGTAATCTACATTGCACCGTAGAGAACCTACTGTTTATTTTATAAAATCATTTTATATAAAGGATTGAGTTAAAGTTAAAAATTCGAAAGTCAAGTATCATGATTCAGTTGTGCCCTGAAACATTCATTTCAAATGCACATTTGTCCTATCAAAGAACCTACTGTTAATTCTATAAAACAATTGTTATATAATAACTTAGAGAAAAATTTAAAATGCAAAGGTCAAGTATCATGTTTAAATTATGTTCTAAACAGAAACATTCATTTTAAAAGTGCCCCTGTCTTATTAAAGAACCTACTATTGATTTTGCACGCCGGATCTTTCTGTCAGTGCGGCGATAAAACCTTTCAAAAATTTTATATATATTCCAAGCCCGCTCTGGAGATTTACTGAAGAAAATAAAAAGCATTAATATACAAAACAAACTATACATAGATATAACATCATTATACACTGATGTCTCTATTAGAAATTTTTAAATTTACTCCATGCACACCTAAAAGCATCAACATTAACTTATTGTTTCTTTCCCGCCACCTTAGTAAAAATTATTAGACTTACAACTGACATGACTTATTTTCAATTTAATAATAATTTCTACAAACAAAATTTCAGTCTTTCTATGAGTAATCCTCGTAGTGGAGCATTAGCCTGCCAATTGTTAGAATTCCTAGAATTCAAGTTTAAATTATATATATATATATATATATATATATATATATATATATATATATATATATATATATATGGTGTCTCAAAAACATGTATACACACTTTAAATAATTTTAAACCAGATGTTTGTTTTTTCTTTGCAGATTAAACTCATCGATCTTAATGATGGCAGCAGGATTAACCTTTGAATAAAAAAATTCATTATAAAATGCTATTGGAAGCATGAAAACGCTATTGAAATGCAAAGACAGTTTAGGACCGTGCATACATCTTTTTGGAACACCCTATATATATATATATATATATATATATATATATATATATATATATATATATATATAGAGAGAGAGAGAGAGAGAGAGAGTTTGTATGTACAGTACGCACGACGTCATATTAAACTCAAATCTTGAATGATTCTTGTATTTACACGGAAACAAACCTATGAACGTTACTACGTTGTTTATCTTATAGACAAGTGTCCACCCCTTCACCAAAAGGCCGAAAGCTGAACTGTGGTTTTCAGATTTGATCATTTTAATCATTGAAGCTATTTGCTCTCAATAACACTTGAAACCCATGAACAATGCACGATTTGTAAGAAAAGATCGAAGTTCAATTGGTCGATTTCAATTGGTTATAATAAGGAAAAGAAAGAAAGGAGAACCGTGTCAGACGAAAGTCGTGGGAGGATTTATGTCGTTGTCATGTAATATATGTACTGACAAATAACGCTCAGTGCTTATGGACTTGTGCTAGACATATGCAAATATTATACGAAAAATTAGACTATAAAAGAGTTACCTTTAAGTCAATATGCATTACATATTAAGGTCAAGGTGTGCAACCTGATACAGAAATTGTATAAAATGGTCACGTGATTACATTTGCGCACATGCGTTATAAAAGATGATAAAAGAAAATTATACCAATTCGTTATTTTTAGATGTCAGGCAAATTGGACATTTAATACAAACTATCAATCTCTTCGATTTTGCTAAAGCCGAAACCTACTTTCTTCGTCCAGGACATTATAGCTGTATATATATATATAAAACAAACAAACAAACAAACAAATAAACAAACAAACAAAACAAAACAAAAAGCAAACAAACGGAATATACCTCTGCCATATATCTAGGCCTGAACGACCCTCAAACAGAAGTCCTTATTTTAGCAAAATTATACACAAGGTCACATTTTTATATTGAGATATCGTACTCCCCTTAAAAAGGTATTCTGAATCGGACAAAAAAAATGCCTCATCAATATTGAGTTCTCCTTCTTTGATCTATTATAGAACAGATTTGACTTTGAAAAATTTAATCATTTAGAAAATTTCACAATAAGCATAAGATAGTCATAAAACATTCGGCACAAGGTCATTTAAAAGTGTGGGGAGGTTGGGTGTCTATGGTCATCCTTGTCACTCTATTTAAGGGTTGTTTATGTTTTTCCTAATTAGAATCCAATCACCATATTAACACATTTACTCCAGAGGTCATCCTACTTAAAATTCCCAAATCGATTTTTATATAAATCTATGTATATAAAAATGTAAAGTTGGTTCGTTCTAAAAGAATAAAACCATATTTCTACGTTACCAATTTATTTGAAATTTTCAGACAATCCATTTTTAGAGTCGAGGTATGTTTTTATGTTATTAAAATAAATTTACCTAATTAAAATTAAAATATTAAATAAAATAAATATATTTTTTAACCGTTTCTGCGAATCTGTTCTGTTGATAAAACTGAACTTCCGGTTCGATTCATTTCACAGCCACGAATTGACGAAAGGTTTCATTTTCTGTTAACTCGATAAGTAAAAAAAAAAAAAAACATATTTCATTTGTTTATTTTCCAAATTTTTTAATTTACACATCTTTTCTTTATTATATAAGGCCAAAAAAAAGTTTGTTGCTTGCTTTTGAGTTTTTTTTGTTTTTCTATATAAGATTACTCATGCAGAGAGTGATCCGTGCTGAAATAATGTTATTATTTAAAAAGTCATTCTTAACATGGGGAGGTAAGGATGTTTTGTACCTATTCTGTACTTTAACCTTACAATTGAATAAATAAAAAAAACATATCATAAAACGTTATTTAAACGTGGAAATATGATTTAAAAAATAATGCGGATCGCTCTCTGCATTAGCACCATCATTTTTATTTATTGCGGACTATTATTCTCATCTTTATTAGTTGTTGTTTCACGAATTTTCGGCCAACTATTCCTCTGGCCTTCATGAAAAGAAGTCCTTTTATAAATGTTCAGTAACTTTTTCCTTTTATTATTCTTAAAGAGTAAAACTTTTCTTATTCATGAAAGGAGTTAAGCCTACGTAAATAAATAAATGTTTGTACACGTGACAAATTATCAATAAATGGTTTAGTTACTTTTTTTAAAAAAATGTTTGTAAAAGTGCGAAAGGCGACGTTGTTGTACAACCATTACTCCCATGCTTAATTTCTATACTTATAGGTTTTTAGAATTTTTTTTCACTGGATTATTATTGATTGGACACTAATTAAACAGATTATTAAAAAAAAAAATGTAAAAAAGAAATCATTATTTCGACATTTGAAAGTGGTGCTCACTTTTTAGTTACAACGTTCTGATAAATCAGTCACCCATTTTGTAAGCAATAAAAACGCGGTATATCAAAACCATAGAAAGTAAAAATAATGAGTCTCTACCGCATTTGTAAGTCAGAAATATATTTGTTTCTCAAAGAAAAAAAAATAGAGAGAACAGGACTTTTTTTTATTGTTTTCATGAAAATAAAGTTTCGAGATTTTCAATTATTTTTTTTTTTTACTTATTTAGTCAGTTTGTGTGTTTTTTTTTAAAATTGTTTTGTGAAAGGTGAGTTTTTTTTCAAAACTTTTGTTTTGTTTCTGTTTAATTTTTTTTAAAGTATTATAAATTTCACTAACATGCTGGAGAAATGTTTAATAATTTGGCATTTTTTTAGATTAGGTCCACCTCCACAATTTTCCTTTCAATGACGACATTTATAGGTTTCCGAGTATGCTGAACACGCAAATTGCATTGAAATTTTGCGGAAATAAATAGTTGTATTATGTATTGTATTCTTCGGCGGCCATCTTTTTACGTGCAAAACAAATACAAACACGTAAAAAAGATGGCCGCCAAAGATTACAATGCATAATACAACTTTTTATATCTTGATAACTACTTATTTCTGCAAAATTTCGATGCGATTTTCGTATTCAGCATAGTCGAAAACCATTTCAAGTCGTCATTTAAAAGAAAATTGAGGAGGTGGACCTAATCTAAAAATTTACCAATAATTTTTAATCCCGTACGCCTCCCGATACATTGCTTCGTCAACATGCGACCATTTTATATTTCCCTAAGACACTTCCGTATTTAGAAAAAAATAAAAATAAATAAAAAGTGACCGATTTACCAGAACGTGGTAACTAAAAAGTGAGTACCCTTTTCAAATGTTGAAATGATTTTTTTTTTCAATTTTTTTTCATAATCTGGTTAGTGTTCAATCAATAATAATCCAGTGAAAAAATTTCAAAAAAACCTATCAGTATAGAAACTCCACCACGTAAGTAAATAAATAAAAAATGTTACGTGCGCATGCGTTAGCCTTGACTAGGGGGGGTACTAAGGGAACGACCATTAAATAATTCTGCGGGTCGCCATGGAACTCAACGCCCAAGGAGTACCAAAATAGTTTTCATGATCTGAAGAAATTTTTTTTTCGAAAAGTGGGTGATCACTTTTCCATCTAAATTTAACTTAAAATGAGCACCCACTTTCTGGCCACCTGAGGAAGGGGGCATTTATTTTCGTGTTTATTGGCTTAAAGGTTTTTTGACAAGGCAGTTTGGTACGCGAATGCATATTTAACAGTTTTCGTTTATGCTCACGCATAGCATAAACAAAGGCCACGTCTGTGAAATGGAAAATAGTCCCAGAGTTCAGGGGTTAATACCATGCAAAAGAAATCAAACAAAAAGACTTTTTAGCCAAGAAACACACAGAAAGAAAAAAAATAGCATCCATTTTTTTTCTATCGAATTCATTTGCTGTTTTTATTGAAAACTATTTTCCCCCGGATTTTTGATATAATTTTCCATTAAGGGCTGTGCGTCTCACGTTCGTAAATAACAAAATTTTTTTTGTAGATTTTGGTGTGCTAAAAACGAATCTGCAAACCGTTTCCGTCGCAAAAAAAATAGTTTTTATGATATGAAGAAATTACTTTTTCGAAAAAGTGGCGATCACTTTTCCATGTAAATTTAACTTAAAATGAGTACCCACTTTCTAGCCACCTGAGAGAGGGGGGGATTTTTTCCCATGTTTCTTGGCTAAACAGCTTTCGTTTATGCTTACGCATAGCGTAAACGAAGGCTACGGCTGTTAAATGGAAAATAGTCCCAGAGTTCAGGGGTTATTACCATGCAAAAGAAATCAAACAAAAAACTTTTTAGCCAAGAAACAGAAAAATGCCCCTCTCTCAGGTGGCCAGAAAGTGGGTGCTCATTCTAAGTTAAATTTACATTGAAAAGTGATCACCCACTTTTCGAAAAAGTAATTTCATGAATGTCATGAAAACTTTTTTTTTGCTACGTAAACGGTTTGCAGATTCGTTTTTAGCACACCGAAATCTACAATAAAATATTTCGTTATATATGAACGTGAAACGGGCCTTAAAGTAAAATAATACCGGATTTTTTTGAGCAGATTTGCCGTTTAGTTGTACAAATATCCTCAAACCAGGTAATCACTAAAAGGGATTTTTAAAAGTCGTCACCTGTATCGAGCAAAAGTTTAAAACCACCGATTATATGCCAGCCTACATCATGGTAACATATATTGAGTGAGTTCCTAACAGTATTTTGTATAGTTTTTTAGTTTAAACTCATTTTCCCAAAATTTCCCCAAACTTAACGTGTTCGATACAGTCTGCCGCCATTTGTATTTTTCAGATATACCGATAAACATTGAATGTTTTTGAACCGATTATACATTACATAAAAACACTAAAATCTTATCCAGTTAGGTAGAACACTTACTTTTCTTGCCTTTGATAACATTTATTTGTTATATATTTATTTTTTGACAACTTCTTTGTATCTGTGTTTAGTAATATAAACCCTTTTCATTTAATGTAACGTTTAGTCGGCTCGAAAAACAGTGTTTATTGGTGTATTTGAAAGCTACAAATGGTGGTGGACACTGTTGATTACTTTAAGTTAGAGAAAGTGATTTAAAACTAAAAAAACTATACAAAATACTGTCAGAAACCTACCGATTATGCCAGCCTATGTCATGGTAACATATGTTCGGTGAGTTTCAGACACTGTTTTGTATAGTTTTTAGTTTTCAACTTACTTTCCCAAACTTAACGTATTCAACAGAATTCGCGACCATTTCTGTTTTTTGAGCCAATTAAACATTTTACATTACATAAAAACACTAAACAATTATCCAATTAGGTAGAAACGTAAATTACCTTACCTTTGCTTTCATTTATTTGTTTTTGGACGACTTTTTCGAATCTGTGTATAGTAACCCCCCTACCCCCACTATCAACCAAATATTAATTACTAAATCACATTTTTTAAAACAACAACAACAAAAAAAAAGCATTTAGCGCTTCAACATTTTTGCTACGTTCGGCTTCATCCACTGATTGTTGGTCAAGTCCAAAACATGAATGATTGACAGAAACTCTCGAGGATCCAGATCAAATTCTGCAAGAGTACCATTTTTTTCAGTTTCGCCTTCTTTTTCACTTTTTGCAGTGGATTGCTGTACTAATATAAGAAACATGCATTTTCTCTTTTATTAAATTTTTCCATTACACCAAATTGAGCCACTGCAACGCGTGGCAGGGTACAGCTAGTATATACATAAGTAAAAAGTCGTTTATATACAATAATTTCATTGGTGTGAAATAGGACAAACAATACTTTGATTCTTACCTGAAGACCGAGAAGTGAGAAGTCGTCTCTCTTATCCACAACTTTGAACCCTCTGACTCGCCTACTGTAGTATCACTAGTGTATCATTTCTTGATTGAAGCTGTTCAGCTTAATTTTCGTATGAGAAAATCAGCTGTTCGTTTGTCAGTCAACAGGAGTCAAAGGAGAACTGCTCTCAAAATATCATCCACGTTGAGATCATTCCAGTTTTGTGACACAAGGCCTTTCAATAATTTTCATTTGCTCAACTGCGGAATCAGGAAAATAGGTGATTGTGCAGATAAGTGATTTTTTAAACTAACGTATTCCAGGTGAAAACATTATTACACACTTACATGTCATGTCCAATCTAGTATTGATTAAAAAAATTATCGAAAAGTAATTCAAATTCTCAAAAAACATTAAAAACCTATAAATGAAGTATAACATTTTTTAAATTATCCGACAAGAAGTACAGATAAAATGGAAAAAACCTTATTCTCTGGAGTTTCGAAAAATGCAATTCTTTTAATCAGAGGAAAGAGATTTGCAAAATATACAATAAAATTTTCAGATTAGTGCATTAAAAGAAACTACACAGATGAATTGAATCATTTACATAAAAGAGAAAGTTTAAAAGGTTTCATAAAGCAGAAACAAGGAAAAAAGTTGAAGTATGAAAAGATATGGTACAGATTCATTGAACAAGGAGGTAAAATTCAGGAAGGGTAGGTTAAATCCAATGAAGTCCATTGAGAATTCATAAGAACTGGAAACAGAATTACAAATGTCCAGGGTTAGTTCATGCTTCCCGAAAATACATCGGATCACTGAGAAAAAAAAAAATCAAATGTTTTAAAATATAGAAGAAAAAGGCAAAACGGAGGTAATTAATAGCAAAACAATTTCAACCAATAGAAAAAGGGGAAATGAAAACCCAAGAAATAGCAATAAAGATTAACATTGAGAATGGGGAAATGAGAAAAAGAAAGTAAAAATGAAAAAGAAAAAAAGAGAAGGAGAAGAAAGAATAAAAATAAGCCGAAAAAAGATGAGAGAAAGAAAAATAGAAATAGAGGAGAGAAAAGAGAAACAAAGTGGGTCGGGGGGGGGGGGAGAAACAGACAGAGAACAAACGTAGTCAATCTATTTTTTTAGAATATATAAATATAGGTCAGGTGAGGTATTTGTGACCTAGACAAAAAGATAGTTATGAGGAAATGATAATTCAAATTTATTTATTTAAGATTGGGAGGGAAGTTGAAATGAGTTGAAAGATTAAAAAACATTTAATAATGTAATGTATTATGATCCGTATACCCATATACACATATACAAATGTATGAATGCATATACACACATATATAAAATTAATAATATAGAATAAGAAGTGAGATTAAAGGCGGCAAACCACTGACACCCAAAGGGCACACATGCATGTAATTATGCAAACACATTCACGCACACATATATACATATATACATGCACATATATACACATATATGTGCATGTATATGCATATATATATACACATATATATACACATGTACATATACACAAAGACATACATATACGCAGATATACCGCTAGGGTTAGTATATAACAGCTCCTAGAGTTTAACCAAAAATATAATCAAGAGGAATAATAGAAATCTCTCATATTAAGTAAATTTGTAGCGAAAGAGTTAAGAAGTAAGCTAAGTAATTTCGAATTGGTTGTATTTGATTCTTTTCTTATGTTTATATTGAGAAATAAGTTCACTTTTGGATTTGATTATGTTGATACTATCGGAGAACTTATGCTTATAACTTAAGATATGAAAAGATGACAAGAATTAGAACCTGTGGTATAAGACTTCGACTTTTTAAGAATAGCATAATTGATAGAGAAAATGGTATTTTTAGATTTAAGTTTTTGAATTTAAGTTTTTAGATTTAAGTTTTTTTTTTTAATTAAAGTGGTCAGAAAAGTTCATTGGCTATTATCAGCGATTTCATTATTGAACGGAGAAATGTGGTTAGATGTTCTAACCTATATTAAAGTTAAAGTCGCACCAATATAAGTGTATATCTTTTCTGGCGTTCGGGTAGTGTTAATAATTTGTGGATTTTCTTAGAGTTTGGGGTAGGGTTGTGGTTTAATTCAGGATTGTTATGCATAGTAATAGTGGGTTCAATCTGTATTTCTAGGGGAAGTTTGAATACTATAAATGTTTGGAGTAAAATACAGCGGATTATTATTAATGTTATTATTATTACTATTATTATTATTATTATTATTATTATTATTATTATTATTATTATTATTACTATCATCACTATATTCATTAATATTGATATTATTTATGTTATTAGTTGTGAAGTGGTTGTGTATGGGTGAAACGGTTGGTGGAACAGTCGGTTCACTCATTGGAGCTGCATTTTAAGTAGTTGATAGATGGGGGATTTCTGTTATAGGATGATTATTTCCAACTGTTGTAGGGGTGTTTCGTGGTAACACAGTAACAGTACACAAATATATGACATCCCTATAGATGCAATCGTTTCTGAGTGGGCAGTCTTGCTTATTATTACAATTGCTGTTAGCTTTAGACATTATAGAGATGGTCTGAGCTAATTTGATTTTTTGTTGTTTGAAGCTATTATCGTCTGTGCTATCTTAGACATTGTAAAGTACGAAATTTTAATTGAATTTTTAAAAATTAAATATGGTACTGTATCTATGTAGTTGCTTAAAAGAATTTTCTACAATCTTAAAAAATTCTTTTGGTATATTTGTTTTGACACTTGAACTGACGTGGGTTTAAGCCAAATATTTTTCTTTTTTCCATGACGATTGATGGGGTTTGGCTTGTTATGATATATGCACTGGGCGGAACTATGTTAGCAAAGCGGTTGATTTTTTACAGTTATGGTTAAATAGAATAGATTGTTTTCTAGGGTCTGTTTTATTATGAGTCATGTTACGCGTTATTACGGATGTCAGACGGCTGGTAACGGGATTATTGTGGTTATATTGTATTTTTTCATTATACCCTGAATTTTTAAGGCGTTATTGAAATAAGTTGCATTTTGGTTGAAAGCTTTTTATCTGCGGAAAGAGAAGTTTATCTAGAAACAGAAGGTACTGTGCGTGTTATAATAGAATTAGGGTGATTGGAAAACTTGTAATCATAGAAAAGTGTTATATATATGTATATATACATATATATACATACTTATATACAGAGATATATATACACACACACATATATATATATATAATTATTTAATTTAATTTAGATAAGCCAAATTACCATTGGTCGCAACAATAAATCTTTCGTTTTAATCTAAAAAAATCTTCTCATACGTCTGCAGATTGAAACGATAGACTTACTGTATCGACCAATGGTAATTTTGTTTATCTACATTGATTAAAATAAATATATTGCTCGTTAAAATGAATGGTTTTACTTTTGAATATTTTAAACCTGGAACACACACACACACACACAGACACACACACACACACACACACACACACACACACACACACACACACACCACACGCACACATATATATAAATTTATATATATATATATATACACACATATATATGTATATGTATATACATATAAATATACATGGATGTATACAGAGTAGAACATGACTTTAAATTTAGGATAATTGACAATTATATTAGTTTCAAGTGGATAACTAAATAAAAGCTTGTTGAAATCATGCTGTGATTTCTTTCGGAAAGGAATCAGAGAAAATTGTCTTGCTGAGAGAGAAAAAAAGAAACAACGTCTCTCCATTTTTAGCACATCCTGTATCTATCCACCTCACAAGAAGCGAGCGCGCCAAATTTATCAAGTGCCACAAGTGAGATGACGTGTAGCTTAGTGATAAGGGATTTTGATTTGTCAAACGAGATCACGTGTTAGATGTTAGGGGAATGCGTATCGAAATAGTCAACAATTAAGTTCATATAGTAAGTGAGTTGCAGTTGTCTTAAAACAATCGAGCACAAACGCAACAGTTTTTCTTTTTAAGTTATTGATTTTTTAATGAAAATTACAAATATGTTGAAATGTTGAAATAAACTATTCACCAATACACGTTGAACTACTACTTTTTTTCTTAATCAACAACCATTTTTTTTTTTTTTGCAGTAATGTCTTTTCCTGGGCTGACTTCTATAAAATGATATTTTGACAAATATTAGGTATTTAATTCGTTAAAAATATTACATTGTTAATAATTTCATGATTTTGCTTTACTTTTCTGAGTTTGACATTACATGCTTTACCAGTAGATTGTTTAATTTAACTCGCACACAGACACACACACACACAGACACACACACACACAGACACACACACACATACATACATACATACATACATACATACATACACAAACAAGCACATACGCACACTGGTCACACGTGGTACTGATTATACAACAAAGAAATACACCGAAACGAGTATGGCCACGGCCACCGAGAGTAAGAAGAAGGCATGTTAACTGAAAAATATCTGCAGTAAATGTAGGTAAGATTTGTCAGACTGTCAGACTCTCAGTACTATATGAGGGTCATTTGAAAAAGAGCAATAAAACATTTTTAAAAAGAAAAAGGAACACAGTTCGATTTATACTGAATCTGAACTTTATTCAATATAAAATATAAATATTATCTATGTAAAATTAAGTAATTTAAAAGCAATATGCAATTTAATACTGATAAAACTGAATTATGAATTTAGGGAACAAACAATTACAGAAACATAAAACACAAATATTTTTGGGCCTTCGGAACAAGATTACAGTGTAGTATCTGTTTTGATGCTGCACTTTACCTTTTCTGTCCTCGGTCGGTGGAGGAGAAATCTTTCATGACTGAGATTATTTTTGTTCGTATCCAGAGTGCCCCTTATTGGGAAGCTGGATTTTGCCCACAAGATTACATGTGGAAATATTTAAATAACTATTACTTTAAATACAGAAATTATATTTAAAGTTTTGGGTTTCTGTTCTTCTATGTCCATTTTTCCCCATGTTTTTCATCAAAATGTGTGGCGTATTAGTTGTCTCACAGGCCATCATCAGTGATCGCTCACTGGCAGTAACCTGTGGTGTTCCCTGGAGACCAAGTGACAACAAGTCTCCCCAGATTTCCAGTGTTCTCCACCTCTTGACTACTTGTGCAGATGATTGCATGTTATCGCAATAGTCGTTGTCACTGATTTCTCGTTGGCATCGGCCATTGGTGTTTCCTGGGGTTTAAGTGACAAAATGCCTCCCCAAGGTACCAGATTTGAACTGCACACTTCCAGTGGACATTTGGTTAGTACTCTCCCACCTCGGCCTTTTCATCCTCCCAGACCCTTCACAACTAGTTGGTGTGGCGCCAGTCGATGTCATCTACACCAGTTATTTTTTAATTATTTTTACTATTATCATTATGATAATAATAAGGGTGCTTGTGCAGTGTACGCACGTTATTTTAGATAGTATTTCCAAGTTAAATTAAATTTTGGGTTTGTATTACTGTACACATAGATTCGAAAAAGTTGTCAAAAAACAAATATATAACAAATAAATGTTATCAAAGGCAATATAAGTTACTTTTCTACCTAACTGGATATGTTTTTAGGGGTTTGTATTACTATACACATAGATTCGAAAAGGTGGTCAAAAATCAAATATATACCAAATAAATGTTATCAAAGGTAAGATGAGTTACTCTTCTACCTATCTGGAAAGGTTTTTAATGGTCTTACTCATTTTAAACGTGTAATCGCTTCGAAAATGTTTATCGATATATTTTAAAAAGAAAAATGTCGGCATCCTCGCTAATGAACTCACTAAGTTTGAGAAAATGAGTTTAAACAAACAAATTATACAAAATACTGTTAGAAACCCACCGAATATATGCCCGCCTATGTCACGGCAACATATATTGAGCGATTTCTAACAGTATTTTGTATAATTCTTTTGTTTAAACTCGTTTTCCAAAACTTACCGTGGGCAACAACAAGCATGCCGCCATTTGCATTTTTCAAATACATCAGTAAACACTGTATATTGTTCGAGCTGAATAAACACTTTACATTAAATAAAAACACTAAAACTTCACCCAGTTTGGTAGAAAAGTAACTTATTTTGCCTTTGATAACATTTATTTTTTATATATTTGTTTTTGACAACTTTTTCGAATCTATGTGTATAGTAAAACAAACCCCTCATGTAAATTATTTGCAGTTAAAATGTTATAAAAAACAAAAACTTGAAGTTTTTAATATATTTCAAATAAATAAATTACGCCCGGTGCTAAAATATTGAAAATTCACCGATCGTAAAAAAAAAAAAAAAAAAAAACGAAAAATGGCGTGAAAAATGCTAACTTTAAAATATTTGGAAATACTCAGTGAAAAGTTTTATTTATTATTAAAGGAACGAACTGAAAAATATTATATAAAAATTATTTGTTTTGTAGTAAAAAAAAAATGAAATATTCGACTTTCTCCGATAGAAATAAGTTAAAAAACGAGTTCACTTACTATATTCTGTTAGATTAAAACTATCCTAATATGCAATTATAATAATTATTATCCAAATGGAGAATTGTTCTGTCTCTTTAGAACATAGCCATATTTTGTATGCCTATTAGCGTGACAACGTGGTTGAATACCGAAAACTTTCTATACCTACAAGTTGATCAGGAAGTGATGCTACGCTGTCATGTTCACTAGCCTACTCTCTCGGTGGCGGTGGTATGGCGTCATTGGCAGATTAATTTTGTAATAAACGATTTTAAATGAAAACGATTACGTCACAAATAATAATCGAAATCGTGAAAATTGAGTGGAAAAACGAAATGGCGGGAATAATCGTATGAAAGCAAATTTCATTTATAAACGATATTTTTAGATAAACAATTCTGAAAGTAAAATAATCAGCATAAAAATCAGTCATAAAGAAGGCAAGCTTTCTAAGTAATACTGCGTTGTATTGAGGCAGTTTCATTGCTTTTTTTTGTGTTTTTAAAAAAAAAAATTTTTTTACTGAAGCGGATTTTTATCTTATTAAACATAAAATTATCCACAACCAACTCATAGCTAAGGAAATATGGATATCCAAATGTTTCGGATGGCCTTGTGCCATTTTCAACCGTCGTGCATTAACAGCGTTCAAATGAGAAAACAACCTATAACAAAGCGAATGAAAAATCGTAAAACTTCATACGAGGTTAAATGAGAAAAATGGCAGAAAGTTTTTCATACAGACGAAGATGAATCCGAATATTAAATAGCAGCATCCTCTTCATGCAGCATAGCTTCCATAACATGAACACGTGCGATTTACTCAGTTCGATACATAGTTAGAATAGTAGAGAGTAGCTTTGTTGAAATTTTCCCAAGATAGTTTTATTTATTTGCTTCCCCGCTGAGCAAATTAGGCACAAGGCCGTTTTTTAATGTGGAGAGATTGGGGAAAAGGGGACCAGCTCCCCGGGGAGTAGGGGAGCTGGATAATGACAATTGGTATGAAGGGTTCCCCTTACATTGACTAATAACTGATTGTCACAATGGCAATGACCTTATATGTGAGGTTGCCCCCACGTATCGTCTTTGATTGCAGTATCTGCTGGACCAGATACTACACAACGTCCCAAGATAGTATTGCACTTTTTTTTTTCAAAATGTTCAGCTGATATGTTTAAGTGTAGGATACTCTCGCATAATCGTTTCACAGATTTTATCTGGACTCTTTACCTGAGGACGAAGTCTAGATCACCATTACGTTTTCTGCTTCGTTGTAGAAAGTGGACAGCATGGCTTGGTATTAATAGATGAAGACGGACAATATTGGACATTCAAAAGATTCAAACCATCACAAGCAGTCAGCTTGGTAAGTTGCGTCACGAATTTCCAGTATTATCTTTTGTGTATAGGTATGTACGTATTGCAATCTCGAGTCCAGGGAATTCGAGAGACAGACTCCAGATACTCACCAACAAGTGATTGCAACAACTCACCAACTTTATAAACCCAATTCCTGGTTATTTCAATAATGCCTCCCTTATCTAACACATGATCTTTTCGACAAATCAAAGTCTTTTGTGCCACACCCATCTATGATTAATCAACATCATCATTTATGGTGCTATATAAATTTGACGCACTCGTTTCTTGGAAGGTAAATAGGTACCGCATGTGTTAAAATAGAATAGTATGTTTTTTTTTAAATTAATTTTCTCAGTAGGGTAGCTTTCCTTTATTCCTTTCGGAAAGACATCGCTGCATGATTTCAACGATCTTTCATTTAGTCATCCACTTGAAACTAATATAATTATCCTAAATTTAATTCCAAAGTAATGTTCTACTCCGTATGCACATATATATATATATATATATATATATATATATATATATATATATATATGTAGTATGCGTGTGTGTTTTTGTATATATATATGTATATATACACACAAACATTATATATATATATGCGTGTGTGTATGTGTTTTTGTGTGTGTATATATGGAAAAGGTGAATTACTTGAAGCATTACTGGTAAACAAATGTGCTTATGCAATCGTCAGTGTACGAAGTGACAATTACTGTCAGTCACTAAGTTAACCTTGACTATCTATATATATAAAAATGTAAATGTTGGTTCGTTCGGAATTAATTGTCTAAAAAACCACAGGACGGATGGCTTCCACGTTTTGGTATAATATGTTTACTATATCCATGTGTGTTTTTATATATTTCTTTTTAATTATAACATTATACTTAATTTTTCTATGATAAATAGGTGGATTTCTTTGTACAGAGAGGCCATTTTTTTATTTAGGGACAATTATTTATTACCGCTTCCTGTCACGTGACCAATGTTACAATTTAGCGGTTTTCCTGCTATATCTGGAGATTTCGGTTACAATCTAGCGGGAAATTCTAGAAAATCTGGAGGTATCTGGCACCCACACACCCGCATTAGATTATTAAAAAATAAAGAAAAGCGCTTGAAAATATTCAATGTAAGTAAAATAAAAAGTAGCATTTATTGCCTTTGCTAACAATTATTTATTGATTATTTGTTTTGTTTTTCACCTTTTTTTCAACTAACCATTCTTAAATCTCACTATAAAATCGATTTTTCCAAGTACATTTTAGGTGTGTGTGGGGGATTCCAACCTCCGAAGTTTGGGTTTGTATTACTGTACACATAGATTCGAAAAAGTTGTCAAAAAACAAATATATAACAAATAAATGTTATCAAAGGCAAGATAAGTTACTTTTCTGCCAAACTGAATATTTAAATTAACAACACGTGGTCTCAAAATGAATGACGACGCTCAAAGTGTATACACATTTTGACTCCTCCCTTTACTTAAAAATTCACCAAAAACCAGGAAATTAACGAATTTTAATGAAAATTGTAGTATTTTTCAAATAATGATCGCAGAATATAATGAACTAATTATTTTTTACTTAACTCTTAGTGAAAATGTTTTATTTTGTTTAAACAAAAAATACCTTTACTAAAGTTATGGTTTTCAGTAGTAAATAAAAAACGCAAGAATTTATTTTTGCTTTTTTTAAAGCATCGTAATTTGTAACAATAAAAAATAATTTTTACAGTAACATTACGAAAAAAGCCCCTGAAGTCCGTATTAATGTATTCGATATAACTCGAAGAAAAATGAATTATCGGATACTATTCAGGAAATTAAAGATTCAATTAGATTCCTATTTCAGTCACCTAAATTATTTAGGGTGAAATGAGTTTAGGAATTTATAGCCAAACCTAAATATTTTCTTTTTTTGGTAAATATCCAGATACGCTACTACAGAACACCGACCACTCTAATTTGTTTTTTTTTTGGGGGGGGGGACAAATATATAACAAATAAATGTTATCAAAGGCAAGATAAGTTACTTTTCTGCCAAACTGGATATATTTTTCGTGTTTTTATTCAATGTAACATATTTATTCAGCTCGAAAAACATAGTGTTTACCGATGTATTCGAAAATTCAAGATGGCGTCTCACACCCTCTTTAAAACCGTAAGTTTGGAAAAAGGTGTTATAAATAAAAAACTATACAAAATACTATTAAAAAACCGCCGAATATATGTCAACCTATTTCACAGTAACATGTATTGAGCGAGTTTTTAACAGTATTTTATCCGGTTTTTTATTTATAACATCTTTTCCCAAACTTAGCGTGTTAAAGAGAGAATCAGACTCCATCTTGAATGTTCCAATACATCGGTAAACACTGTATGTTTTTCGAGCTGAATAAACATGTTACATTGAATAAAAACACGAAAAATATATCCAGTTAGATAGAAAAGTAACTTATCTTACCTTTGATAACATTTATTTGTTATATATTTGTTTTTTGACAACTTCTTCGAATCTATGTGTACAGTAATACAAACCCAACATATTTATTGAGCTCGAAAAACATACAGTGTTTACCGATTACTTGGAAAATTCAAGATAGCGTCTGATTCTCTCTTTAACACGGTAAGTTTGGGAAAAGGTGTTATAAATAAAAAACTATACAAAATACTATTAAAAACCCGCCGAATATATGTCAACCTATGTCACAGTAACATATATTGAGCGAATTTTTAACAGTATTTTATCTGGGTTTTTATTTATAACATCTTTTCCTAAACTTACCGTGTTAAAGAGAGAATCAGACGCCATCTTGAATTTTCCAATACATCGGTAAACACTGTATGTTTTTCGAGCTGAATAAACATGTTACATTGAATAAAAACACGAAAAATATATCCAGTTTGGTAGAAAAGTAACTTATCTTGCTTTTGATAACATTTATTTGTTATATATTTGTTGTTTGACAACGTTTTCGAGTAATACAAACCCAATATGTTACGTTGAATAAAAACACGAAAAATATATCCAGTTTGGTAGAAAAGTAACTCATCTTGCCTTTGATAACATTTATTTGTTATATATTTGTTTTTTGACAACTTTTTCGAATCTATGTGTACAGTAATACAAACTCCACCGACCACTCTAATTTGTTTGGGGGGGGGGTGATGTTGGGGCGCGCGCGCGCCCCAACATCACATCCGCCCCATCCCCCAATGTACAAAGTAAAATCTTCGGAAAATGTTAAATGGTGTTCTAATTGGTAAATGTCGGTGCGTTACTTACGGAAAATTTGAAAATTCGATGTTCCAGGTAAAAAAAAACAACATAAATTAACCCCCCCTACTCCAACTTGGTGTGCTTTCCTTTTCTTATTTTATTTTTTTTTTCAGCTAATTTTAAATTTTCCACCCAAAAAGCGCTATAATGTATTTTTGAAAATTAGAAAATTCTATGTCCTGGAAAAAAAATCCCCTCCCCCCAACGTAGTTTGCTTGGTGAAGCCGTCGTTTATGCTACAGCGTGCATGCGCGTAGCATAAACAGAAGCTGCAAAATGGTGGAAAGAAGTTCGTGGGTTCAGGGGTAAATACCATGCAAACGGTAAATTTGCCCCAAGTTTGACTATCTGATTCGTTGTCAGCGACCTCAATTACCTATACAAAAACAAATTAGAGTGGTCGGTGTTCTGTAGTAGCGTATCTGGATATTTACCTTTTTTTTCTTGCTTAAAAAAATAGCATTAATACAGTAAGTTAGGTAAACTGACTTTTTTGTTTAAAAAATGGAATTATTTCCCTTTCGTTATTAACTTTTAAAAAAAATTTTTTTTTTAATAAATATTTTGTATTTAATATACATAAAGTACAATTGTTGAATGTTACTGTTTTGATTATATTCGTTTGGGGGGCACAATTAAGAAATTAAGAAAGATTAAAATGAAGTAAAATTTAAGTTTCCGTTCCATTTTTACAACAACCGTAAAACAGTGCATACTCAGCAAGTTTCATCGTCATTTATAAGCATATTGAAACACTAAATCAACATTTTATTTATTTTTTTTTGCATAATTAATGATGGAAGTATTTTTCTGTTTATTTTCTTAACATCTGTTAAAAAATAATAAATAATTTGTACATTCTCTTGAAAAATAGAATCAAACTTTTCTCTACTTTCACATGTGTTCCATTTTAACAAACTGAGCCACAGCAACGCGTGGCCGGGTACAGCTAGTATATATATATATATATATATATATATATATATATATATATATATATATATATATATATATATATAAATAATTGCTATATATTGGGTCCAATATAATCTATAGATATAAAAGGAAAAAATGTGTGTGTCTGTATGGCACATGCAACGAACACTGACAAAATAGGTATCGTTAAAAACATCGGCCTCTCGGACGGCAAATATCCGAAAATTAACCAAAAACATTATGTGCTGGTCAACTGGGCCGTTTTTTACAAGGAGCGGTCAGTTTTTTCTTCATCATACGTATTACAACGACTAAGATTATTTTCGACATCGTATGTCACGGTGGGCGTGGCGACTAAACTGTTCGCTTTTTTTTGTCCACTTCCTTTTCCTCTTTGTGTTACATGTTCGAGCCTACCTGCCTACTACTTTTTTGCGCTGGCACGGGTACTCGCTGTTATTTTAAGTGGGTTTTATAAACATTTTTTTAGGGCTTCGTTGATCAATACCCTTACCATAAACCCTCACCACACACGGGCAACGCCAGGTCTTCCCACTAGTATAATAATAAATACAAAATCTGCATTAATCAAAATATCATATTTAAGCGTATTTTACGACCGGATAAATGGTGGGCGACCTGCTAGTACCTTTTACAGGTGTAGAAATAGATTTTTTCTCACATTTTTAAATTTTCTTTTTAAAATTATGTGTCATCGGTTTCTCAAATCTTGAAATAGCAGTTTTTTCTTTATTTTAAAAAAGAATTCAAACAATTTGTGACAGCTTGAGTCTACAGTATTGTCGTCACCTGGCGTCTACAAGGAAATCTGTACGAAAATATCATTTGCTGATCAAATCCATTCGACTAGGTCACGTCTTGAGTGACAGCGTTGTGTGCTACGTCTTAACCAAAAGTCAGCTTTCACACTCGTACCCAACTCACTCTTGTTTGACGGCATCATATTATACACAGTTGATCCCCCCTTTTTTTTTTATAAAATTGCCACACGAAAGAACTTTTCTTTGTAGCTCTTGTAACAGATGATTCTCCAGATAGATTCACCAATCAGGGAGATGCGTCCTGAGCAATCAGCTTGGCAGTGAGTGGGTCGTTGTGACATTTTCTGGCGCTAGTTATGTGGTATTTCTTCTGGGTTGTCCTAAGAGGCTTACCCTCCCAGGCTTTACCTTCTGTCGTTGGTTTATGGTCAATTACCAGGGAATACCGACAGGCTGGTCAGGAATTTTTTGCCGGGAGAGAGTACGCTACCACTCTCCACGTGCCACGTCTTCTTGAGGTTGGAAAGATAAATAATTTTCTATTAACAAAATATCCAAATTTTGATCCAATTTAACAATTTAACAAAAATATCCAAATTTTGATCCAATTTATTGATAACTAGCATGAATACCCGGCGATGTCCGAGTGGACATAGAAATTCAGTTTGGACAGAGCTGCTATACTAATGATATTGAACAATCCCCAGAAAAGTACGGAAGAAATACGTGACAATCTGCCCAAAATCAAAATTGCAGCAAGTGTCCATGCGACCGGTAAAAAAAAAAAAAAATAGCCGCGGTAGGCAGGCTCTAACCTGAAACGCGAAAGACAGGAAGCTTTTGCCCATCGGCCCACGCGACTTTCGACGTCATTGCCCTGAAAAAATAACGTTTATAAACATAAACGCGTACGTCACTTGCAAAAATGTCGTCGCGAAACGTGACCCAACTCTGTAAGAAAGAATACACTTGACCACCACAGCAAATCACTCTATTTTTTTTCTTATTTTCAGATATTATGAGCTCGAGAGGTCGTTCTTTCAAATGGAACCAATTTCAACCGGGGCCGATGCGGTTAACGAAAGTTTTTAGCGGACACACGCAAACACAGAAACCGACGTTTGAGATTTACATAATAGAAGAACACAAGTGGCGCCCAGGGGAAATAAATCGAAACCGGCTTCTAAAAAGTCGATGTCGGTAATAATAATTAAAAATAAATCAAATTAAATATATTATCAATATAAATAACCTTTAAATAATAATCTTAAATAAAACTCTTAAAACAATTCTCTAACTAGAAACAGTAACTAATATACAGCTATTTAATAAAATTGATTTTCCTTAATGTAATATGCAAATGAGATTACCTCTTAATCGTATATTTTTGCAAGAATCGCACTATATATAGAAATAAATGAAATAGGAAAGTAATGGACCTTTTGTATATATGGATCAAATTGTGAACAATCATACAGACAGGAACACGAATATATATATATATATATATATATATAGAGAGGAGATAATTGTTATTTTAAAAATCTCAATCGTTTTTTTTTCACCGATTCTGTCCTTCAGTTGGTTGATCTGTTGGTCTGTGACGATTCAGTTTGGAATAACATATTCGTTGTTGAACGCGTAGATTTAATAGACTCATCTTATGTTAGATATGCATAGCAATCTCTTTATACGACGGTTCACAGCGTCACGCTTAAGAAATAAAGCTAAAACTTAAAAATGCAATAAGTAGATAGCAGGTTAGCAGCTCAATTTTAAACGAAAGTGGAATTAAAAAGAAAAAGCTTTAAACACGTTTTCAGCCAAACGTAATCAATTATTTTTCCCCTACTCTGTTGGGTCTTCAGATGTAAACAAAACATTTACAGCAACGAGCAGAAAAAAAAAAGAAAATTAGTATTGATGGCGATACGATACTCCGAAGTTTTAACATCTCAAGCAACTGATACAACGAACTCGGTGGCGTATACAACTTCCCAACTGATTCGGTTCTAATTTATATGTAAAAAGAGCACTTCCTGAACGAACTGATGCATGAATAATTCTTACTTAGGTCTTTCCCCCTGCAAAATGGTCCGGAAGTTCGCAGAGTTTATAATCTTCCAAATTCTGAATGATAACTCTGAAGATTAATCGATTCATGATAATCGTGAAATAGCATAGTTATAAAATTTAAGTTATTTGCAAAGATTGGTCTATAAAGGTGAATGAACGGATGAATGAATATACAATTGTCTATAATCTCACAGAATGTCTAATAGGAAAAGTCAGCTTCGCATTGGTACAAAATAACAATTCCTAAGTTTAATAGTATTATAGAATAATAATAATGATCCTAAGTTTAATAGTACAGAATAACAACAATAATCCTAAGTTTAATAGTATAGAATAATAATAATGATCCTAAGTTTAATAGTATAGAATAATAATAATGATCCTAAGTTTAATAGTATAGAATAATAATAATGATCCTAAGTTTAATAGTATAGAATGATAATAATGATCCTAAGTTTAATAGTATAGAATAATAATAATGATCCTAAGTTTAATAGTATAGAATAATAATAATGATCCTAAGTTTAATAGTATAGAATAATAATAATGATCCTAAGTTTAATAGTATAGAATAATAATAATGATCCTAAGTTTAATAGTATAGAATGATAATAATGATCCTAAGTTTAATAGTATAGAATAATAATAATGATCCTAAGTTTAATAGTATAGAATAATAATAACAATTCCTAAGTTTAATAGTATTATAGAATAATAATAATGATCCTAAGTTTAATAGTATAGAATAATAACAATGATCCTAAGTTTAATATTATAGAATAATAATAATGATCCTAAGTTTAATAGTATGGAATAATAACAATGATCCTAAGTTTAATAGTATAGAATAATAATAATGATCCTAAGTTTAATAGTATTATAGAATAATAATAATGATCCTAAGTTTAATAGTATTATAGAATAATAATAATGATCCTAAGTTTAATAGTATTATAGAATAATAATAATGATCCTAAGTTTAATAGTATAGAATAATAACAATGATCCTAAGTTTAATAGTATAGAATAATAATAATGATCCTAAGTTTAATAGTATAGAATGATAATAATGATCCTAAGTTTAATAGTATAGAATAATAATAATGATCCTAAGTTTAATAGTATAGAATGATAATAATGATCCTAAGTTTAATAGTATAGAATAATAATAATGATCCTAAGTTTAATAGTACAGAATAATAATAATAATCCTAAGTTTAATAGTATAGAATGATAATAATGATCCTAAGTTTAATAGTATAGAATAATAATAATGATCCTAAGTTTAATAGTATAGAACAATAACAATGATCCTAAGTTTAATAGTATAGAATGATAATAATGATCCTAAGTTTAATAGTATTATAGAATAATAATAATAATGATCCTAAGTTTAATAGTATTATAGAATAATAATAATGATCCTAAGTTTAATAGTACAGAATAATAATAATGATCCTAAGTTTAATAGTATAGAATAATAATAATGATCCTAAGTTTAATAGTATAGAATAATAACAATGATCCTAAGTTTAATAGTACAGAATAACAACAATGATCCTAAGTTTAATAGTATAGAATAATAATAATGATCCTAAGTTTAATAGTATAGAATAATAATAATGATCCTAAGTTTAATAGTATAGAATAATAATAATGATCCTAAGTTTAATAGTATAGAATAATAATAATGATCCTAAGTTTAATAGTATAGAATGATAATAATGATCCTAAGTTTAATAGTATAGAATAATAATAATGATCCTAAGTTTAATAGTATAGAATAATAATAACAATTCCTAAGTTTAATAGTATTATAGAATAATAATAATGATCCTAAGTTTAATAGTATAGAATAATAACAATGATCCTAAGTTTAATATTATAGAATAATAATAATGATCCTAAGTTTAATAGTATGGAATAATAACAATGATCCTAAGTTTAATAGTATAGAATAATAATAATGATCCTAAGTTTAATAGTATTATAGAATAATAATAATGATCCTAAGTTTAATAGTATTATAGAATAATAATAATGATCCTAAGTTTAATAGTATTATAGAATAATAATAATGATCCTAAGTTTAATAGTATAGAATAATAACAATGATCCTAAGTTTAATAGTATAGAATAATAATAATGATCCTAAGTTTAATAGTATAGAATGATAATAATGATCCTAAGTTTAATAGTATAGAATAATAATAATGATCCTAAGTTTAATAGTATAGAATGATAATAATGATCCTAAGTTTAATAGTATAGAATAATAATAATGATCCTAAGTTTAATAGTACAGAATAATAATAATAATCCTAAGTTTAATAGTATAGAATGATAATAATGATCCTAAGTTTAATAGTATAGAATAATAATAATGATCCTAAGTTTAATAGTATAGAACAATAACAATGATCCTAAGTTTAATAGTATAGAATGATAATAATGATCCTAAGTTTAATAGTATTATAGAATAATAATAATGATCCTAAGTTTAATAGTATTATAGAATAATAATAATGATCCTAAGTTTAATAGTATTATAGAATAATAATAATGATCCTAAGTTTAATAGTATTATAGAATAATAATAATGATCCTAAGTTTAATAGTACAGAATAATAACAATGATCCTAAGTTTAATAGTATAGAATAATAATAATGATCCTAAGTTTAATAGTATAGAATAATAATAATGATCCTAAGTTTAATGGTACAGAATAATAATAATGATCCTAAGTTTAATAGTATAGAATAATAATAATGATCCTAAGTTTAATAGTATAGAATAATAATAATGATCCTAAGTTTAATAGTACAGAATAATAATAATGATCCTAAGTTTAATAGTATAGAATAATAATAATGATCCTAAGTTTAATAGTATAGAATAATAATAATGATCCTAATTTTAATAGTATAGAATAATAATAATGATCCTAAGTTTAATAGTATAGAATAATAATAATGATCCTAAGTTTAATAGTACAGAATAATAATAATGATCCTAAGTTTAATAGTATAGAATAATAATAATGATCCTAAGTTTAATAGTATAGAATAATAACAATGATCCTAAGTTTAATAGTACAGAATAACAACAATGATCCTAAGTTTAATAGTATAGAATAATAATAATGATCCTAAGTTTAATAGTATAGAATAATAACAATAATCCTAAGTTTAATAGTATAGAATAATAATAATGATCCTAAGTTTAATAGTATAGAATAATAATAATGATCCTAAGTTTAATAGTATAGAATAATAATAATGATCCTAAGTTTAATAGTATAGAATAACAACAATGATCCTAAGTTTAATAGTATAGAATAATAATAATGATCCTAAGTTTAATAGTATAGAATAATAACAATGATCCTAAGTTTAATAGTATAGTATTTTTATTGGGAATTGTAAACGGTTGAGCTGAAATGGTATGTCAGAAGGAATAAAAGGGAATACGAGGAATTAACAGTTTCACCTTTAAAATTTCCAGTTATTATAATGGTTTTCAGAACATTAGTTTTCAAAGACTTTATTGCTAAGCGTGTGCCATTACACAGTTTAGGTGGATCAAGATTTCTTAATAATATAACTGGAGTCCCTTTCCTTCAATGGTGTAGCATTACAGGCGGTTGTAATGAATTCTACTGGAAATTCTACTGCTTGATCTTCATTAATAACACAATGAATGGATAGATAACTCTTCAAAGATTATAATTGATCATACCAGCAGCATTTCTAGGAACCAAGATTGCTCTTTCACGAATCCATCCAACATGACAGACATTTTATGCAATAGCTGGAAAACCTTAGTCATCAGGTAACCAATTGAATTTACCGTCTGGCCACATAGTAATTCGTGCAATTGAAGATCTCTATTCAATGTTATTGAACCAGTGCAAATGAAAAGGAGGTGATTTGAGAAAAGTGCCGCAAACTAATCATCAAATAAATGTGTCCTCATAATAATATTCTCCAAACATAAAACCAAAACGTGGTCATCACACAGTATTGCAGAAGTACCGAATTTTCTTATCACATTTTAAATGAAAAGAGAGAATTCGCGACCGAATCAATCGTTCGGTTCTCAAGGACAGCAGCATTTTGTTTGATAAATTAACTGATATATTAAAGTTATTACAGACTATAACGTTTTGTTTAACCTATCTCTCTTTTTAAACCATTCTAAGGATAACTTATAGTAATATCACGATTAAATATTAATAATGTAAAGTTCTGGTGTAGGATGATTTCGGAATACTATGTAAAACGAATATAATCATACAATATTGTAATAACTTGGCAATTGCCGCTTTGCTCGTCTACCGGCGCAGGGTCGATGAGCATATACTTTATAAAATTTATTGTTTTTGAGCAAATTCAAATTTTATTAAATTTCGTTTAAAAATAACGGGGAAGAGAACTTCTGTTTATGTTTGAATGATTACTTTCGTGTCACCCTTTCATTGGTTGATTTCTGACAACGATTATAAAGTTAAATTTGGGGCTGATGAATCGTTCATCAGGTATGAAAACATGATATCCAACGTAACATCTAATGTAATCCCTGGTAACGGTCTTATTTTCACAACCGAGTAGTTAGTAATGCGCAGGAGTGTAACTGAAGCAAACGACAAAGCAGATATTTATCACGCGCGCCCCAAATGGAAAAAGGGGTGTTTATTCCGAAAGCTGTTCTTAACATAATGAGGTTGGGGATGTTTATTCAAAAAACCGTTCTTAACATGGGGAGGTTAGGGATATGTATTCCGAACACCGTTCTTAACATGGAGAGGTTGGGGTTGTTTAATCGAAAAGCCGTTACGCATGCGCATTACTAATTCGTCGGTTGTGAAAAATATGGTTGCCAGAGATTACATTAGCTTTTATGTTGGATAACAAATGTTTTCCCATCTGGTAAGCTGTTTATCAGCCCCAAAGTTAACTGTAATATTCGTTGTCAGCGTACCCGATACCAAAAGTCGACAAAGTGAACGGTAAGTTAAAGTTAATATAAAAAAAAAATACCGAAAAATTTGTATTTTAGTCAGAGACCAATTGTTTAAAAAGACTGATTTTGAAATCAATATTTGTTTTCTCCAAATTTAATGATTAATTTTATTTAATTAGTTACGAAAAATGATTGTCAAATATTTATCTTAAAAGACTGTAAGAAATTAAAAAGAAAAGTTTTATTTTTCAAGCCTGTAAATAAATAATTTGATTCCGCTTGTCGTAAAATACGTTTAAATATATTTAAAATCATGCAGATATTCGCATTTATTGATACGAAAACATGATGGCAAAAAATAAAATGATTTGGTGCCATCAGCTAGAATCGAAACCAAAGCATCCAATGTTCAGCCGTGTTCTCTACATCATTATTTAGAGGAACATAATAAAGATTAAATGTTTAAAGACTTGAACAAATGCATTTAATGTTAACATGCGCAGAAGAAGTAAAAACATGTTGGAATACTTCGCATTTCAACAAGTTATTTATCACCCCAAGCAAAGATTTTACTTGTTATAAACCATCCTTTGTGTCTAATTACTATTTCTTGTGAATTCTAGTGTTATATGACCAGTAGTTTACCTGTTACCTGCTAAATATTTACACACATATACATCTATTGTCTTATTTATATAGATTTGATTATCTGTGAAGAGCTTAGAAAAAGGTCATATTTCCAGAGTGCCCGACAAAAATCTAAAAAAAGCTGCCTGTAAATAACAAACTGATCAGAAAAATGTTATCACAGCAACGATGACGAGGAGGAGGAGGAGGAGGAGGAGGAGGAGGAGGAGAAGGAGAATGAGTGCTTCCATCGACTGAAGGCGTACTTCGAATTAATAAGCCGCCCCAAACACCACTTACTCACTTCCGTTGGAGCTTGACATTTTTGCTCATTAAAATATTTTTTCCTCAAACCAGTTCTTGAATGGAGGATGTCTCATAAGAGGTGCCACCATCATTTTAATTTTGGTTTTACTTCAGCAACACAATTTCGTTTACACAAACAAGGCACGCCTACTGTCAATTTGCAATAATGCCTTCAATGGCATCCTAAGTGGGGAGTTGAGCAGCGAGAACTAAAAATCAACTGATCACTGTTGACTAAGAGTCATGCTGACCAATTGGTTGACACAACTTTTATTACGAAACCTTTTAAACCCACCGTTTGTATTTTGGAATGAAGTTTTCTGTCTTGGTAAATAGTTTTAATCTCAATATATATTTAAACGTTTTGTTTTTGTCCATTGACAATAATAAACTTTTTACTTATGTATGTTTCTGCTTTGGAAATCATAAAGTACTGGAAATGTTTCTTGTCCCAGATAAGCTGATTCATATTAGAAAGCAAATATGTTTTTTAAATCAAGTGAAGGGATGAAGGTGAAAGCACGCATCGTCCATTTTATTTATTACTTAAAATTATTATTATAAATAAAATTATTACTTATAAATTATTATTTATTACTTAAGATTATTATTATAAATAAAATTATTACTTATAAATTATTAATTATTATTTAAAATTATTATTATATATAAAATTATTACTTTAAATTATTATTTATTGCTTAAAATTATTATTATAAATAAAATTATTACTTATAAATTATTATTTATTACTTAAAATTATTATTATAAATAAAATTATTACTTATAAATTATTATTTATTACTTAAAATTATTATTATAAATAAAATTATTACTTATAAATTATTATTTATTGCTTAAAATTATTATTATAAATAAAATTATTACTTATAAATTATTATTTATTACTTAAAATTATTATTATAAATAAAATTATTACTTATAAATTATTAATTATTATTTCAAATTATTATTATAAATAAAATTATTACTTATAAATTATTATTTATTACTTAAAATTATTATTATAAATAAAATTATTACTTATAAATTATTATTTATTACTTAAAATTATTATTATAAATAAAATTATTACTTATAAATTATTATTTATTATTTAAAATTATTATTATAAATAAAATTATTACTTATAAATTATTATTTATTGCTTAAAATTATTATTATAAATAAAATTATTACTTATAAATTATTATTTATTACTTAAAATTATTATTATAAATAAAATTATTTCTTATAAACAGGGTTGCGGAGTCGGATGGTGAACGTTCAACTCCGACTCTGACTCCGCCTCCGACTCCTTGAATTCCTAAAATGCCGACTCCGACTCCGACTCCGACTCCAACCCCTTTGATATCTTAGACTCCAACTCCCGACTCCTTGACCCCTCTGTGGAAATCTATTCTGCAGATCCATATGCCAGCCTCCCACACCTGTTCAACATACCAGCCTCCCACACCTATTCAGCATTTTATAATTACTTTTCATGTATATCATTTTTTATGTTTAACATTCACTTGTATGATAAATATACTCACATATACACTCTACAAGCTCTATTTATTTATTTATTTATTTATTTATTTATTTATTTAACGTTAACTCCTAACAAGGCATATCATCACTTGGACAAAAAAGGCTACTTTTTGGGACCATGTCTAGGAAAGATTAGCACGATGTCGGTTTATGTTACATTTAAACTTATGCATATCAGTACGACCAGGAAAGCAGGTAGCAGGAAGGGAATTCCAAAGTCCAGCTGTTCAAGGGAAGAAACTATTAGAATAAAGAGCTTTTTGGCATCTGGGTACCTCAACAGTAAAGGGTAAGATCTTATTGCTGAACGGGTTTGTTGGGGATATGTACAGGGTACAAGTGCAACGAGTTCATCAGAACACATTCCATTAAAACATGCACAGAGATGCAACATTGTGACGATGGGACAAGGGATGGAGCTTAGTTGATAAAATGGGACAGATTAGTGTCTTGTAATTGTTAAAGGAGAGCAGCTTAGTTTTACTAGCATTAAATATTACCATCCATTTGCGTCCTCATTCAACTATGGTCTGGAGGTCATTTTCTAATGATTTTGTCATTGTCTTAGATTTATGTACATCTTTTCTTCCCTAATGCATGTTATAGAGCATTCTATCATAAGCAAATATCCCCATCTCGGACACAATGTTATCAGGGAGGTCGTTTTTGAATATCAGGAATAATAGTGGTCCAAGGATCGACCCCTGAGATACTCCTGCATTAATGTTATGCTGCTTGGATGTATGTCCATCAATGACAACCTGTATGCTTCTATTGTCTAAGATGGATCTAATTTATTATATATTTAGTATACGTCCAGTTATAATGTACAATTTAATTTTCATTAGCAACCCTTTGTGCCAGACTTTTTCAAAGGACTTGGATGTATCATGTATCGCAGACATGAGAAGGGGTGATTTTTACATCATCTAATGTGGCTTTAGTCCTCATAGAGAATTTTGGGAGGGAGTTGTTTGTTGGCTCTAAGGTGGAGTTAGAGGCAATTGCCAGGACATCAGTTCCACCTTCTTATTTACCATGAATGCAAACTTCTGGTTGTTGCTCAATAAAGGAATTACTGACTGTCCTTTATTCACTACACTAGTATAGATTTTTCTGAAATGACGAGTCTCTAACTTTGGCGATTCTACGCGTTCCCTGATTATTTCAGCATGCTTTCTTTTGGCTGTTGCTATTTCTCTCTTACAATGATTTCTAGCATCTACGAATTTTGCTTATTTGTATTTGACTTATGACGTACAAACTGGCAGAATGCATGCTGTCTTTTTGCCATAGCAGCTGCACAGTCTGTAGTGAACCATGGGGATGAGTGGGGCTTGTTATAATACTTCTGTGTGAGAACATGTGCTTCAATTCCCGCTTTGCACCATTCAGTTGTCTTATTGGCATTCTGTTCAGCAGGAAGAGAGAAGATATCGGTCATGGGGCATCTTAGATGTGTTCTCTAATGGTTTCTCAGTAAGCCCTGTTAATAACTTGTGGTTTTGAGCAATAATTCCTCACCTTGAGGTTGGGATATAAATGTGATGTCAACTGATACCACGAGGTGGTCTGCGTTTCCAAGTGGACTGTGGGCATTAGTCATACAATCCTCAGGTAGTGTGGTGAGGAATAGGTCTAGAAGTGAAACCTGCTGAGGTTCACGATCTGGTAGGCCAGTTGGAAACATTACTGTCTATGTGAGGGAATGGGCTATAGAGAAGATATTAGTGGAGCGTCCAGCTGTATCTGTGTAACCTGAGAAACCAAGCCAATTTTTATGGTGGACATTAAAGTCACCAAACGCATGTATTTGACCGTTACTATCCAAGGAGAGTGCTGCATCTATACTATCAGAGACATGATCAATTAGGGTACTGACTTGATGAAAAACAACAGAGAAAACATAAGTAACTAACACAGTGATGAAATGTTAGTCGAAAGCATATAAAAGCCTGGTCATCCGATTCAAGATTTTTCTTTCTAATTTAAGGGAGAGTGCTACGAATATAGACTCTAAGTGCGTGCATAATTCTATCCGAGTCCTTACGGCAAAGAGGGAGGTATCCTGTAATGTTAAAGAAGTTGGAGGGGATTGAAGAGTGTAAGTTTATTTCACTTAATGCTAAGATATTAGTGACATGCAATATGATTTCCATTCTGCTAGATCTACAGCAGATGTGGTAATGGTTATATCTCATAGGATTAGCGAATCTCACAATGGAGGCTTCCTTTCTAGGGCAATTACTCTTGACATATCAAAGACATTTGATGGGGTATGGCATAAAGGCCTTCTTAACAAAATCTCCAGCTACGATATAACTGGAAATGTTTTTTCAGTTATTAAATCATTTCTCTCTGATAGGTTCATAAGAGCAGTGGTGGATGAGCAAAAATCAGAAGCTCACAGTATTAATGCCGGAGTCCCTCAGGAGCCCATCGTAGGCCCAACTCTCTTACTGATCTGCATCAATGATCTTCCAAATTACATCCTAAGATCATTCGAAGACATTTATGCTGATGACATTACCATCTATGTCAACACATCAAAGGCCGTAAATGACCAAGTTCTCTCTGATTCTCTCTCATCTGACTTGGAGCATGTAGTACAATGGGGAAAGAAGTGGCTGGTTTATTTTAATGCGTCTAAAACCAAGCTTCTATCTTTATATAATCAACGCTCTGATCTCCTATCTGGCATCAATTTAAATGAATAGCTCTTGTCTTGGGGAGGCTCCATGTTTTGACAAACTTCTGGGTTGGAAAAATGGTGGGACCCTTCTAGCGCTCCAGTAGATATCTCACTGCTAATGCAATTCTCTACCTAAGTAAGAGTCAGGTACATCCACAGATGGAGTACTGTTGCCACATTTGGACAGGAGCTGCTGGAAAACTCTTATCATACTTTGACAAAGTTCAAAATAGACTTCGTAACCTGGTGGGAGTGCCCTTTTCTCTTCCTTGCAACCTCTTCCCACAGAAGAGACGTTACAAGCCTGTCTTTACTCTATCACTATTTTCATGGCAGCTACCTGTCTGAGCTCCAATCTATGATCCCCCCTCCCCAAACCTTCATGAAAAACACTCATCTAACTGAAACCACTATCAATAATTTCCCCCACTCTTTTTCTGTGCCTAATCCTAAACATAGATTCCATGAACAAAGCTTCTTTCTTAGAACTGCATGCCTGTGGAACACTCTTTCAGTTCCCTGCTTTCCAGCTGACTACAATTTGATCATATTCAAGTCCAACATAAACAAATTCTTGATGAGCCACCCCCTTAAGTAATCCAATTTACCAAATTTCCACTACTAACGATTACTAGGATATTGTGCCAGTAACTTCTGTACATCATTAACCATTATACTCGAGTGACCTTTGGGCCTTGATAAGCAGTGGCTCCTTTGTAAAAAAAAAAATAGGAAGAAGCTATAAAGGGCTATAGTGCCATGGGTTGCTTCTTATTGATTTATGCCCGTTATTTTTTTAGGGTGGGGGAGATAAGATTGTGATTCCGGATTGATCCCAAACTAATCCAATTGCCAAATTCCATTTGATTCAGTAACTGGATAACTTTCAGATTACAATCCGATTTTATCCAATGTAATCTACAGTGATCCTACTCAAAGACAGAACTTTCATTGATCTTGTGTGACATCACAACCAAAACGAAAACAGCTATCTAGACAGGATTTGCAGTGATCTGACAAACCGAAATGTCTTGATGAAATGGAAGCATTACAGTACAGTACAAAATATGAGATATCTCCAAAAATAAAAGCAAAGCCATACAAAAACTGCTAAATTGTGCGAACCACTGCTTATGAAGCAATTAAGTTATTACTTATTCACCAAACCTGTTTTCCTGCTCTTATTTACTTATACTGCTTCCTTCTTTTTGGAAATCATAATTTATCATTCTATGACTAAGTGTAATGTTTAAATATAAGGCTTATACTGGCCACATGTATATTGTTACTGATGTATGTGACTAAAATAACTGGCACAAATGTTATTTCTAAATGTCTGCTTTAAAGGAATAATGCTTTACCTCCAAGACGCCTTCCTGTCTGTTTTGCATGATAAACATACTCTTAAATCCTCTCTAAATCCCTGTATATCTATATTGTATATTAATGCTGTATTCTTGTAAGTTATATCATTTCTCCTGTTTCAACTGGACAAACAACCAATTGCTCTTCTCCCCAAGCTGATATAAAATCACATACTTTGCATGTACCTTGGGAGGAGGGTTTAGCTTCCGGTCCTAAACTTTAGTAGGTTGACCTTTTCAAAATCGATAAATACTAAACATCTATAGATTTCTATTGCTAAGGGATGCATTAGCTTAACCTATATTTATACTCTATAGAATATCTAATAACTAATAGATAACTAATAGCTACAGTTTGTGCCCAGATTATAAGTGATCTGTATTAACTAGCAACTATATCTTTCTTTCATTAGATGGGATAAAGTACTGGTGATTATCTTTACTTGAAAACTAACACCTAAAGCACATTTCGAAATGTACCCTAACCTTTATACTATAATTTTCCAATTAGTCACTGAGCCACAAACCACATTTGATCTTTTCTTAACTCTAGTAGATATTCACCTTTAATCTACACCCCACACTCATACATACCTCCTTTAAAAACGTAAGCAATCCTCATCCTATTCTGAGGAGTGTAACTTCAAAGCAGATACTAATTCTTTGATATTAACTCTATCAATCCTCACTATCCATGCAACCAGGTGCAGGGAACACCCTCTCAGTGCTGATGGACCAGTATATCTGGTTAGATAATCCATCTAGGATAAGGAAAACTCTGATTTGTAAACCTGTGCCACTGACCTCATACGTCTTGGCACCAAACAGGAGAGGGAGGCTTCCTCATTCCTAGACGACAACCTCCCTAGAGTGGGTGACTTGATCAAATCACTGGTTTGCAAACCTAAACTGCTTAAGGAGTAGTAAGGCTCTACCTATATACTTCTACTTGCACAGCTGCCATATTACTTCTTTGCCTATTAGCTAGGAGCAGAGGTGTGGCCACAAGGACTCATTAGAGACGCCCAGTGCTTAGCCTTGTTTCCTGACTAGGGCAATGAATGCCATTCCCTACATTTGCGTTATTCCCTTATCCTATAACTGGGCATCTTATGGGTGCTTATTTACCATATATGCTAACATGATGGGACTGGGCCACTCCTGTCGGACAGGTTTGAGGGTACCGGTTTGACAGTTGCTGGTTGCTGTTCCCAACTGACAGTACAGAAGCCCTTTGATAGCGCTTAGAGCGGCTATTCTATCGTCAGTTGTGTAATATCGGGATATTTGTAGTGCCATGTCACGCATGAAAAGGCACTCTGTACTCATCTCTGGTGGGAATTCTCGAGACCACATTCTTGTGGATGAGGAGCCGGCTGATGGTCTACTCCTGTTGCATGATGGTGCCTATGTACATGTGTTTTGCCTAGCACCTCAATCTAGATCTGAAACTACAAAATAGAATGAAATGATAGCTCAATCCAAAAAAATGTTCAAACCAGACACACACTCACGCCTCCTCTCTTGAGGCTTGCATTTACACATATCCGAGGACTTAGAACTAACTTAGAGGATGTAGAATCATTTCTCCTATCAAACTCCCTGGATATCTTAGCACTAAGTGAAACTAACTTGCACTCCTCCATCCCCTTTAACATCTTTAACATGTCTAGTTATCTTCCACTTTGTCATAAGGACTTTAACAGGAACAGACTTGGAGTCTATATTTGTAACACCCTCCCCATGTCTAGGGAATCTAAACTAGAATCAGGTGACCAGGACTTCATGTGCTTTAAACTAAATTTACAACATAGCGTTAGCTACTTGTATTTTCTTTATTGCTCTCCATCAACCCAGGACTGAACTATAATCAATCATGTCTCCACACAGATGCTTTGTTTATAGTAGTGAAGGCTTTGTGCAGAACCGACCACTCTTTTTGGTATAACTGTTAATTACAGTCGGTGCAATGGCTTCCACAGGAACGAGCGGACAGTAGACTTCAGGTTTTTAAATCAAAGTTTTCCTTTTTCTGTATACCTGTCTTAACGAAAACTGAAGGTGCATTTCTCCAAGTGGAATAAACGCGCTCCAGATACCAACTTGGAAATTTCTACGTTCCGGCGCATACATATGTGAGGCTATGATTGTTGTTGTTGTTGTTGTTGTTGTTGTTGTTGTTGCTGCTGTTGCTGCTGTTGTTCATCATTTATTCATTTCGTATGTATTTCTAGCTAGAATTCTTTCTAGAAAGACACCAGCCACTTACGGGAGGAACCACGTAAAGGTTTTCTCATCCCTAAGCGAAAGTGTTTCTGTGGAACGTACTGGATTCGAACTTAGAACACCAGGTTGTCAGTCCGTGCCGTTAACCACTTAGCCATCGACACCTCCATTGTTATTGTTGGATACGAATACAACATCGAACATCTTTTGGTTGATGCCCTTATCGTAGATCTGGCGTACTTCATGTTCTTGAAGGATTTAAAGGTACTCTCCACACAGATATTAATAGGAACCAGCGGTAGGTTCAGGTCGTCGTGAATGTCGCCACGTTTAAGCATTAAGTATCGGTTTCATATGCGCCAACGCGTAAATGTTATCATATCTTTGTATTGCTTGTCAGAAAGTGTCCACAGGCATATTAGCAAGAATGATAAAAGTTCATCGCATCCCAGCGCAGACACCGTGCCATTTTATCAGACTCATTTAGCAGGGTTGTGGTTCTAATCAGTCAGTTTTAAGCGGCCATTATAAAAACATAAGTTTTCGAAGATATAGCTCCGACGATTACCCGTTACTACAATCCTGCGCGTTGAGAAAGGGTGTGACCATAGGGACATGCTGATTCTGCCTGTTTATATTAACGTCCTATGGTTCACATGCAAAAAAATAAAGCCATTAGTTTACCATTAATGTCATACACACACACCATCACCGTTGCCTTCCTTGAACGAGTGTAGGTCAATGCAATCATTGTGTCAATACGTTTTGAATCCAGCTTTGTACATGGAAGGAAATCAACATGTGATTCGTTGTTCATTTCTGTTTTATTCTCATGGAAATCGTTTCAGACAACGCATGAAGCCACTTGATGTAAGGAGCTAAAATACTACTTGAATGTCAAAAACTTACTAACGTTAAATGTTAGATGAAATAGATTATCACCCAGGAAACAGCAATTCTTTTCTCTTTGTCACAAACATCGTTTTTGGAATATGAGAACTAAAGGAAAAAATGCGGCTGTCGAAAGTAAACCCAAGATCACTTTCTACTTCTCTTAATTATAACGTGAGACCGAGTTGGTAAAAATCCCTTGAAACTCGGACCAGATATAAATGTATACGTTATTTCCCTTACACCATTTTTTCCAACTAAAAAAAAACAAAAAAACAACGCGTTCCTGTAATCCACCGTTTTGAAAATATATTGGCAAATAGATCTTCAACGGCACTAATTTTTGAACGCATATGTAAACATAGTTAGTGTACTATTCACGAGTCAATCTCTTATTCATTTTTTAAAACGTAATTGCTTTTACAGTTGTGCTTTCTCGGCGCTGATCATAAATGCGGCACAGTTTTTCCCTTTGCGGCAGCTGCCATCGATCGTTCCGAACTAATCGGTTAACTAACATTGATTTTCACCGCACGATAAAATAAAAAGACAGAAAGTTCCTGGCAAACAGGCACATATCAACCTGTTGAATATTTAACCTCCATAAATAACTGAAACTTCCGGTTGGAAATTTATAAACATGCGCAAACGCATATGTGCTAAATTGAATTGCGAGTTTTTTCTTTATTTCATTAAATGAAGCAAGAAACAAATACACGAGTTATATTGAGCTATATGCATCAACCTAGTAACGTGATACTTTTTAAGGGTCGTAAATCTTCTGGCTCCTTCAATGTAAAAATGGTATTAGTCGGATATTGGATGCTTTACGTGCTCAGTGTTTCAGGTGATTCGACTATGTACAACGTACTAACTCTTACGTCGACTATTACAAGGCTGATCATGATGATTACGACGTCGACGATGATAATAATGATGATGCCAGTTTAATTCTTGCTTCACTCATAATCCACATCGCCCACAAATATTTCTCAGACTCGCAATTTTATGTCGTTGTGAAATTGTAATGATTATGAGAAGTTTCTTATTGCCGTTTGATATTTGAAATTTCATCACAGCGACGATTTCTTGACAAATTACGTAAACACATTCTCTGAACTACATAATAAAAAATAAAAAAGATCAAAGTGTAGTATCTGTTCTTCAGATGCTGCTCTTCATTTTCTTGTTCTCTTTCGGTGGAGGAGAAATCCTTCACGACTGAAACAATTTTTATTTTTGTACCTTGTCTCCACGTTAAAAAACGACCCTGGTGTCTAACTCTGTCCCGTGGGGAGGCATAGTAAATAGGTACATAATAAAAAATATCTGATTGTCTAGTCACCGTTTAGAATTCCGTTCTCCAAATTCACTTTTCTTCTCTTACTCGCTTGTTTTTATTCACACGTAAGAGATTTTAGGAAAAACAAGTAAGGCAATCAGAATGTATTGAATGTAAAAATAATGAAAACAACAAGTATGATAATTAATACGAACAATGCAAAACAAATGTAGAGTAGCCCAAGAAGCGTCATATTTTGCAAGGCAAACTGAACTTTGGTGTACCAAACTCTATTCAAAACGAATCAATAGATATCGTTTGATGTGGTACAATAGAAAGCGGTCTTAAAAACATACGCACATCCGGAATATCAGGTTCCCTCTTTCGAAGATTTGCCAAAGCAATTAAATATTTTACGTAAAGTGTCTCTGAACACACTAGACTGTCTCCTCTAAGAAATATAACAAACTGGGCACGTGTTAAATAATACAAATAATCAATTTTAGCGCATTTTTTAATTTAATGCAAGTTTGTCGCCATTTTGTTATACATTACAGTTTTAGATCCATTTTCTAAGTATGATAGTATTTGAGTCACTCTACATGTCTAAATGCAAATATAGTAGCACTATAATATTGGATAATTTGGGGATCACAGTTTGAGAAATGCTGCGATATAGTCTAGCTTTCAGCTGAAATTTCATGTTGTTTACATGCAGATAAAAAATGGTGGGTAAGACAAAATTCACTTGAGGGCCGGATATGGCTCGCGGGCTGGGTGTTGCCGACTTCTGCTCTATACCTTCAGAGAGTTTAATAAACCGTATATAATTTATTTATAGGAATTAT
Organism: Euprymna scolopes; assembly: GCF_053919585.1. Taxonomy (NCBI): domain Eukaryota; kingdom Metazoa; phylum Mollusca; class Cephalopoda; order Sepiida; family Sepiolidae; genus Euprymna; species Euprymna scolopes. Next base: position 86,617,970 of record NC_136493.1, read on the forward strand.
GTTGTTGATTTATTTAATTTACGTGTAATTTTTTTACAGATGTAATCTTCTTCTTTTACAAATAATTTATAGTTAGTTGTAGAAAATATAAAAGTAATTTAAAAAAATCTTATAAGTTGATCAATTTTTTTTGTTGCTTGCAGAAACTTGTGAACTGTGATGAATTCGGACAATTATATCGGGCCGTTGATTCAATGTTAATCTTACAAATTTTATAAAATGAAGCTATTACTTTAGAAGGCTCAACAGTTTTGTCATATCGGAAAGATCTCGCACCGGGATTTGGATAGAAATAGTCGTGATACACCTGATATGGTGTTGTTGTTGTGGTGGTGGTAATGGTGCGTCATTCATTTATTTCAAATGATCAGATAATTATTGTTAGCATTCGTTTCCCCGATATCTTTTTAGTTAGAATTTTTTTTCTACAAAAACATCAGATACGTGCAGAAGAGAACACGTGAATGCTGCCAATATTTCCAAATGAAAGTGTTTCTGTGGAACGAACTGGATTCGAACTTGGTACACCCAGGCTTTCAGTCTGTATCGTTAACCACCTAGCCACCGTCACCTTCCTTTACACGACTAGGCGAAAAAAAAATATTTGTTCGAACTTCTTGCTAACTTCTGACTTCAACTGTAATCTTCACCGTCCATTCTCTATCTCTCTCAGCTGTCAAAAACTCCTCTGTCCTTTGTCGATAATCTTTACACAGCCGTCATTGTCCTCATATGCAAATTAATGCCATATGTATATTAATAAGTAGGGCTATGAAAACAGCATATTCTTTTCATTATCGTGACTCTCGAGTATATATCCGACACAGTTAGACACAGTAAATCAACCGAGAACCACATCACTATATAAAAACATATAAAATATCAACGGATACACACTCGAGAGTAAAAACAATGAAAAGAATATGTTGTTATCCTAGCCCTAATAATAAGCCGTCTATATACGAAAGTTTTCATTTCTCTTTTCTTTTCGCCACTTGACAGGACTGACACACACCGTCGTTTGTGTAAGTCACGTTTTGCATTAATTTCGCCAAGGTGTCGCTTGAAAGGGATCAACATGGTTTTCATGTCCAAAGGATTCCGGACTGGTATTTGAACAGAAATAGTCGTGATAAGCCTGGTATTTTCTTATTGTTGCTTTCGATGTTATTAAAATTTTGCTACTGATGTTGTGTTTATGTTGCTTTTGATGTTGTTGTTGAGGTTGTGTCGACGTTGATGTTGCTGCTGATGTTGCGCTGGTGTTGTATTGATGTTGATGTTGCTTTTTATGTTGATGTTATGCTACTGTTGAAGTTGCTGTTGATGTTGTTGATGTTGTTGATATTGTTGATGTTGTTGATGTTGCGGTTAATGTTGTCGCATATGTTGATATTTCTGTTGTTGCTGTTGTTGCTCCTTCTGTTTTTGATGTTTCTGTTTTGTTGATCTTGCTGTAGACATTGCTGTTTCTGTTGATGTTGCTGCTAATGTTGTTTATGTTGCTATTGATATTGTTGTTGTCATTGTTGTTGTTGTTGCCATTGTTGTTGTTGTTGTTGTTGTTGTTGTTGTTTGTGTTGTAGCTGTCATTGTTATGTGGATATGCAGTAGCAAAAAATATTTTTTTTATAAACTCTTTACCTGTGCCTAAACCTAAACGTAGATTCCATGAGCAAAGCTTCTTTCTTAGAACTGCACGCATATGGAGTTGTCTTCCGTTTTCCTGCTTTCCAGCTGACTACAATATGATTATCTTCAAGTCTAACGTAAACAAGTTTTTGATGAGCCGTTCCATATAAGTTAACAAATTTATCGAATTTCCATTACTAAGGATTACTATATTGTTCAATTTCTACTGTACACTCTTTAACCCCTATCCTCGAGTGGCCTCTTGGCATTGATAAGTGGTGATGCCTATATAAAAAAAACTACTTAATTTTGATTAGTTACTGAATCAGAGTTCAACCAGTCAGAAGTACTAACTAATGCACCAAGTTTAATTCAAATATTGCCATGGGAACTGATTACCTGTTATATTAACTATGAATCAACGGCCAATCAGGCAATCAGCCTAAAACTTCCACACGAACACTTCTCGTTCCATAAAAACACTGTGCAATCAACAATTACTACTAAACTATTCACGAGGGAACTGCGTACATGTGAAACGACTAATCTTACTGTAAAAAATATATTTTTCTGTTTTTACTTCCTCTTTTCGTTACAGAGACTCTTTTACTTGGTACTTAGAACGAAACTTCTTAAAAACATTAATCATTAATAAGATAGCGTGTGTGCTATTTATTTTGTGTGTCACTTATATCCGAGTTATATATATATATATATATATATATATATATATATATATATATATATATATATATATATATATATATAAGTTTTGGTTTCGGTTTCGATTCAAGCTGATGCACTCAAGTTATATAGATATATTATTTATTTTTGAAATCGCACCTTTATAATATATAAAAATAGATAGAACATTAACTCTATAAAATATATATATACGAAATCTGCAAAAATTAAAATATCATATTTAAGCGTACTTTACGACCGAGCTACGCCGGGCGTACCTGCTAGCTTAAGTAAATACTTTTGCAGTTTTAACAAAAGAGCTACAATAATATCAGAGCGTCTCCATTTACGCTGTACATCTACAGAATGCCAACATCAATATATTACATATGAATGAGTCCCCTGTAGAATTTATCTAGTTAATTAATTGTTTGTATAAATTGTCTTTGTGTATTTTTTATATTGGCTTTTCCTCAACATATTAAAGAAAAGCGTTATTCGTGGTTGTATCATTAAAACAAAGATAGCTCATAGGAATTTTATGTTGGGCTTAATATATTTTCGCAGTTAAGTGATTGTCAAATAGACAGATTAGTTGGCTAGATGCAAGGGTTAGTTTAGTATGATTGACGAGGTTTATCCTCAGGGTAGAGTATAGCTCTTTATAGGAGGTAAAGCATGATTGGCTGAGGTAATCACATGAGATAAAAGAATTTAAACTAACCAGTTACTGATCGGAATTTAATATAGTGAGAAAGGGCATATTCATGTAATGGCGACCTTTGCCCCGTGGGTGTGGTTTACCAATAAGCAACTCGTGGTTAAGGAGTGGATATCTCAAATTGTTACATTAATCAGATATATATTTTAAGTTCAAATGATTTTCTTTTCTAATTTTATTGTTTTTTTTTATTATCTTTGTTTACACATTTTTCGAAGATAAATTCATATTATTATTTCTATATGATAATTGAACTCGTATTATAATTATTCCTATATGATAATTGAACTCATATTATTATTTTATTTTATATGTTAGATAAAAGCATAATATTATTCTTTTTATATGGAAGATAAAACTACATTATAATTATTTTTATATGGTGGATGAAACCATGTTAAAAGTATTTTTAATATGATTGATGAAACCACATTATAATTATAATTTTTATATGGTAGATGAAACACGTTATAATTATTATACATGAAGTCATATTATAATTATAATTTTTATATGGTAGATGAAACATGTTATAATTATATTTGATATGATATATAAAGTCATATTATAATTATATTTTTTATATGGGAGATAAAACCATATTACAATTATATGGATGATGAAATATTATTATAATTATTCTTATCCGGTAGGTGAACTCATATAATTATTTTTATATGGTATATGAAACCATATAATATTTTATTACATGATAGATGAAATCATATAATTATTTTTATATGGTACATAAAACCTGTCGGGATCAACAATTGGTAATTTTAATGCTGGCACAGATAGACGATTGCCCACACATATTTTACCAGAGATTTTGTGATTTTCACGGACATTTTACCCGAGATATTTTTAATTCCCAAATACATTTACCAGAGATTTTGAGATTTTCACAGACGTTTTACCAGCGATTTTTGAATTTTCGCACACATCTTTAAGAAATTTTGTGATTCTCACACACACATTACTAAAGATTTTATTATTTTTTACACACATCTTACCGGAGATATTTTGATTTTTCACACGTTTTACCAGATATGTTTTGATTTTCATACACATTTTGTCAGCGTTTTTTTTAACCAGAGATTTTGTAATTCGCACTCATATTTACCAAATATTTTATTTTGACACACATTTTAGTAGATATTTTTTGATTTTCACGCATATCTTACCAGAGATTTTGCTTTTTTTTGCACTCATCTTACCAGAGATATTTTGATTTTCCACACGTTTTTCCAGAGATTTCGTTATTTTTACCTACATTTTACCAAATATTATCTTATTTTCACACACATTTTACAAAGGATTTCGTGATTTTAACACACATTTTACTAGAGGTTTTGTGATTTTCACACACATTTTACCAGAGATGTTGTTATTTTTACACACGCTTTAGCAGATATATCTTGATTTTCACACACATTTGATAAAAAATCTATTGATTTTCACACACATTGTACCAGAGATTTTGTGATTTTCACGCACATTTTACCAGATATTTCATAATTTTCAAACTCATTTACCAGAGATGTTTTAAAAATTTTCACACACATTTTCCAGAGATTTTGTGATTCTCACACATATTTTACCCAAGATTTCATTATTTTTACACACATCTTAACGGTGATATTTTGATTTTCCACATGTTTTACCAGGTATGTTTTGATTTTTACACACATTTTACCAGCGATTTTGTGATTTTCATGCACATTTTTTCAGAGATATTTTGATTTTCACGCACATGTTACTAGAGATAATTTTATTATTTTTATTCGTAATTATTAAACGTTTCAAATGTTTAATTATTACGAACCTGACCTGGAACCGGTATTTGAACTAGTAATTTTAATAAATTATAATAACTTAAAATAATTTTATGTAACATATTGATATAACGCATTCCAGTTTTTGAAATTCAAAGTTGGATGATTGCAAAATAAAATAAAGTTCGACTTAAGTATAATTGGCAATATACGCGAAGATATATGTCTTATTAGTTGGACTGGGTCACGTGACTAGGCATACAATTTGAAGTTATATGGACAGCTGCTTTTTCGGCTGTCATAGAGAAAGATATTCGAATAAATAGTGCTGCTTGCATGGTCCCCCCTTTGTAGATAGTAAAAAGCAATTCATAAACAAGAATAATGGACCCATTAATGAAATTAATAAAGTATATGGTTTTCAGTCAAGTCGTTGTTGACCCTTTCTTCATGTAGATACATGTTTCTGTTGTCGACCGAAAGAAGAAAAACACCCGAAGAATATCGGCTACGACCCTTGTCCTGAAACGTGAGCAACCATCGTGTCCTCTCCTCGTAGCTATAAAACATTAATGCCGTTCTCATTGCCTACCTCACCTATTATATCAGATACACTCCGTGGAATTTACACGTGCTCAGTAAGTTCAGGCACACATACAATATATATATATATATATATATATATATATATATATATATATATATATATATATATATATATATATTGCTTACAAAAATAAAAATTCTTTGATATGAAACTCAACCACTTCATTTCATTTCAATGAGAGTTTTTTGAAATTCATTGAATTACAATTTAATATATATATATATATATATATATATATATATATATATATATATATACTCGGGCTTGAACAGGGGATCTGTAGATGAATGCTCTACCACTAAGCTGTATCTCCAGACTACAATAAATCTGCTGCTTTTTTAAAATAGGAAATGATTTGATAAAATTTGATTATCTCACTTGGCCGGTGTAACGTAAAATATTCCCTTTAAATTATTCTTTTTATCTATAAAAGAGAAAAGCTATTTCTGAAATCGGATTTTTTCGATTTTCGATACTTATCGGATGAATTTCTGTACAAAATATATCTAAGAACACTGCCAAACATATAAATCAGCTTTGTGTGAAATTTGCAAAAGATAGGCTCAGCTGTTTTGGCACCTATAAGGAAGGAAGGAACTCACATACAAAGTGATTTATATATATATATATATATATATATATATATATATATATATATATATATATATATATATATATATATATGACACGCAAATTCGTGAAGTGTTCCATATTTTTGCAAGATATGACTGTATTTACATAAAGCATAATTAAAACTATATATAGAAAACCGACCGCCTAAATGACAGTCGGAGCTTCTAGCCATTGCGCTATTCGGCTCCTGCTATGCGGGCAGTGAATTAACAGTGTTTTGATGCTGTCCAAATACCTAAGCTCAATTTGTTTGCACAAAGAGCATCGCTTAATATGCTAATGGTAAATTGTATATCACTTTCCCAATATGCTCAACCTAAGATAGGGAGTATTATATATATATATATATATATATATATATATATATATATATATATATATATATATATATATATATATATATATATATATATAAAGAATATTAAATTTTTTATTTTTATTTTAATATCAAAGTCCATAAAAACGAGCTGATAGATTATTTTATTTATCAGCGAAGGATAAGAGGAGAAATGATCGTCAGTGTTTCAGTTCGTGTGGAATGCAGTGCCACCAACAAGTATCAACTTGTTAAGGAATGTCCTCCTGACCGGCAATCCAAGAGGTCATCAGAAGCTCTACGAAATTTCTAGATGATTCGTAAAAGATTAATTGTATTTTGATAATCGATTTTTAGGTCAAGTCATTCGTTCATTCGTAAAAGCTTATTTCCGTACTATGCAAATCATAGTTATAAAACATGATTTATTCACTCATCAAGAAGGTTATTGTCAGGGCAGACTTATTCAACTACGACTATTAACCAATTGATTTTCTTTGAAAATAGAGTAATACTAGCCGGCTACCCGACGTTGCTCAAGATTGAATTAGAATCAACACATGTTCCACCCTCCCATACATTCATTGTCATTGAAATCGGCGAAATCGACTATTTTTCACGATATCGATTAATTGCCTACTCTAGTCGGGGACCCATCGTGGTATACCGGGAGGAAACTTCACATGCTTCTTCCTCTCCCTGCGGTGAATTAATCCGCAATACATTGTAGTTTACATTGCACTGCACAGAATGTATTGGTGATTTTATTAATAAATTATGATGGTTTGAATAAAAATTTATAATAGAAAAGTCATATATACAATTGTATGTAACAGAAACATTCATTTTGAACGTGACCCTGTCTTATAAAAAAACTTACTCTTGATTTTTATCAAATTATGTTCACACAATGGTTTGAATAAAAGTTTAAAATACAAAAGTCAAGTATTATGATTCGATTGTGCTCTAAATAGAATCATTTCGAATGCGCTTCTGTCTTATCAAATAATCTACTGTTGATTTTATACGCTGGTCCTTTCTGTTTGTGTGTTGATAAAACTTCTCAAATCCAATTGTGATGTTGGGCTGTATAAGTTGTTAATTTAAATCGGATTTCTTCCATTATCGACTTTTAATACTTATTGGAGGCATTCCAATACAAAACTTATCTAAGAACACCCCCAGACATACTAAGTACATTTGTGAGAAATTTCCAAAATTTGGCCCAGCCGTTTCGGAGTCCATATTTATTTGCAATCCTGACAGAATAAAAAGCTGAGAACTTCACCCAACTTTACCAGTATTATTATTATTATTATTATTATTATTATTATTATTATTATTATTATTATTATTATTGTTGTTGTTGTTGTTGTTGTTGTTGTTTTATTATTGTTATTATTATTATTGTTATTATTATTATTATCATCATTATTATTATCATTATTATGGTTATCATTATCATTATTATTATCATTATTATTATTATTATTATTATTATTATTATTAGTAGTAGTAGTAGTAATTATAACTATATATACTATAGCTTATTATGACAATATGTAGCAAATTGTTAGTGAGAAAAGTAAAAGGTTAAAAGCTTGTGTGAAACCTCTTCGTAAGAAACGACAATAACAACTGTACTACTCTCGCCCCGTTGAATCAGTATTTAATACACACACACAGACACACACACACACGCACACACACACACACACACGCACACACACACACACACACACATATATATATATATATATATATAATTAAATATATGATTTCTTAACGTTGACAGTGGTTTATAATCGTGTTTTTACAACGATTACAAAGTCAAAGGATTTCGCAATGTAAGAGTACACTGTGATTTCATTGTAACCCCTTCTTTCCTCTTACCATATCCTCCCGTTTCCCATCTCTTCTCATTATCTCCTTTAATTATTTGAATCATTCCATTTTTCTCACAGGTTCGCACATCGTTCTCCCTTTACGTTATTCGCCATTCCCCTCACTTTCTAAAATATTTATGTTCTATTTCAGCGTACACGATACAAATAACAAGCTTGCTAGTGTTAAATGTATACAGAGATTGTTGTAGTATTATAGTTGTATAGTAGCAGTAGTGATAATATGTATTTAGGTGCAACTAAAAAAAAACAGTCAATGAGAAACGAAAATGGTTAACAACCATATTGTTAGATTTATTGTCAAGCTAAGCCAATGATTTCTAAAAAAGATGAACAATCTGATGATCTTAAAAATTGTATTTCTTTAACATTTTTATGATTCTTAAAAGTGAAACCGCCCAGTAATTCGTTTTGTTCGTTTTTTTTTATGTCTTTCGAAAAAATATTTTATAATCTTTTCAACGTTGCCTAGCAACCGGTGTTAGGTAATCTCCATGTTCCATAAAGCTTGATAAAACAAAACTTATAAAAGAAATGGCATTCGGTAATGCTTTTTTTAAACACTCTCCAGCTCAAGCAAAACTACTGAATCCAAATGAAATTCGAGACATTTTTATTGCTCGTAACATGACGGCAAAATAACCTTAATAGTTTTTATATTTAGTTTTAGAAAAAGAAAATCCAAAAAACGTTTAAGTGTATTCTATTTTTAATTTCAGTTAATTTAAATATATTCCCTGGTTATTGGTGGAGCTCTCTGGTAGAAGAAATACTGGTTTCCACTTCGCGTAAAGCAATAATCTGTAAAGAATAGATTTCTCTCGGTTATCGATAACATAATAAAGAAAGTACACATAATAAAGAAAGTACACTTAGCGCTATAATTTATTCTACTGACCGTGTTGTCACTGAACTCTTCCATGTTCAGTGTGACGTTGTAAAAGATAGCGGAACAAGAAACGCCACATTTTTTTAAAGACAATTTGCGGAACGATCAATAGAAGACCAACAAGATGTGTATTCCTGATTCCTAGATTACAATAAAGCATTTGATCGAGCACGTCATGAACCGCTGCTGGAGATGTTACAGTCACTGGATATTGATGGAAAAATCTGCGAATATTATGAAATTTATAATTGAACCAAACAACTGCAGTAAGAATAGATGACGAGTTAAGTTGTTGGGCAAAGAGGAATAAGAGAAGAGTACGTAATATCGCCTGACCTATATTTTTTGTACAATGAAAGTACTCTCCGCCATCTATATAGATACCTGTACTGGCATATCCATGGATGGACGCCGACTAAGTAATTTACGTTATACGGATGATACAGTTTTGCATACAACATCCAAAGATTTCCAGAAACTTATAAAAATAGTAATAAATAAGAGTAAATGGCCAACTTTTAACCTGCATGCAAAGAAATCTTTTAGTATGGTGATATCTTGCAAGGAAGTCAAACCTATGTGTGATTTAACAATTGGAGCAGCCTTAGTTACTCAAGTAGATAAATTCAGTTAGCTTGGACCATGAATTATATCTACGGGACGGTCGTGGTGTGATATAAGATCGCATATAGAGTAAAAAAGCATTTATTAACCTTAACTCAGTATTATGTATCAATACCATCACGCTCGAGACGAGACACTGCATTCTTAAGGCGTATGTTTAGTGAAGGGAAAATTCATGGCCCCTTCCTCCGGAGAAGGGGATACTCTGAAAGGTTAAAAAAAATTGTCGAGATTGCACCTGCCGACATCATCTGGCAGGGGAGGCCTCGGGCGGCAGGCAATTACTCCCTCTTAAAGAAGAATGTAATAACTACGTCGGCCCCTTATAACAGTTTTCAAATTCACTTTAGTTATATGGTTGCGAAAGCTGTCCTAAAATGCAGAAATGCATTAATAGCGCAGAAATTTGGTTTGTGAGACAAATATTAGGAGTCGTTTGAAAAGATCACATTTCTAACGAGGAAAGATGGACTAGATCTGGATGCATTAAAGAATTGCTGATGGAAACTATCATGAAAAGACATTACTTTCTTATGACATTTCTATCGTCAAAGAGGCTACGAGCATCTGGTATTGCCTGCCAAGGCTGAAAAAGCAACGTCGACCAAGAAGCACTTTGATGGACAACTTGATCGATTAGACGGGATTATAATCAAAAGTTGAGCTGTTTCGAACTATGGATAGCCGCCAGATTTGGAGAGCCGTTGTCACCGACGCTATTAAACGGCAGGGCAGATGATAAGGATGATGATGTGTTGTCACTGTGGATGAGGTACATAGCTTATCTCATTAACCGACTATTTGAATTTCAAATTTTTGTGTGGATACACTTATTACGCCTAGTCACAGTGATGAATCGTAGATGATTAAACAGCTGTCTGTGGATGATCACACACACGCGCGCGCGCGTAGTACTTCCCTCAAGCTCCTAGGGTAAATATTCGCAGACAACATGAATTGAAACAGATACATTAAGATAGTTGCCAAAGCTGCTGCAAAGAAGGTAGGTTGTCTCTAACGTGCTAAAAGACTACTCACATCTGAGAGTGTCCTATATCTCTGCCCATGCATATTGTTGCCACATTTGGGCTGGTACATCTGCCACTAATCTCTCGCTCCTAGACAGGGTTAAAAAGAGTCGCCCACCTAATAAGTCTCGCACTATTAACTAAACCCCAACCTCTGTCCTATCGCCGAAACATTGCATCTTTGTGCCTGTTTTAAAAGTATTTCAATAGCAAGTGCTCTGACGAACTTAAAGCACTAATATCCCCTCGATGACAATACCCCCAACAAACCTAACAAGCAGCAAAATCCTATCCCTAGATGCCGTAAAGCCTTCTACTCGAAAAGCTTTTTTTTTCTCGGACCGCTGCAGTTTGGAATTCTCTCTCGATCCCTTGCTTCTCTGACTGTACCGACATGCAAAATTCAAGTGTAATGTAAACAGATATCTCCCTATCCAACTCCCTAAATAGTATCCCTGCAAACCTGGCCCTAAATATTAGCCCTCTCACGATTAAGTGAATCTATGCTTTGCTTGGGGTAAAATAATAGTAATACATTCCAAAACTAAAAAATGTATTTAATTAATACTCATAGGATTTTATTCATTTTTCAAGTACGTCTTACACACGTTTCGTTGAATAGCGGGAGACCAGTATTTTCCTTAAAACTTGTAGGAATATTTTTATATATAGGATGAAAAAAAATTTGGAGCAAATGAAAGATAAAACGGAATTTATTTATTATAGTGTTTATACCTTCCAAGTATAATTGAATTCAAAGCATCTTAAGTCTCCATATTACATCTTATGTCGCACACACACACACACGCACACACACACACACGCACATATATATATATATATATATATATATATATATATATATATATATATATATATATAAATGTAACTTTGTCTGTGTGTGTATGAGTTCGTTCCTTATAGACTCCGAAAGGGCGGAACAGATTTTCTTTAAAATTCACAGAACTTTAGCATATAAGTCTGGGAGTAATCTTAGTTAAGTTTCGTCTCAGAATACTCTCGATAATTACCGATAATCGATAATCGAAACAGTTATTTTAATTTATCTATAAACCGTAAAGCCATTTTTTTCATGTCGTCGCTTAGCAATAATGATAGAATAACGGGCCGTGAAAATTCTACTGTGAGTAAGTTGATAGCGTGTTTTATTTATTTATTTATTTTTTGCATGACGTGGTCTGTAGGTTCAAACTACGCACGTAAATTTTGTAATTTTTTTTATTAACTGCAAAGAATTTTATAAGACTTGAAAATTTACGTGTTTTTTTTTTGTTTTTTTTTTGTTTTTTTTTTTGCATGACGTGGTGTGTAGGTTCAAACCCCTCACGTAAATTTCTGAATTTTTTTTTTGTTAACTGGAAAGAAGTTTACATAAAATAATTTTATAGAATAAACAGTAGGTTCTCTAGAGTGCAATATAGAATAACATATATTTTGGACTAAGTTACTGCATGGAGGCAATTTCACGGATTTCGATGACAATAAAAATATAGGAGTGTGAAATATTCATTGATTATCATTCAATCTCGATTGAGGTCTGGAGATTGTGCAGGCCAATCCAAGCACAGAATATTATGCTCTTCAAGGAACCTCTTGACATTGCTAGACGTATGGATGGAAGCATTATTCTGCATGAAGATGGGATTATCATCCAAATTCCAGCCAAGGTAGGGTAGAAGATGCTTAGTCAGCATATTAATGTACTTGGTCGAATTAATTCGACTTTGCAAGCGAACCATAGGCTCTGGACCATTTGCACTAATAACGCCCTACACCCTAACTGAACCTCCACCACTTTGTAGCATTGAAACTTTGCACCTAAGATTAAATTCTTCGTCCTCCCTTCGACAGACGTGCTGCCTACAATCACTGCGTAACCTATTGAACTTGCTTTCGTCGCTAACAATCACTTTCGACCAATATCAAGAGTCATGATCTTCATTGCATATGACGAAGTCCAGACGGCGATTTCTGTTCTTTACATTTGCTTGCTTCTTGAAACACAGCCTCGCAAATTAAATTTCTTCAATATTTACTTAACTTTAGAAAGTGAGCACTTTTAACAAGATTACACTGTTGTTGGATTTGGGAAGTCGTTTCAAATCTGTTTCTGAGGCTGCGGATCTTGATAGCATTGTCTTCCCTGTAAGGACAACAAGATTTAGAGGAATCACGAACACTGGCGGTGTTTTGGTGCTTTGCACAGTCATTCGAACCGTTTTCTCATATTTTAATCTGCGGCCGATTTTTCAATTGAACCAGAAAGGTGGAGATTAATGAGATCCCGACGATCACTAAAAACACTAAAAGAAAGTCCAGGAATATGGACTAAATGTTACGTTGTATAACTTGGAATAACAATTACTATTAGATATCTTTTGTTGCCTAAAAGGTGGATATTTTAAGCTGATTTTAAGTTCATTTGTTGATGCAGAATTTCTTTTTGACTTCTCGATTTAAAGTTAATTTTTTAAATTGATGTGAACACTAAGATACTGCAATTAAAAGTCAAATATGAACAGATAAAATTATAGAGAAATAAAAGGCGAATCAAATGAGGTATAGGTTGTTTAAACAGTTACATTCAATTTAGCTTAAATTTGCGATTTTTGCAAAAAATGACAAGTACAGACATTTTTGGTGCTACTCTCTCTCTCTCTCTCTCTCTCTCTCTCTCTCTCTCTATATATATATATATATATATATATATATATATATATATATATAACAGGCTGAGATAGGAAAACAAATGAACGCATATCTAAAGAAATGGCAGAAACACTAGAGGATGACCTCCAAACTGTAGTGGAATGGGGACAAAAATGGATGGTCACATTCAATGCCGCCAAGACTAAACTTGTTTCGTTCAATAATTACAAAAAACCTTCTCTACCACCAATAGAAATGGTCAAAAACTCTTTATCTGAAAGTACATCTTTTAAACTCCTCGTCCTAACGTTCACAGAAAACATAAGTTGGAACAATTACATTGAGAGCATTGCCAGGACCGCTGCGAAGAAGGTAAGCTCTCTCGTGCTAGAAAGCTACTAACGCCCGAAACTATCCTGTACCTCTGTAAGGCCACCATTCGCCCATGTATGGAGTATTGTTGTTATATTTGGGGTGGTGCATCTGCTACTAGTCTCTCGCTCCTAGACAAGGTTAAAAAAAAAAGAGACGGCAATCTGATAGGTCCTGAACTGTCATCTAAGCCTCAGCCTTTGTCCCATCGACGAAATGTACCATCCCTCTACCTGTTCTATAAGTACTTTAAAGGTGAATGCTCCGACGAACTGCAAGCACTTGTACCCCCTCGACATAAATATCCCCGACAAACCCGACAAGCAGCTAAATCTCACCCCTTCACACCAGAGATCCCTAGATGTAAGAGATCATTTAACTCCAGTAGTTTATTTCCCATAACCGCTAGACTTTGGAATTCCCTTCCGGGTTCCTACTTTCCTAACTATACTGGCATGCAGAAGTTCAAGTGTAACGTGAACCGACATCTTGCTGCCCAGCTCCCCACATAGTACCCCTGTAGATTATGTCATCGATAGTAGTCCCCTACATCAAAGTGGCAATGTGCCTTGTTTGGGGTGAAAATGTAATTGATATATATATATATATATATATATATATATATATATATATATATATATATATACTAGGTAAACATAAAAGTTCTGTCCGTTTATTTTATTAGTCATTGAACTAAGTTAAAATAAGTACTACATGCGTGTAGCAATTGTTTTCAAAATTAAGACAGCCGGAAGTAAGAACATCAGACACATCATGCTCGACCATCTGCTATAGGCCCGACAGCTGTGAGAAGGATGGACGTGTTTAGAGATCTCGTTCTGAGTTATTTGCTTTACAACTTCGAAGTGGGCTTAGCAACAGCTGCATCAAGTCATCACATATGTCAAGCATTTAAGGATAGTGATGTGAATGGAGGTATTAGTTTTAAAAATTAAAGTCAGAATATTTGCCCCTCCCTTATGAGCATCGTAGTAGATGACCACAGGTATGGAATAAGGGAGTCTTGAAGGCGGCCATTGTTATATGGATGAACGTCCAGTGTATTAAACTTGCAAGATAGTTCAACATTTCCAATGAGACAGATTTCACATGCACCGCCTACGTAAGACGTTCAAACTAAGAAAGTGAGTTCCGCAAACTCTGTTGGAGGTCCACAAGGGACAATGAGTGACAGCTTTCATTTACCAGTGATGAAATGTAGGCACTGTACGAAACTCTTAAACGTTCCAAACATTCGTTTTCTCTTCAGGATGCAATCCCTCACAGCACAAGACCGCCTATGCACCTTCGCAAGATTATGCTTTGTGTGGTGGACAAATCGTAAAGTGGTTGATTATGAATTCCTACCAACGGGGAAAATGATCACTGGAGCAATTGAAACGTGTGCAACGCGCACTGCGTCAGAAGGGGCCAACGCTGGTGAATTGCAAATGGTGTGTTTTTCCTCTATGACAATTCCAAGTCGCACGCTGTGAGAGTGGTAAAGGATACGATATAGCAACTTGGGTGGAAGATTTTGTGCCCTACACATTATTCACCTGACTCTGCGCCATCCGATTACTACACCTTTTATTCTCTGTATAATAATCTTTGCAGGAAATCCTTCATCAATGAAGCAAACTTACGCCAAGCACTCCCGAACTTCTTTGCGTGCAAAATTCCCGACTTTTACTGCAAGTGAATGGAACAGCTGGAAACGCGTTGGCAGAAGATGCTGGATACCGATGGTGATTACTTTCAAGTATAAGTTACACACTTTGTGAAGCATTTCATTTTTTTACGTTTTTGATTATCACACACACACACACACACACACACACACACACACACACACACACACACACACACACACACACACACACGCACGCACACACACATACACACACAAGCGCGCGCACGCACACACACACACACACACACACACACACACACACACACACACACACACATATATATGTATGTGTGTGTGCATGCGTGCGCGCGTGTGTATGTGGGCGCGTCTTATGAAGCAATTTTATTTAGGCATATTTCATTGAATAAATAGACATTTTATCTTTGATTATTCTAGTTTAGATACTCCCCATTTTCCAAGTTAATTAATTTAATCAGAAACTGGCTGATGTAGTCATGATATTTATTGTAGGGTCAAATACTTTTGAATCCGCTTGGATTCATCAACAAGGATAATTAATATAACTAGTTTAGAACAATTTATAGAATTTTTTTTTAAACATACAATATTAACCAATTAAATAACAATAAGTATGCACATTAATAACTCTTCTAAATCCCCTGCTAGACAAAATGCCGAACAGTAGCCAATAACATTCAAGTGGCAATTTTCCATGTTTGCGGTGTAAATGAGTAAAAAACTCTTGGTTGGATACTCTATCGAGACTTGAGTATCTTGTCTCTCCAATTATTGCATTCACAATGGGCAACGCAACCCACAAGGGTGGCTTAACCCATATCAGTGAATAGAAAAAAAAAACATATGATGAGGAAACATGTAATGACATAAAATGCAAACTCATCGTGACAAAAAAAAAGTTGAAAAATTTCAAGTCGTCAAAAGATAATAAAAACAGCGTTTTGTATCTTTTAATCTATTTCGAACAAAAGAGATTTCTTTTGAAGTGTTTGCTATTATCAACGAAAGTGATAACGAATTTGAATTTCCGCCCAATCACTTTTGATTGAATCTCCTTTTCAGTTTTGCGATGTAGTGTCGGTATCACTTAGCACCCCCTCCCCAAATCTTAACTGGAGTTCAATCTATTTGGTGTGTACCAGACAGGGTGCTTTCAACAGCGCTCTGTAGGCCTCTTTAGTTTTATATTTCTGTCACCTTATTTAGAATGTTATATAAAACAATATAAAATCGCTTTTAACAGTTAACGTAGTTCGAAATCTTTTACTGCGCACGTGCGTAAAATTTTCCATGATGTAAATCCCTTTTATAATTGCTTTGCAAAGCGCCATTTTGAGTCTTAAAACGATTTTTATTGATTGAAAATACTTTGAGTTAACATGTTCCTGTGAAAACTTACTTGCCTTTGAGAGTGAAGAAGACAGCGAATCGAACCAAGTAGAGTAAGAAAGAATGAGGGTAAACTATTCGCGCCATTTACTGATTAGCGTTGGTCCGAAAGTCTACAATGAATTGGTGTTTACTACCGTGCTGGGGGCTGAAATCACGTCGACACCGTCAGATCATTTGAGTTTAATAAAATTCGTATGGATCGCATTGGTATGACTTGATTCTGTTTGTTATTGTATGCTGGGGAAACAACGGGCTGCCTTTAGGAAATCGACTATTATGATTATTAAAAAAGTAAAATGTTAGATAATGACTAATTATTATTGTTTTGTAACTGTAATGTACAAAAAGGTATGCAGAAAGAAATGTTTAGTAAAATATTTAGGTTAACTTAGAACAATCAAGGAAAGAATGTGGTGGACATAAGTGGGGTTTCAAAACTAGAAATAAAAATGATAATTTTGCCTAGAAAACGTGACTGAATTACGTCACGTACGTGGTCTTCGTGTGGTCGAGTGACCTAAGCACAAACGAATAGACATATATACAAGAGAGTTAGGAGTTAAAAAAGGAGAGACAGAAACAGAGCTAGGAGAAGGCTAGACGGCCGAGGAGAGTGTTGGAGACAGGGCTGTAATGGCCCTGGTCGGGGGTGAAGCAGAGTCTAAGACAAGCATGCAATCGTCTAACAAGGAAACACAGTGAAATAAAAGCTGCCGAAAATATAATCGAAGACTCCTGTTTTTTTTCTTTCGAAGAAATGTTCATTTCAGCTTTTGACAGATTCATCAACCACAATCTGGATGAACAAAATTAATGTTTTCCTGTTTGGCAAGTTATAATTCACCCAGATGTTCCGCCCCTTTGTTGTTAAGGAAATGTTTGTCGTTAAATGTTAAATGTGCTGTTGAACTGTATATGTGTGTAAAGTATATATATGTAAGCATTTATGAACACTAGACGACACGAAAAAACTTCACTATATACCTAATTCATCATTACCCAACGCATCTTTTATACAGTGCCTTACATATAGATAGACTTTATAATCCCCAACACGTAACATATTCGTTCTGGCGCCATAATATCATACAGAACACTCCCAACAATGCAACGTGTTGATGGCATTAGTTACTCTGATGCTTTCTAGAATCAGAGACTTAAAAGAGAGAACACATTGATGTTGCCAACATCCACGAGTGAAATCGACATGGCATAGCCACGTCGTGAGTCTAAGTCGTTATCCACTTCACCATTGTTATCTTCCGAATTTAAGCATCGTTGATCCGGGTCATAATTAAATGCTGTAAGCATTGATTCGGTCACACCACTCGACTCAGGTATATGAATCGGTACCAGTTTTGTGGGGAAGTATAACTGGCGACAAACGAGCATTCTATTATGGGGATTATTCATGACATCTGTTCTGCTTAGCACTATGGCCGAGAATATGCACCTTATCAGATTTTCAGGATAAGAAAGTGATCCTCTACATTCTTTTCATACTACTACTACTACTACTACTACTACTACTACTACTACTGCTACTACTGCTACTACTACTACTACTACTCAACGTAGGTCATAAGAAATTGGATAAGATTTTATCACTGACGGTACTGAGGAATCCTCTTCCAAGGGAATGGGCAATGTCAGCATCCCACCATAAACCATCAATTGCAAAAATCATGTCCAGCCTTTATGAGGATATTAATGCTTTACATGTTAATATTACTTTCAAATAATTTATACTGGCAGGGATATCCGGCATTTCCCGTATGCATGAATCACAAATGAGAAGAGTTAAAAAAATGCGCAACATCTTACTTCTAAAACTTTTTTGTCTAAAAAAACTGAAACAAGATTTGACTGTCGTTTTATCACGTCGGGCATCCTTGCTCGGACACATTTGTCTCTATGTACCTCCATGTCTCTGGAATTTTTGATATTTTAGTTTCCAATACTGTCTCCGGTATGTTCTGGCACCATTTATATGCATGTTCAAAGTGCAGGCGTTTGCACAGTTCTCTCTAAATAAAACCATTGATGAAAACTGTCAGCGAACCTCACTTTGCGTATTACTTCATGCATAAAGTTTATTTCTATAGCAATCACTCGACGAAACAGCGGCGTCAGACAAGCATCTTCGTATAAAGTTTACTCTCCACTGTTCTTCTCTGTCTATAATTTTTACTTTCGTATCATAATGTTAAACAGTTTCTCTTTTCCATCTATATATGATCAGCCATACTCGATTGTTCAATCTCTTCACATATTATGGTTTTCTGATGTTTTAATCTTACTTTTAGTGGACGACATGCCTCACCTTTGTATAGTTTTCCACATTTATATGGGATTTCATACACACAGTTCTTAGTTATGCTACTTCCAGAGAGTCAAATCGCTCTTGAATACTGTCCTGATGTCATATGGATTAAATATTCTTTAAAGTTTTTCCGACCAGCTCTTCATGTATGGTATACAAACTGTGGTGAGTTTTCTGGTGGTGTCCTTTGGTGTCTGGTTTCTTGGAGCTGATGTCATGTTCTCTGGATAGTTATTTTGGTGGAGGGTTTCTCTTAAACTGTCCATCTTCTCTTGATATGCATTTCGGTTACTATATACTGCTTTTGCTTGGTGTTGTAGGTAACGGACGATCCCTTTCTTTACATTATATGGCAGTTTAAATTTAGGTACTGTCCAGTGAAAATTGACTTTCGGTATGCTTGACCAGTGCGAGTTATCAGCACATCTAAACACGAATAATTTGTTATATTATTACATTGACCGAAACGTCGTGAAAATCACACTCACGATGAGAACAGTAGTCTGAAGAATCCAAATAATACGAATAACAAAATCCTCCTTTAAAAAAATGCAGAAACTTAGAACTAATTGGTTATCAACGTTTTTAACAGTTGCCCTAAGAGTTTTAATAACTAGTTTATATATATATATATATATATATATATATATATATATATATATATATATATATATATATATAAATATATATATATATATATACATACATATATTTTACTATTTTCAGATATGTATTGTATACAGTCGACTGTATCATAAGGGCAGGTCTATTTGCAACTTTTTTCAGAAAATCAACATGGCACTGGTTATGATAGTTGGGATTTGATGTGATAAGAGCATATACCAAAAATTAGATTCCTATCTTGAACAGAAAATTGAGCATTTCATTTTCAAAATCGTGTAGAAAAATGCTGAAAAATCCTTCATTTTCATAACACTAATTTTTCACAACACTAACTTTGAAAATTCACTATTTTTATAACAAATTAAATTAAAATTGATATATTTATATGAAATACATTCAAAGAAAAATAAATACATGAATTATAATTTTAATTATGAATCACAACTAGCAAAATATCAACTTTTATTGCATTGATTAAACAAAAATTGTAAAAAAAAGTTAATTAGCAACTAAGTCTTTTAAATTTCACAATTCAGAAAGATGTGGAGATGTATTACACAATATAACAACTTGATACAAGTTACAGAACCATGTATTTCATTTTATTTTTATTTCAGTTTATCATCGATATTATATTTTCCGGAAGTAGTGCAAAAGCACTATATTTTTAACAGTTTAAAATAGTAATTTGGATTTCAGTTAACTGTTTTGTTCTCTGAATCATATTAAAATATACTGTTGTTGGTTAAAAAAATATAGTTGGTTTGGATCTCAAACCAACTAATTGCATACACTTGGATGATAAATTTGACCAAAATGTTTAATTTATCATAGTGTTTGAGGATAGACACCTCTGGTCCATAAACACATTAAACTTGTGTCGTATGTTAGCCATCTTCGTTGATTCAAGGGCCCAATTTTCTAAGTTAACTTCTCCACAAGAAATGCCAACAGCATACTCAAAAAGTAGCCTCTGGTCTTCACACTTAAATTATTTGTTTCTTCTGCTGTCAGATAATGATGATCGGGAGGGACACTAATTTTTTAGAATTCTACTTGAGGCAAATCTTGATAATTATTGATACAAAGTTTCCCCAAAGGACCAGTAAATGTTGTTAGGCTTTTTGTTGTTCCATCAGTTAATTTAAAAATTGCTGTAAATGGCAGTTCTTCTAGTGGAACCTGAAAATTGGAAAATTTGCATGTTTAATAATAGAGCCAGATTACAATAAATACCAATATATTATTTTATTTTCTACAAAAAAGGAACATAATTGCAAGTGAATCTATCGAATTAATTTTACCTCCTTGTTAGGAGGACAAGTGCAGACTATGTGCGTTGTTTGACAATTTTCAGTCTTGCACTTTACTGCAAAGTCATCACATCTCAAGACAGAAAGTTTACAGCTACAAGAAGATATATCAAACAGTCTGTCTCGCTGTTCCTTCATTCTTTTCACTTTGATTGCTGCAAGAGATTTCCTGTCAATCTGTTTGGCCTTCTTATAGCAAAATATATTGACCTTCTGTCCTATATAATGTTACCATAACAAGGGCAATTGTGGACTGACTGCTTGCCGAATACTAATTATTTCCTTGGCAATTAACTTAGAAATCTCACTATTTTTTAAGTGGGGATAACTGTTTTCGAGGAAATAACTAAACTGAAGTTGGGGGTGCTGTTTCATCCAAATGACAAGGTGGACCACGGGTTAAAACTGAACGTCGTGTTTTTACTGACAAAGTAAAATAAATAAATGGATTATGACTGAAGGAAACCGTATTAGGCTAGCTTCCAGTTTCATACGTAAAAAAATAAGCGCTAGTTATAAAAAATAATGAAAAACTTTGTAGAGTTGAATTAGATGTATTGAAGAGAGAGGACCAAACCAAATCAGAGGCATAGTAGTGTTTAGTTTAGACATGTTGCGGGCCAGGATATAAATATCCTAACTCGCTACAAAAGAAAATAATTAAACGAATGGAAAGAAGGAAACAAAACTCAATTGCTGGACAAAATAAACATGTTTATTTTCTGTTGAAAAATGAATGTTTTAGGTGTAACTCGTGTTCATGTCCGCGCGTGGAAAGAGGAGTGAGTAATGTAGTGGAACGAGAAATGGCAGTCCAGCATGTAGACAAAGAAAAAGATAGAGGGTTGACATCAGTAAAGCTGCGCGCACATGTTGGTACTTGTCCACGTGAAAATGTCATCAGGTCAGTAGCTGTGGACGCGAACTTGTCTGGTTGATGGACCAAAGCAAAAGGGGGAAAAAGTGAGAAAGTCAATCCAGTTCATGGAGAGAGAAAGCGTATAAAGTGTACGTATTGTCTGTTAGCTCTTGCCCCACATACAGTAGCAGGGGATGTGACGCGTGCGGGCGCGCGGTTGGTCCGTCGACCGTTCAGGTCGGAAGCTGGTTCGAAAAGAAGAAGCAGCTTATTGCTCTTATTTTTGTAGTTATTTTCGGTGTTCTTTTGCGCATATGTGGATTTCCTTTGAAGGGGAAGTGACGTTGTCCATGTGTGCGTACATGTGCGCGTATGTGTGCGTACATATGTGTGTACATTAGCGTGTGTGTGTATGCACGTGAATGTGGGTGTATGTACGTGAACGTGAATATGTGTGTACGTGCGCGCGTATGTTTGTGTGCGCGTATGTGTATGACAAGAAAAATGGCTTGAGATGTGAATGTGTGTTTTTGTGCGAGGAAAAATAGGCAGTGTATATATATATATATATATATATATATATATATATATTTAAGTAATGTTTTGGGTAGTTGACTGTTCGTCCTGTTTCTTTGCTGTTGGTGTGGTTGTTTAAAAAAACGTCAAAAACGGAGTGTGTTCGTACAAGAAAAGTATTTACTTACGCGTGGAAAAGGCGTTTACTCTTTTTTTAGGCTGACATTTGTTTTGTTTTTTGGTTTGTTTTTTGTGTGCTGACATGTGCAACTTGGACAGTTAAGTGAATTGTTGGTTTGGAAGAAAAAATTTTGTTTTGTCTTGACGTCGTGTGTCAAGTTGACGGTGTCTTCGCAAGTGAGTCTGTAATAGTATGTGTATATTGCTTGTACGGCCACTTGTTCGTGTTGAACGGTGAGTGTGGTTGCCGGCTGTCAACGAAGCTTCCAGTGGTGACTTTATCAGCGTGCGTGGGTGCATCTCAACTCGTATTGTTGATTCAACTTCTTCCTATGTGTTAATAGGGATGCCCTGTAATTGTTTCTTTGTTGTTGCGTTTGCTGTGCGGGAGAGAATGTGTATAAGCCTATGTGATTTTGCTCCTCGCTTTTGTTTCAGGGTAATGTAAGGAAACCATGAAAAATGTTTGTCGAGCTCGAACTTTTCTTTATATTCGGTATGAAGTTGACAGCTCCGTGTTTATTTTTCTGCCGAGTCTGACGAGGGGTTTCGCAATTATAGTTCGTTGAGATTCTTGTCGGTAGTAGTTCACTTGTTTTTCTTTGTTGAAATGTTCGTTTTTTTTTCTTTATCAAACAAAACGCGCGCCTCGCTCGAAACAATTCATTTTTTAAAAAAAAGTAGGGTCACCATGCTTGTTCGTTTCACATCGGTCGGTCGCCGGTTTGTTGCGGGACTTGTGGCATAGAGGAGAATACGTGTTCATCTCACGTCCGGATGTCACCAATTTGTAGCGGACTGGTGGTATAGAGGAAATGCGTGTTCATCTCACGTCGGGTCACCAATTTGTTGTGGTGGTGCCAAAATAGGAAAAATGAATTGTTTTGAAAAAGGAACAAACAACGCGTTTATTTGAAAAAAAAAAAAAAAAAACGAACTCGGATTTATTTCGTGAAGAAACAATGTGAACGCGTGTTTTTGTGCGAGACTAGAAAAGGCT
Organism: Euprymna scolopes; assembly: GCF_053919585.1. NCBI lineage: Eukaryota > Metazoa > Mollusca > Cephalopoda > Sepiida > Sepiolidae > Euprymna > Euprymna scolopes. Next base: position 86,641,704 of record NC_136493.1, read on the forward strand.
CGCACAGACATTTTTAGCAGATTTTAACTCCTCCTTCGATAACATGAATTTATCCATAAAGAGATTCATTCTTGATGTAGCTGTGCCATTTTAAACGAGTGTTTAGCGTTTAGAGTTTGAAAAACCAATGTTTGTGCATCTATGTTACTATGCTATTTTTAATAGTATTTTCTAGTTAAATTTAATTTTTTATGAAATTTCTCTTTATTAAATTTTTAGGTGAAAGTACAGAATAGTTACAATACAACCTCCTTCCCATATTAAGAATGGCTTTCTAAATAACAAAGTTATTTTAGTACAATAACATAGATGCATAAATAACGAAAAACCTATAAAGGAGTTTCCTTATTTACTCGTATTAATCTTTGTGGGTTATCTGATTTTAAAACTATAATTTTAGAAGAAAAACACTGCTTAAAAACAATTACTCCCTAAAAATAAAAGAAATTAAAATTTGACACTAATTTTCTGCAAAGTATTTTTTTATTAAGTAGAAAAACTTGAAACTTTACGTGGTTATGTTTCGTAAAAAATGTGTAGAATAAAATTGTATGGACTATCTTTTATTTATTTATTTATTTTTGCTTTAATATAAAATTGGAGTATTACCATATTTTAATAAAAATTTAAAATAGAATTTGATGTGAAATATTAGGTTAGTGCAAAAATAATGTTTTTGACGTTCGTTTAAACGTCCAAAAAATGTCATTATTTTTGCACCAACCTAATAGAAAAACAAATTAAAAAAGATAAAACAAATATGTTTAAATTCACTGAAGACACTTGAAATATAATAATATATATTTTAAACAAGTCGTTTTCGTTTTTCCGTTCCAAATAATTAAGCCTAAATCGTAATGTTTTCAAATTAAATAATAAACAAACGTTAATTTTCAATATCAATAACGAGCGTGTTTTGCGACGGTGAAATCTAAAATGTTTCCACCCCAAAAAGTTCCTGAAATGAAAAAGCGAACTTTGGTCGTTATTATTTAAAAAAAACATAATTTTGCCTTTACACTTAATATTTATTTTATTAATTCATTATCTTCACTTATTTTATTTTAAAATGTAGTTTAAAACATATTCTAAATAATGATTCTGTTTTCTTAACAGTAAGGATTGCTTGGATAATGAGACGTTCTTAACAATTCACCGAAAAACTTTTAATCGCTTCAATTTTTCAACTTTTAAAGTCATTTCCTCAAGCAAAGATAACGATTTTGAGAAAAATATTTCGTGTAGGTCTTTTCTATATCAAACCCCAACAATCATCACCATTGCCTCACCGGGGTTCCAAAATCGACCTGTCCTACTGTATCATTTTCATAGATAATGTTTCACGTACCGATACGAAACCAGTCATCCACGAAGGTTTGCGTTTCTCTGTCATTCTCTTGCTGACATCTATTAGAAAATTTCTGTAAAGTTTCTCTGTCTATAAATCTGCCTAACATTTGTAATTTTATGTTTTATTCGCCCACCCACACACCATACACACACATATCAATCAGCCAGTTCCGATTGCAGCGGTTTAAGCACTATGATTGAATAGTTGCTTTACTGGCATCAATGCTTAAATAGTTGCTTTACTGGCATCAATGACTGAATAGTTGCTTTACTGACATCAATGACCGAATAGTTGCTTTACTGGCACCAATGATTGAATAGTTGCTTTATTGGCATCAATGATTAAATAGTTGCTTTACTGACATCAATGATTGAATAGTTGCTTTACTGGCATCAATGATTGAATAGTTGTTTTACTGGCATCAATGATTAAATAGTTGCTTTACTGGCATCAATGACTGAATAGTTGCTTTACTGGCATCAATGACTGAATAGTTGCTTTACTGACATCAATGACCGAATAGTTGCTTTACTGGCACCAATGATTGAATAGTTGCTTTACTGGCATCAATGATTAAATAGTTGTTTTACTGACATCAATGATTGAATAGTTGCTTTACTGGCATCAATGATTGAATAGTTGTTTTACTGGCATCAATGATTAAATAGTTGCTTTACTGGCATCAATGACTGAATAGTTGCTTTACTGGCATCAATGACTGAATAGTTGCTTTACTGGCATCAAGTTTGGCAACATGCCAGAGAGATAGTTTCATATTGTATTAGTTTTACTGGTATGAAGAATATTTTCATTTTTCTAAATAAATCAAACAACCTTAACGAACGATAGCTTAAAACCTCTCCAGGATGAGCTTAAAAAACTGGATTGCCGTATTCATAACAGAAATGGCGAAAGTTTCGTTATAGAGTGCGACGGACAGATAATTAAATATTGCTCGAATATAGCTTAAATCTTACGGCATGTTGCGTTGTGAAGATAGCATTCAAGATGAAAACAGTAGTCCGAAGGATCCCAATAATATAGAGCTAAAATAGCGAGGATTAAGTTGCATAGATATTGACTCATTGTATTATGCATGTTGTTAGCTATTGACCGGGCAACACCGAAATGGATTATTATGATTATTAAAGCCAAAAGTATTATCAGCTATTTTAATAATAAAATGATTAAAAAATATTTAGAATAAATATTCATTTACATTAATTTAGGAAAGTTAACTTAAAAATGTTATCATAGCAAGTTAGTTGACAATTTAAAAATAATGACACGTAAAAACATCAGGTGATTATCTTAATGGCGTATACTAATGACATCATTTAGAGAGGGATGGCCTTTTTGAGATACGTGGAAATTAGTTTTAAGACTTTCAAGGAGACAGACAGAGTTGAGGAGTCGGCAGATTGTAATGGCTCGAAGTACCCGGGGGAGCGAGGGGTCCAACGCCTATCAAATGTAGGGATCTAAAACCAGCTTGGCACCTTTTTAAAAAGGGGGAAAACACTCTAGGATAAAAAAAAAAGTTGCCGAAAATAAAACCCGAGGCTTTGTCGTTCTTGGGGAAAATTTCTATTGCAGCTTTTCTGGCGGAATGTGACCCAAGATGGACCAGATGTTGAAACGTAAAATAAATGTTATTCATCCTTTGTGTTGTAAAGGTATTTATGTATATTATTGTTCCGTCATGAACTGCATTTAAATGTACATACACGCACAATGAACTTTAGATTGACGATTGCACGTATACACACACGTATATATACACATACATACAATCATACACTAGACAAAAATAGAAACTCATAAATATATACACGATTTACACTCCACCATGTTATACAGACTCCCTAAAACATTACATTATTACGAGAACTGACTAAAATGTTAAGGGTTGTTTGGAAGTTTTAAGTTGAATGATGAAGGTTTATGACTTGGGCATACTTTTTAGTTGATTTTTTTTGTCATCAACAACGCAACACGAATAGCGGTTACTCCAATGTGATTCTTTATTATATTATTGGTACGATTTTGTCAGCATCGAACGGAAAATAAAACTGCGTGTCTTCATTCTATTTTAATAGACAATCACTCACAACCCTAGCGATACTTAGCTCTCGATCTTCAGCTATGACTAAAATAGCAGTTCATGTTTGATTAATCATATACATTAATAGTTTAAAGTTATGTAATCGGCATTAAGCAAACCATGAATGATTTAATCGCATTTTTTTAAATGGAAATCACCCGAGACATGGCATGAAACCATTTGATATAAGAAGCTAAAAAGAACAAAAGATGATTATAAAAGACAGGAGATGCTAATTGACCTGAGTCTTAAAAAGACCAATGCTGTAGGTAGGAGGAAAACAGTGACATAAAGAAAGTTCCACGTCCTTGAGGTCTCGGAGAGAAGCTACTGGAATAAGAAGCTGTATTAGAAGTAGGTATTAAAACAGCAAATAGAGACCACTAGACTAATAAGTGAAACGAGCAGGCAATAGATAAAAGAAATCTGAAGGACACATAATAGTATTTACAGAAAAAGACTGAGACTAGCAACATCACGTCTGTAAGAGAGAGGTTGCAGTGAAGAAAGAAGGGTGAGGCCAGTCAAGTTACAGTTACGTTTCTGCAATTTACCAAGGAAAAAAAACCAAAAAAAAAAAAAAACTGGCGTATGGAACTAGGTATCCCCTAGCGTTTTACTAATCCGAAAATGAGCTGTTACTTCTTCAATTGATGAGGTTTAAATTTTGGGATACCCAAGTTTAACACAAACCCTTGAGATTGTGTAAAATATTTTACACAATATATTTTAATACTATCTTATATTTATTATGAATATGTTAATAGTTTACACAAGATCAAGACTTTGCGGTTTGAATCGCTATTTACAATATGCTCTATTGATACTATTACGAAATAATTGATTTCAACTTAATTTATATCGTAAACAAAGTCGTCTGTAATCGGTTAATCACGTGTACATAAACCACGATCAAAGATCAAAAGGCACCGACTTTATCAAAAAGCTTTTCTTAAACTTTGTATTTTATCAAAATGAGATTATATCGATCAAATATCTAAATGTAGCCGATGAGAGAGATAGGGGCAAATTTACCGAATATCAGCCGATGAAATGATAATTTTGTTATATCTACGCGACAAAAATGCCGTTGGGAGCGGGGGAGAATAATCGGGGAAGAACAAGTAAAAATGAAAGTTCATTTAAATTCCTTTGTCCCTATAAATTTACTATACTATTTTATTCTATAAATAGTTTTTTATTGGTATCGCTTTTAGTTTAGAAGTTTACTAAAATGTTTTGTGCAAACTAAATCTCTCTATAGCTATTCCACACACCCCTCTCTCTATCTATCTATTTATCTCCCCCTCTCTCTCTCTCTCTCTCTCTCTATATATATATATATATATATATATATATATATATATATATATATATATGTGTGTGTGTGTGTGTGTGTGTGTGTGTTTACTAAACCTAAAAGCATGTATAACATGTTTCACATGTTTATTTTAACAAGCTTTTACGCAAGGCTGCATTTTATTTGTCAAATAAGATATTTTTGTAGCGAAAGAACGTATTATATAGATATATATTTCGCAAAACAAAAAATACACTTGGAAGTGGGGGGGGCGTATATTACAAGAGTACACCTTTCTAAATATTTTTCTCTAATTTTCTTGTAATTAATTGATGATTATAAGACAAGAATGTGTTTTACTTTCAAAACAAAGGTCATTTGCATTTGGCCATCGTTAACGCAATTTGTAATTTTCATAAACGATTAAAAAAAACTCGACAATTGGTATGCAAAATAAGAAAACAGTTTAGAAACAGAATAGTTAACAAAGCCCGTCCCATGCCAAGAATGAGTTTCTACATAATTATGTTACTATTTAGAAAACCATTCTTAACATTGTGAGGAGCCTCTGTTAACTATTCTCTACCTTCCCTCTAAGAAGAAATGTTCATGTTCTTTCCTCGCAATTATAAAATAGGTTATTGGATTGATTTGCGTTACTGTAGCATCAGCGGCAACAACAACAACAGCAGCAGTAGTAGTAGCAGCAGCAGCATTAGCAGCAACAACAACAACAACAACAACAACAACAACAACAACAACAATAATAATAATAATAATAATAATAATAATAATAAAAATATTAAATAAATTAACATCTTTAGCTAAATCACTTTCCCAAAATAAGATTCTACTGAAGATCAAAAAGACATTGGTACCGTTGGTTTCACTTTTATCCTGTGCAAAATTCCAGCAAAACCAATAGAATAAAAACTAAAAAAACTGAAATAAAAATTATAAAATATCATTGTGAATTGCAAAAAACATATTATTCTACACAGCGTGCGGTCAACATTTCAGTGAGACAAATATAAACAGAGGCTGAAGAGAGTCCAATATAAATGGCCATAGACATGGTCTCTTTTGTGTTGGGTTGAAAACTGATGGTACCGATGTTTTTCTGAGATATATATATATATATATATATATATATATATATATATATATATATATATATATATATATATATATATATATATATATATATATAGGTGTAATTTTAGGATTTTTTGTGTACAGGAGAAATAACCATAGTGCTCAATTACATATGTAAGAACAATGTGATCATTCATCGATACCTCTGGTTTCACAAAAACACTGAAAACTCAGTCCGCATGCCATTTAAATTAAAAAAAAAAAAATCAACGGTAAGTTCCTAATGGATTAGAACTCTAACCAACAAAAAATAATAAGAGGTCGATTAGTTTTTCGAAAGTGAAAGCTGTAAAGACAGACGACAGCTGACACCATTTGCATCCTATTAAATCGACGACATTTGTTCGCCATTTCTGGTAAGTTAAGTCAATTTCTTAGACAGGTCAGCGCATAACCAAGTGATTTATTGATCATTGTTAAATTCGAATCGCTAATGAAACGCAAATCATAAGTGCCAGGTTGGCCAACTCAGAGGTTTTTATTTTATTATTTATTTATTATTATTATTATTATTATTATTATTTACTTACTTACTTACTTACTTAATTAATTTATTTATTATTATTATTTAATTAATTTAATTATTTATTTATACATTTTTATTCACCCCCCCCGTCAAGCCACATTGCTATTAAGACGTAAGACAGTATTGTGAATTAAAGGCTATTTTGATAGGGGCATCCTCAGTGGGGTATGCCACATAATCACGTTGACTCACTGATGCTCGTTAGATCACCGAAGTTAAGCAACGTTGAATCCGGTCAGTACCAGATGAGTGATTATTTGATTATACCAGGCGTTGTATGTGCATATCCTAACGCTCATCTCGCTTATGAATTTAATTATTTCCTTGACACTTCTTTCTTTGGAGGAAGCCGGTTCAACCCACCTGGACTGAATGCCGTTTATCATTGTCATCATAACTGGCAAGTTATACAACGAAATGTATATTTACATTACAGTTTAAAAATTTCCGCATGTTTGTACAGTCGAGGAAACAAGGAGCAGGGAGGGAACTGCAAATGGTAACAGTCACGTAGGAGAGAAAAGGTGTGTTAGCTCTTTGGCCTGCACGGAACCACCAATCTTCCATTTCTGTTAAAAAAAAAAGCAAAAAAAAAAAAACTTTTAGATGTTGTGCGGGTACATAAAAGTTCAGTTTTGCTTTTGCTTTTCATTTTCAAACGAAATGGATTCCCAACATTTGTTGTGCACAAAACTTTTGCATATTTGGATGAGAATAAAATAATTGAGTTCCTTTCTAACACCATTACAACAACAATCACATATTATTATGATGATGTTCCAAACAAGACTACATCAAAGGGAGGTCACTCTAATATTCTTGACCTTTTTAAAGACATATTTCGCGAATTTGGATTTGTTAAAAACAGTTTGGCCGTCAGAAATTGTATTTGTCTTTTTTCAAAGCGTAACGTACTGACTAAATCAAGCAGAATATATATATATATATATATATTCTGCTTGATTTATATATATATATATATGCATACATATATAACGCATAACATATACAGTAACACACACACACACACACACACACACACACACACATATATATATATATATATATATATATATATATATATATATATATATATATATATAGATAGATAGATATGCATAAGAAATTAAATTCAAACTCTGTAAATTCTAATTTACAACAACGTATTATACATACAAACATCAGTGTTCCATCATTCCATCGGAGCAGTAAGTTACCATTTCGTTGGATTCGAACCCTACAACGAAGCCATCCCTATTTCCATTTGCAAGGAACATAACCGTAGAGCCATCGTCAACCGCAGCGATGTTCAAGCGAATTTAAACATTTCTAATGGCATAAACTTTATTATATTAACAAGAACGTCTGTTTTGTATGTAAACGTTTTGGGAGAGCACAGAGATAATCACAGTAGGATTGATATTAAAATAGGACAATCATTATTCATGTTTAGAAAACAAGTTTGACACGAACATAATCATGGCGACATAGTTGCTGTTACAGACACGCACCAGTACCTCCTCACATCTAACGAAATTGAAAAGAAGAAAAAAAAAGAACAACTTTTTTTTATACATTCGAAATAAAAAAAACATAAGCAGGTTAAAATAAGTAAGAAATATAATTCATATTTGAGCGATCGTCATACAAAATTGTTAAATTGAACTCACTTGACATATCAGCTACTGTAGCATTTTTGATTTGTATTTTTGTGGTGCGACGTTATAATGACCACATAAATCCCGAGTAGTTGCTTTTGTAATCGTTCTGCGCCAAAGTTGTGTTTTAGACATCTGCACAACTTTAATGTTGACACAACTTAGTCGAAGACCTGAGTATGTGGTCGATTTTGTCGGCAATACCAAAAAAAAAAAATAAAATAAAAAATATATTCTGTAAACAATGATCAATATTTATATACTTCAAGATCGTCCCAGAAAGGAATCGATATTGTAAAGGAATCCAAAGGGTACGAAAAATTCATCTGTACATTCCAGCTCGAAACTGAAACAATATTCAGGCATTTAAAAAAGAGTCAACGATAAATATGTATACACAAGTCTTCAGTACTATTTAGCTGAAATAAAAATTCTGCTCATATATATATATATATATATATATATATATATATATATATATATATATATATATGTATGTGTGTGTGTGTGTGTGTGTGTGTGTGTGAAAGAAGGTGAAGGATGATATAATTATTTGCACAGTCAAATAACATCGCAACTCACACGAGCCATGAGAGCTAACAAACCGGGAGGCCAAAACTCGAGTTTTGCCCTCATTTGGGCTCATTAGTTGAACACATCCGAACTCGGGATTCGAAACCCGAATGCCTTGCATTAAAGGCAATTAATTTGTCACTTGATTAACCGCCACACACACACACACACACACACACACACACACACACACACACACACACACACACACAAGATCTATTAGTTTACACAGATCAAGTAAACCGCGGCCAATTCAGACTATGGAATGTACCTATATCGTCTTAGACAAGTGATCATCCAACCACTAAGAACAAAAACCGATGCCTCACAAGTAAATAAGCTTTATATATATATATATATATATATATATATATATATATATATATATATATATATATATATATATATATATCAAGAAGTAAAAGTTAAGTTTACAAGCCAAAAGCGTTTGCAATCTTAAAGAAGGACTTTGTATGTGTGTGTGTGTGTGTGTGTGTGTGTGTGTGTGCGCACACGCACGCGAGTTAGTTCCCTATGTCCTCCGAAATTTTTCTTGCTTTAGAGTTGCCGACCAGACTAACCAATTATCAAAGTCTCCACCTAAGTTGCGTCAAGATAAAACATTCCGGTTGTCTTTTAAATACTAAATGCATCGGGCACATCTGCATCAATTTTGATTTGTAACACGGCAACACACGACTATGCATCAGATCACAAACAAACTGGTTCATCCATGTATAAATAGACAATACTTTCTACAGCAGAAAACGCGTATATGCTTGAAATAAAGGTTTTCAATAACTGATAATCAAAAATAGTAAAAAAAAAAAAAGTGAAACAATCAAAATAGTTACCTCAAGTGAAAATTATTCAGTTGAATTAAGTGGATTCGTTATTTCACGTTCTTCTTCTGAGAGACACAAAAGTCAGTCACAAATCGAAAACAGGAACAACAAATAAACTCCAATTTCCCGTCTTCATCATCCTCTTTCACCTCCTCAAACTCTTCTCCCTCTATTAAGGAACAAAACATAAACAAACTTTATCATTTCTCAATCAAATGTTAGCACGAGTAAGATTCTTCAACAGTTTTTTTTTGTCTCCCCAACAAGGAGAGCAACATAATTTTTTGTTTTGTATCATTTTCACAAAACTGTTTAAAAAAATACTTGCTATTTTTTATGGTGAGTATTTCTTGTTTTGGGGTTACCGACCAAACCAACCAATTACTCAAGTGTTTGACTTAGTTTCGTAAACATCAAGGCTATATGAAACCAAGAAATGCATTTGCGAATGGTTAGTTCAATCGTCGGCGTTGTTGAACACAAAACAATTGAAAAAAATTCACCAAATTCATAGTTCAATGCTACCGTACCTAATCGAAAATGAAATGGGAATTATTTGTGAGGCACAATATCGAATCTCAAAGATTGTCACACGCGTGAGTTTCTAACGAGGACGAATCTATTCACATGGTCACGAGTTTTTCCCCATCTCTAAATTTTGAATCGAACTTTTAATCGGGGCTCTTTTATTCTGAAGTGGGCTTATTCTTGCTACATACGAAGGATAAGGTAAACGTGAAAATACTTAATCGATATTAGATGACCTCACACGTGACAGATTTCGGTGATTTACCTGATTTACGACATACCGTTAGGTGGGTGGGGTCTATAACACTTGACCTCGTTGTTTATCGCTTTTTTAATGTGAGAATCTTTATTTTCTAAATATCTTAAACCACTGAAATAGCGAATCGATTCAATTCAAATCAGAATGCCTTACATAATTTGAATTATGTCAAACACATTTGAAAACCATTCACCTGTCTTTATGACAATGCACAACGTGCATGTTTTGTGTGTATGTATATTTGTATATCTTTATGTGTACGGCATAATCACGTTGACGAACCGGTTCTCATCAGATCTCCGGTTAAGCAACGTTGAGGCTGGCTAGTATCAGATGGGTGACGATTTGGGAATTCTAGGCGATGTACGTACTTTCCACTAATCTCGGCATTGTCGTCCTGAACCTCCACTTGCCACTGGTAATCAACAATGTCGACTCAGGAGAGATTGCGCAACTCTTGCCACAAAAATTTCACGCGCAGTCACCCTTATAGTGAGTATCCATAGTCTGTCAAGACTGAAGGAAGGAAGCCATTGTATGTTTATGTGTGTGTATGTTTTTGTGTGTGTATGTTTTTGCGTTTGTGTGTTTGTGTATTTGTATTTGCGTGTGAACATGTATATGCCTTTCTGTAAAATAGTGCGCGTGAGCGCGTGGAAAGTATCAGCAGCAGCAAAGATTGGCCAGCATGCGAAGACATCAGCAGCAGCAGAAAAATACGCATATGCAAATTAGGAAGTGTGCGCGAGAAGAGGAAGGAAAGAAAAAGGAGAAAAAATGCAACACATGCTCGCCAGAGAAAGAAAGACGATGTAGAATGAAAATGGACGTGCGAAATAGCAGACGAGAATTGGCCGGCTGTGCCGACGTGCGGTGGGAAGGAGGAGAAACGCAAACCAGGCTAAAATGAACATAGGGCAGCGAAATACTTTTAAGTGGTTTCGAAACGATAGAGTACGGTAATAAAAACTTATGTTAAAAAGAGAAAAAGTACCGACCCGGATATTTATTTACTTATTTCTATTCATCTTTCCTTTGTTTGTGACGGCCACGTTACATATATTTATTTTGGATGCCGTAACCTTGCTTTTTATCAAAAGGGGCAAGATGATGAAAAAAAGAAAGAAAAATAAATAAAAGTTACCACGAAAAAATGCAGCGGTAAAATGAGGGGCGAAAAAAAAAAGATAGAAGCGCAGTCGCAAATATGAACTTAGAAACACACCCGGCCGAGAATGGAGAACTTGAAACAAAAATGACATTACACCTGTTATTGAGTACATTTGTTCGTTTTTGTCTTATTTTCTGCTCTTTTTCACATTTTCTTCGGTCCTGCCATTTATATGTTAAAGTCAGTTTTGCAGTATTATAAGGATATTGTTTCATACTCAATTTAACGTAGCAAATAGCTTGTTTTGTTTTAGAGAGAAATTTGGAAATAACCATTTTGACTTGAACATATTTTTATAAGTTTGTGTTTAGACTGTTTAAGTGGTATCTCCAGTTTTATTGTTACGATTACTAAAGTTTGAAAATGTGAGAAAAAATTAGCTAGAGGTTTTGTAATACTTGAATGAATGTTTAAACAATTGTGTAAAAGTAAAGATATGTACTAAAGTAAGTACTAAAATATAAAATTGCATTTGACTTTATTCTATAAAGAGTAGTAATTTTGTTCTAAGCATATGAATCGTTTATAATTGAATATTAATCCTACTATTGCGACAAATGATGATTAAATATGAAGACATTGTATTTTTTTTACTTCTTATTTGAATAAGAAACTGAAAAATAAAAGACACGCCCACTTTTAGCACGGACTGTGCTGAGCAATTTATAAATAATTTTCGTTTGTTTGCGAGGTTTTTTTTACCGTATCTGGTGCTTTTGTTTGTCGGTATTCTGCTACACTGATTCAGATAAATACGGAACACTGAAATATTAAAATGTTAAGTAGTTTTGATTTTTAAATAAAAGCAAAACTGTGTGACGGTCAGGCAAAACACTTGACATGGAGGAAATTATTCTTTGAAACTGAAACCCTTCATGACGATGAGGCGCAGCACCTTACATTTCCACTGTTCTAGAAAGATTAACATTTGAGGTGCTCACAGTTCTCGGTTATATAAGATGGCTGATGTAAATAGCGACGATATTTTTTTCTGTAGACAGTCCGAAAGTTGTCAACAGAATTTGGACAACAGATCAAATTTCCAGGGTATGCATGTAACTAGCTATCGATAGTTAGTGTCTGGACTTTAGTGGGTCGGTTTACAGACAAAGAAACTTAGAGGATAGCAGAAATGAGAGAGTAGTTAGTGAATGAACATTGTTCACATTAAATAGATCTGCCAATGCTTAATGATAGGGTTGCACAGTATTGTGACACGAAAAGGGGAAAATGCATTAATTTTGTATAATGTTGATATCCGATTAAGTCGATTACACAAATAATGCCTCTGACCCGTTGGGCCAGGTGTCAACCGTAATTGTCTCGAATAATCTTGTCAAAAGTGATTGAGCATTTAAGAGACAAATTAGGCTGAAATTATCGCGAATAATCCCGCCACGCAGGGGCTGAGCCGCTAAGAGAGAAAAAGAGGCTGTGGACTAAAGAAAGGGTTAGATAAACTTGTGTTCTCTCAAATAATTTCGATACAAGTAACTCAGCAATAAAGAGATAAACGAGTTATATGACTAAGAAGAATGATATTATGACTAGTTTAGATTTCAAAGCAGGAGTTTTAACCAATAGAAAACTATTTGGACAGTTGGTGTATAAAATCTATCAATGAGCAAGGAGAGATATAAATGTTATGACTGATAGGATATTGAGAGGAAATCGAAGGTTGATGTAAGAGAATAAGTAAAAAAAAAGCTGCGCGAAAAAACAAAAAACTCACATAAAAAATATGTATGCATAAATGTATCTGGGAATACAATTTACCTTATAACATATGTATTATGAAGACTGTCAAGAAGAAATAAACTGACGTTATTACTAAAATAAAAATATCTCGCTTCAGTTATTTTTAAATTTGACTATGTATTCTTGCACAATCAAGCTGAAACACTTCAACATAGTTTCAGTGAAATTTCTGAAAAAGAATCACACATTCTTGCTGTTTTAATCAGTTCACTGAGTTTTCCCCTTCTAACGTATTAAAATCTTGCCTTTAAATATTTTGAAAATATGTTGAAATTTCTTTATTTTTGCAAGTGAAAAAAGCTGACTATAAGTCCAATGTAAACATGTTCCTGATGGGCCGTTCTACTTTAGTTAACAAATTTACCGACTTTCCACTACTAACAATTACTATGATTGTGATACTGTGCACTCTTTAACCCTTATCCTCGAGTGGCCTCTGGGCCTTGATAAGTGGTGAATTCTATGTAAAAAAAGAAAGAATGAATAAAAAAGGAGCTTCTGACGAAAAAAGTATAACATAGACATTTTATTATTCATGTTTTATTGTGTTAACTTTTGATTTTTTTTCTTGCTGTCTTTTATTCCCTCAGACAGTTTAAAAAAATCTTGTAAAGAAGTTTTTTTGGAAGAGAAGATGTGTAACATAGTGCGCATTGGCGCGTGGAAAGTATCGGCGGCAGCGTAGGATGGCCTACATGCGAAGAGATCAGCAGTAGTAGCAGAAAATGCGTATACGCAAATTAGGAAGTGTGAGCGAGAAGTGGAAGGAAAGAAAAAGGAAAAAATGCAAAACGTGCTCGGCAAAGAAAGAAAGACGACGTCGAAGGAAATGGATGTGTGAAGTCGCGGACGAGAATTGGCTAGCTGTGCCCGGCGTGCGGTGGGAAGAAGGAGAAACGTGAGCCAGGCTAAAATGAACACGTGGCAACGAGAAACTTTTTTTTTTTTTAAGTATTTGTATTAAGTATTAAAGTTGTATTAAAAGAGGAAAATGCTGACCCAGATTTTATTTTATTTATTTATTTTATCGGTTTGTCCATTTGCGACGTAACGGCTACGTTACAATTGTTTCAGAATATAAGTGTTTCCGCGTCTTTTAAACATCTGTACTATAAGTTATCAATTCTAGTGGTCGTTACAAAATTACAAATGATTAAACCTACTCTAATTTTAATCAGTTTCTTTTCTTTTCTTGCTTTTGATAGCCTATTGATATTCGATGACGTTGTAGTGTATGCATTGAATAGAAACTATTTTCTATAAGTTGTTGAAATATTTATTATCACTACGAAAACATTTCTCGTCTCATCGGAATTAATTAAAACCGTTACTGGTTATGGAATCGGTTCAGTTCAAATCACATTAGGCATTAATGCTGTTGAGAAAATGTATTAACTCACATTTCCACTCTAACTATGTGTAAAACATAGAGTTGTGTTCAGCTAGGCAGTTTACAAGTAATAGTTGAGGATTTGTCTTGGTTTCAACTTTAAATGACCAAAAATAAGTTGATATGCAGCAAACGAAACCTTATCTGTCACATTAGTCATGCAGTCAAGTTACAACAGGTCCAGTTAATATTCCCGCGAGATAACCCCACAGATAAAACTCGGGAGAGGAGTTATTATTCGGTAAGTGTGAAGTCTATTCATGAACACACTTATCTGGCTGCCTGAAGGAAATTGCTGATTGATCACGTTTCAGTTTTAAATAGGATATTTGTCGCCAAATGTGCAAGTTTAATAGAGGCATCTTGCTACAGATTAGAGACATCAGGTCACCAGCGATTAAGTAAGCCAGTGTGAATTTTGATAAGGGTCACATTTCGTGCATGCCACGATAATCTTCATCTACAAACAGAATCGTTCCCGGACACGGGTGACGTAAAGTTGAGGCGGGGGAGAAGGAGGCAGATCAAACGCAGTAAATAAAATAGAACGATGATGAATAACGTCACGTTTTCGAATTAAGATAAACGGTTTTCAAATAAGTCTCTGTGGAAGCTGTACGAATGAGACATCGCTAATAATGTAAAAATAATCTAAACAGAATATTATCTACATATTTCTCACTAATTTCGTTAAGTTATGAAGTTAAGAAGTAAATAACTAAGATTACATTAGTCTAGCGCTCTCTCTCTCTCTCTCTCTCTCTCTCTCTCTCTCTCTCTTAAGTCAATTCTCCCCAAATAAAATTATTTATGAAAACTCTAGCGAACGTCTCCTTATATCTCCTTTCTCCACAAAAGAATCTTATTTCTATAGGAACCATTAGACGAAACAGTGAGGATGAAAAAAGTGGACAGTGTGTAAAAGATCAACACGTATAAACAGCTTCCGCAGGTATGTATAAAGACTTTGGTTTTGTTATTGAAAATGTTACAATCCGTTTTCTAAATTTTTGAAATGCGGATTGATTAGTCGTATTTTTTTAATTATTCGGACTATTGTTCTCATCGTGAGTGTCATTTTTATAACGCTTCGGTTGATGTAATCTTTTACCTTCTTCAGGCGTATGTTGTCGAACTCGGGAATCTTTCTGCCGAACTTAAACAACTTGTATATAAAATTGTTATTTTGCTTGAACCTAATGATATAAATCTCTAAAAAAAAAATGAACAAAAAAGAACAAACAAACATTTCAAATTATGTTAGTGAATTTTTGAGATGAGGACTGATAATTTGTATTATTTGGATTGCTCGGAATTCTGTTCGCTTCTTCAGTAGTATTCGCACAATGTTTCGGCCGATGTAACCTCCGACTTTCTTCATGTGTGTCTTGTTGAACTCGAATTTTTTTTGTAGAACTCTGGAATTTGAATGGGATTTTGAATGGAACCCTTTATTTAATCCACAAGGGTAGCATGCATTCGTATCGTCAGCCATGACTGGGTAGAATTTCCAAGCTATTCGCAGTTATATTTTGAATCCAAATGTTACAATCTTATTATAGACAATGAAACATCACTATGAGCGGATTTGTCTATTAGTTTGTAACAATCACCATTGAAACTGAATTTATGTTTAATCAGTTATGGTGACGTTTGAAATACCATTTTAAACGTCTAGACTAAATGGACGCATCTTAAGAAAAGACCCATTCTTGTTATTACAAATTGGATAGTCTAGCATTTCTAATGTCGACTAACCTCAGTTCCATTGTGACAAGATACATTGACATATGTCTGTGTAATCCTATATCTATACGTCATTTGTATTGTTCATTTGAACAAGAGTTTGACGTCACTTATCTGCAATTATCTTCAACAGCGTAGGCCTATTTAACTAACCCTAACCCTACCCCATCTAACTGCTTCTTTTTTTTTCACTTATGAATGTGGGCGAGAGAAACCGCCGTGTGTGAGGATTTGCCCTTGTGCAAAGGTTGTTTTGTACACAGCAACTTCATTTAGTTGGCAGCTAAGACCGGAACTGGCACGATTTATCTCCGAAGCCTCATGAGGATACAGAGGTGGGAGCTTTCAGAAGCGTTCTCCCGGTTTCTCTAGTTTTATTCCCTTATCCCTTAAAATATCGTAGTAATAAATTATCGATTAGCAGAGGGGTTATCACGGCTCAGAGGTTAACGATGCTAACTGACAACCTAGGTGTGCCAAGTTCGAATCCAATTAATTCCACGTAACCACTTATGACAACTTTCACATGACCCCTCCCATTAGTACCCAATATTCTTTTAGAAAGAATTCCAAACAGAAAGATATCGGATAAACGAATGCCAAGAAAATCACCATGAATAATGATGCTCAACAAACAACAACAACAACAACAACTACAACATTTAAAAGAAAAAAAACGTTACCGCGCGTGTGCGTGACTCTGGTACAATCTTACATATTTTCAAACGTTCACATAAAAAAAATAGCTGATGTGAAATTCAAAACTTGTTTCTTTTTTTCCTCTGATCTCTAATATATAAAATTATCTTGTCGGGGTTTCGGCGAATGTCATCGATAGCTTTGTTCCTACAAACTAGATGTTTAAATATGTTCTTCTTATTACGATTTGATCACGTTTCGTGCTTGTTCTTAAACAGTCAAATTTTACTTCCAGTTTAATTTACCGATTTCTATATTCATTCCGATCAAAATTTAATTTTTTCAGAGGAAGTATTTCCATGGCACTAGAGTTATTTCACAAAAAATGATAGTCATCTTTAATTTTGATTGCGGGACAAATTACTGTTTTTTTTTTTTTTTTTTTTTTGCTAGTAGCTATCTTGAATTTTGACTATTTAAAAATTCAGTATTTATTAGAGGTATTTATCAAAGGTTGCCGAATTCTAAAGGCTATGGATTTTAACATTTTCTTTTTAATTTGATTAAAAATGTATGTTTTATTTCGTTCACCATTAAACGTTGGGTAAATACTACTAATTCATTATGAAATTATATCATCTCTACTTATATATAAAAGGCATTGTGTGTGAGTTCGTTCGTTCCATATGGATTTCGAAACAGCTGGACTGAGTTTTTTTTTTAATTTCACACAAATGTACTTTACGTGTCTGGGAGTGTTTTTAGATAGGTTTTGTGTTAGAATATCTCCGATAAGTATCGAAAATTGAAAAAAAAATCCGATTAAAAAAGAAACAATCCGATTTAAATTAAAGTTAATACCCTTATACAACCTAATACCACTAGTGCATTTAAGAAGTTTTATTACTGTACTAGCATTTCAACCCGGCGTTGCCCGGGTGTTTGGAGGTGTATGTTGAGCAAAAAAAAAAAAAAGCGGTCAATTATTTTTTAACTTTGTACCCCTATTATGACCCCTTAACATTTATTCTTTTGGGCTCAAATTAAGTTATTAAGTTAGATCCATGTCCAAGGAATCTATATCTAAAATTTCAAGTGTTTATACCCAAAATTGTCGGAGAAGTTTGGTAGAGCTCTCAAAGGTAAAATCATCGAACTTTGACCCCTTACAGCTAAATTTCTGGCCGAAAACTGACCACAAAGATTTTTCTCAAATCTCAGTACCCTGTATATCAAGTTTAGAGTCTATAGACTTATAATTGACAGAGTTATTGCGTAGGGAAATGTACACACACAGATACGTTCACTTTTATATAGAGATAAGTAAAAAGGCCCAGCGTAGAAAATCAACAGTACGTTCTATGTTAAATCAGAGGCGCTTGCGAAATAAATGTTTCCGTTTACATCTCGGGTAACGTCGGATCTCCCTGTTAGTTTATTGAATAAATGCCGAAAACTTAATTATAAATTGAATAATTCTTTGAGTACTTTCCGCACTCTTTCAGTAAAGTTTTGGGTTAATGCTTTCCATCCTCAGTCTGTCTATTCTCTTTAATCCTTTAAATTTTATGCGGTATCAGTCGGTACTGAAGACATTATTATTATTATTATTATTATTATTATTATTATTATTATTATTATTATTATTATCGTTGTTGTTGTTTTTGTTATTATATAGAAGGGCTAAAAATAGTCTTTAAGGGGACAGCTCAAATCAATGCGCCCTGCCAACCGATTGGTCAGTGTGGCTAAATCACTTTGGCACCAGGCATTGATCCGCTTATAGTAAATAGTTTGTTAACTGCTACATCATCCCCTGCTTAGGCGAAAAGCCAATGAAGAAAAATAAAAAGGTAGCAGTCTTTAGAAAAATACAGAACACAAGGCAACGTAATATCTGGAAGTTTATATTGCCGAAGAAAAAATATATAAAGGGGCAATGAGAATAGAAAGTTCCGGCTAAAATTTCTTTTTTTAAATAAACTGAATTTACAGGGGTTTAAATATACAAAGTTTTACATAATTTGGGGGGGGGCAATGTACACAGCGGCCACTACGTGTAGTAGTGACATAGTTGTCATTTTCAGTATTCACTTCAGGTGTTTGCTGTGTGAATGTAGGTGGGATATGTGTGTCTTGTGTTTCTGAATCAAGAAAAGCTCTTTTCACTCTGTCAACAGATACTGTTTCTTTTTTGCCCCTAATATCCACGGTGAAAAGTTTAGAAGTGCGTGATAACACGCGATAAGGACCATTATAAGGCGGTGTTAGGGGGGCTTTCACACAGTCTTTTCTAAGAAACACGTGTGTCCATGAAGAAATGTCTTTGGGGACCGAAAATTTTATGGTCTGTTCCCTAGGTTTCATGGGTGGGAGCTTACTAAAGTAAGCTTGCAGTCTGTTTATAAACAGAGCTGGATTTGACAATCCTTGTTCTATCGGGATCAGCATCTGACCTGGCAGCGATAGAGGTACTCCATAGACAAGTTCGACTGGAGAGTATCCCAGGTCCTCCTTGATAGCTGCACGACAGCCAAGAAGGACAACAGGTATGTATTCGCTCCATCGCTGTTGGTCAGGGTAAGCGCGTAAGGTAGCTTTCAATTGTCGATGGAAGCGTTCTATCATCCCGTTCGAAGCTTGTTGTTCGAATACGTTTGATCCCTAAAATCCTGGAAAGTTCCTGTAACAGGTGGGATTCAAACTGTGCTCAACGGTCTCTGGTAATTGTTGTGGGTACTCCACAGCGCGATATCCAGCCCGATATGAGGGCTCGCGCTACAGATTCAGTCGAAATGTCCTTTAGGGGAATAGCTTCAGGCCACCGTGTGAAACGGTCTATGCAGGTCAGGAGATAAGTAAATCCCTTGGTGACTGGCCATAGTCCAACCAGATCGATGTGAACATAGCTGAACCGAGCATCTGTGGTGCTGAATATTCCCAGGGGTGCACGGATATGGTTGTGCACCTTTGACTTCTGACAGGAAACGCAGGAACGTGTCCAGGTAGTGATGTCACGCCTCATATTAGGCCAGAACAATCTAGCTGTAATCAGATTCACTGTGGCTTTGCGTCCGGGGTGTGCCAGATCGTGTAGTGTGTCAAAGACAGCTCTACGATGAGTCATGGGAACAAACGGTCTAGGTGAATCTGTTGAAGTGTCACATATGATCTGCGTGTCCGAAGTAGGCACGGGCAGATACGCGAATTTGCAAGTTGCGAATTCAGGTGACGATAGCTCCAACGTGTCCAGACTTTGCTGGTCTAAGACCATTTGTTGTAAATCGATATCCGAAGGTGAGGACAGAGAATTAAGAGGGAGACGGGATGAGGCGTCTGCCGCAGTGTTCTGTCCCCCAGAGATATGTCGGATATCGCTGGTAAATTGCGAAACAAAATCCAAGTGACGAGTTGCGCGAGGTGAATATTTGTCCGGCTTAGCATGCAGTGCGAATGTAAGCGGACGGTGATCAGTGTAGATCACAAATTGTCGGCCCTCGAGTGAATGCTGAAAGTGTTTCACTGTGAGGTACATAGCCATGAGTTTGCCGGCCAAACGTGTTGTAACGTTGTTCTGCCGGTTTCAGCTGCCTCGAAAAATATGCGATGGGTTGTAGTTGTTGTTGGTGCTGTTGTTGCTACACTGCATCTACAGCTGTGCCCGATGCATCCACAACCAGTGAAAATTGGGCATCAGGCACAGGATGTGCAAATAATGTGTGTGTGGCTAGTTCCTCCTTCACTTCTTTAAAGGCTTTCAGTTGAATATCATTCAGTGAAATTTGCTCATTTTCTTCTTCCTGTTATGTAACAAGTCAGAAAGAGGAGACAAGAGATCCGCACATTGTGGGATGAAGCGCCTGTAGCAATTTAGCAGGCCGAGGAAGTGCCTTAGTTGGCGAAGTGAAGTGGGTGGTTTAAGGTCTTGTAGAGCCTTAACCTTTTCGGGTAAGGGAGATATACCCTCTGGGCTGATGATGTGGCCCAGGAAAGCTAACTCTGAAGCACCTAAAACACATTTACCGGGGGTAATTCTAACCTGGTACTGTTGAAACCGTTCGAACAGTAGGCGGAGGTGAGTGACATGTTCCTCAGGTGAGGCACTTGCCACTAGAATGTCGTCAATGTAGTTATAGAAGAAGTCTAAATCACGCACTACCTCGTCCATGAAGCGTTGAACGGTACTAGCCGCGTTTCGCAAACCAAAAGGCATAGTTAAAAAATTCAAACGCTCCAAACAGAGTTGTTACAGCAGTTTTTGGGACGTCGGCTGGATTCACTGGAATCTGATGATATGCCTTAACCAAATCTAGGTTGGAGAAGGTCTTACAACCGTGCAGTGAAGAAGCGAAGTCCTGTATGTGTGGGATTGGGTAACGATCGGGTACCGTAATGGCATTCAATCGTCGGTAGTCCCCAATCGGATGCCAATCTCTGGAACGTTTCGGGACCATATGCAAAGGGGAAGCCCATGGACTGGACGAGGGGCGTATGATTCCCAGTTGCAGCATATTGTTGAACTCTGCCTTCGCTGCTTTAAGTTTGTCAGCAGGGAGGTGTCGAGGTTGTGAGAATACAGGAGCTCCTGTGGTCTCAATATGGTGAGCTGTTGAGTAAGGTGGTTCACTAACAACAAAATTCAATTTATTTAACTCCGGGTAGGAGTTTAATAATGTATGATATGGATCATCGGCAGAAGCGATGAAAAATACAGAGCCGGTTGATGTGAAGTTCGATTTTGAACCTGTGACGGAAAGTTCTATATTAACATCTATCAGCTGTTGTCTGCGTATGTCAACTAATGGGTTGAAGTGATGCAGAAAGTCCGCGCCTATTATGGGATAGGGCAAATCAGCTATCGTAAAACCCCACGTAAATTCTTCAAGTAATTCCAAGTCAAGGGAACGAGAAATTTGACTGTACATGGGAATAGACGAGTGATTTACCGCTTGCAGTGTGATGGATGAAACTGGCGGCTTCTCGGTGAGAAGTTTCAGTGGCCAAATGCTGCAAGCTGCTCCTGTATCAACCAAGCAACGCACTTGGGATTTGGAGTCAGTGATAAAATAGACACGGTTGTGGGAGGTCTGTGGAGAATGTGCCGTGCTCAATAATCCAGACAATTGTTTCCCTGGTTCAAATACGAACAGGCCATTGTACAGCGCCGTGCGTCCTTGCCAAAACGACTATGATAAAAGCATAGTCCTGGCTTGCTAGAGTGACGGCGGTGATGTGGGGATGGCGAACGGCTCTTGTAGCGGCATCTGGGTGATTGTGATCTGGCCACACTCAGCTTCCTCACCTCTCTGGTAAGCCGCTCGAGAGCGTCAAGAATAGCCAAGGAAGTGGCTTCTTGACGTGTGTCCCTAACTTTGGCTGAGGGCGTAGAGACTTCAGCCGAAGTCTGGGGGATAGCTGCGGTGGTAGGACCCTTGGTAAAGTCCATAACTTTATCTGCCGATGCCGCTACAACGTCGACAGAGTTTTTTTCCAACATAGGAGCTAAAATGGCTTTCACCTGTGCCGACAGCCTCGAAAAGAAAAGCTGTTTTATAAGGGCACTGTCAACGGGGACGTCTTCAGCTAACTCTCTCATTCGCCGGAGTAGCTCACTAGGCAAACGGTCTCCCAAGAGCTCGTCATGGACTAACATTGGAAGCGTTTTTCTGCTGACACTGACGCCCGGAGCAGGACCTCCCGTTTTATCGAGTCGTATGTGGTTAGGAGGAGTGTCAGTGATCAAGTCTTTGACCACTAGCGTCAACGATGCAGGGAATGCACTAAATAATATCGACATTAGATTAATAAGTAAAATGAACAGACCAAAAAATCAAAAGTCAAAAAGTGAAAAAAAAACTTCTTCAAAGAGACAGTAATGAGAGATAGAAAAACGAGGGAAAATAAGTCATAAGAATTACAAGTAAGATAAAAATAAATAATAGCAATAGTATGGATTGGGAAAGGAAATATTTAAGAATTGTGTGTGTGCGCGTGTGTGTGTGTGTGTGTGTGTGTGTGTGTGAAAATGAAGTGAATACTGTACTTACAGTGTAGTTAGCCGTTAAAAAATAAATAAATATTTTCGGAACAAAGTTCTTCAGTTTATATATAGTTTGAATTTGTTGCGTTGAAGCTAGTTTCTTCGGTTAAGAAAATGGAAGGCGAAATGCCGTCTGCCTGTGGTTGATGAGCGCGTAAAAAAAAACAAACTATTCGTAAACAAAATGTTTTTCGCTTTTTGTTTTTTTTTTTGTTTTTTTTTTTTTAAGAGAGACGGGAAACCCGTTTCGAAGTTTTTTTGTTATTGTTTTCTTCTTTGATTTTGAACGCGCTGTCGCTGTTTGTATCGGCGATCGCGACAAAAGGAAATGAATAGCTTTCTTGTTGTTTTCGTCGAAGTTCTTTTCGTGAAAAAAAAATATATCTTTCAGTCTTTCTGCCTTTGTGATTTGGTCCCTTGTCGTTTTTTTATATTTTGCTCAAAAAAAATAAATGCCGCTTTGTAATCAAAAGGTCTGTGTTCGTTTCGGGTCACCATTTTATAGGAGGGAATGTTGTGCATTTCTCTCCTAATAATTACTTAAATAAACACAAGGCCAAACGACAAAAATAGTCCTTAAGGGGACAGCTCAAATCAATGCGCCCTGCCAACCGATTGGTCAATGTGGGCGAATCACTTTGGCACCGGGCATTGATCCGCTTATAGTAAATAGTTTGTTAACTGCTACAATTATTATTGCTATTGTTATTATTGGTGTTGTTGTTGTTGTTTTTTTCTTACAGTTGAGGGTAGGTTGAGATGGTCGATGTGGATATTTTAAGCGCATGCACTACTCATGAGCAGATTAGAAACAGCTCTCGTCTCTTATCTCCCTTTTCTGAGGCTTGCTGATTAAAGGATAATTACGTCTCGTCTCGTTCTCGAGTGATGTCATAGTCAAGCGTTTTTTTTTCTTTGTAATATGTCTGCTTACCTAAAGGTAAAAAAACAAACAAAAACAAAGTTTGTTTTTATTTTGAGCATTTTGTTATTCAATTCTTAACTTTGCGGATTGTCAGTTGGAAATCCTTAGCATCACTAATTTAAAAAAATACAACAACAATAGTGATTAATCGTACCCCCCCCAAAAAAAAACTAAGTTTGTTTTTATTTTGGTCATTTCGTTTTGTGTTATGTACCATGAAGAATCCCCCAGCTATGGGCAAATAGCCCCACTGCATTGCGCATGCCTTGGAAGTAAACCACAACAAAAATCCGGTCTGGAGTTCCGATAGGCGAATGGTGAAGTTCTCCAACATCTTTCCGGCAGCTTCTGCAGCCGCGCCGGCAACGCCGAGAGGGGGTGCCTGATAAATGAGCAAATCAAGGTTCTCTTATTACTTGCCTAGGACTACAGAAGATGGTGTAGTAAACCAAACTAAGTGCAGAATGCCATTGTCTCAAGAGACAGAAGATTGCCACCACATCTGCTTATCTGGTACCATCATCTATCATTCGATGATTTGCTTTTCTATTTTTCAATGATTTTTCATTAGTTTATCTTGATAACATAAAGAAAAGAGAGGAATCTTCCGGAAAGAGGTGGACGTGTGTATTTATCATGCGCGGGCAAGATTGAAAATGAGACCATTTCCTCGCGAAGAGCATGTCGTCGTCGTCACAAAATAATTATCAGTTGTACGTTCTTTTCTTCAAAGTCCGAGTGTACAAAGAAAGTATTATGCCTGTAAAATAAATACAAAGAAATATTTGCAAATAATGGAAAACAAGAAAACGTAAAAAAAAAGCAGGTACTAGTGCACTTATTGATCCGTGCTGAAATAATAACGTTATTATTTAAAAAGCCATTCTTAACATGGGGAGGGGAGGGTGTTTTGTACCTATTCTATACTTTAATACGATTTTAAAAAAATAGCGCGGATCAGTAAAAAAAAAAAAAATCTAGGGTAAGCTATTGAACTTACTAACGGCACACAGACTGTTACTTTTGCGGCAGGAGGTGCGCAATCTCTAATCACACCTCTTCTGAGTCGACATTGTTAAATACCAGTGACAAGTGATATGTATGTACAGGACGACTGAAAACAAATGCCGAGATAAGCGGAGAGCACACACAGCGCCTAGAATGCCTAAATGGTCACGCATCTGGTACTAACCAGACTCAACGTGATCTGACGAAAACCGGTGTATCAACGCGATTATTCCGTGTATTTTGGACTCAATATATAGCAATGATTTAAAAAGCTTAAAAAAAAAAAATGACTCATGCGCCACCACCAAGAAGCGAAACCAACACATTTAGCTTACGATTTATTTTTGCCTTTGCCGTTAATGACTGAGGTATGAAGACATGTTTGCCGTAAGGCTAAAAATTAAGACATGAACCAACTGTTACATTATGCATGTATATTCGTAATACCGGCGTTCGTCTTTCACCTGGCAAATTTCATTTTTTTAATTTTTACACTTTTGTACCGATTCTCCCGGTCTAAAAACCAAATATGAAGTTTCACATGGGTTCAAATCTCTTATATATGTAAACTAGGAGGAATTGGGTAAGCAAAATTTTTAAACACAATATATACGCATACATAAATATACATGGAGTGCAAGTGTATATTTTCTTTCTTTTGATTGGTTGAAAAAAAAATGTCTGTATTGAGATCCTTATCCAATCAAGAGTTGATATTTTTACAAATCAAATATTCGTTTTTTGCTGCTAATTATTATTGTTGTTACTGATGATTTTGTTGGCATTTTTTTTACATGGGGATCACCACTTATCAAGGCCCGGAAGCCACTCGGGGATAAGGGTTATTTTGTGTACAATAATCAATAGGATAATATCGTAGTAATAGTTGATATTGGAGATTTGATAAGGTGTCTTACTTAAAGGGGTGATTAATCAGGAATTTGTTTATGTTGGACTTGAAGACGTTCAAGTTGTAGTCAGGTGGGAAACAGGCAAACTGACGAGAATTCCACAGGCGTGCACTTCTTAGAAAAAAGCTATGTTCATGAAATCTACGTTTTGATTTAGGCACAGATAAAGAGTGGGGGAAATTACTGACAGTGGTTTTAGCTAGACGGGTGTTTATCATGAAGGATTGGTGAGGGAGGACCAGAGATTGGAGCTCGGACGAGCAATTGCCATGGAAATAACGATAACACAAAGACAGGCTCGCAACATCTCTTCTATGGGAGAGAGGTTGCAGAGAAGAGAAGAGAGCATCCGCCACTAAGCCACGAAGTCTATTTTGTACTTTGTCAAGGCAGGATAGGCTGTTTTTTGAAGCTCCAGCCCAGATGTGGCAGCAGTACTCCATCTTTGGACGTACTTGGCTTTTATATAGATAGATAATTGCATCAGTAGTGAGATATCTTCTGGAGCGGTAAAAGGATCCCACCATTTTCCCAGCGGCCCGGGCAACAGACTTGATATACGTGTTCCATTTCAGATCAGGAGTAAAGATCAAACCCAGGAGCTTGTCAAAACAAGAAGCCTCCCCAAGACGAGAGCCATCCATTTCAATTGATGCTAGCTGAGGAACAGAGCGTTGATGATGTAAAGTTAGGAGCTTGGTTTTAGATGCATTAAAAGTAACCAGCTACCTCTTCCACCACTGAACCGCGCGCTCAAGATCAGAGGAGAGGGAATCAGAGAGAGCTTTGTCATTTACGGCCTTTGATATGTTGCCGTAGATGGTCGTGCCATCAGCATAGATGCCAACGAATGATTTAAGTGTGTGTTTTGGGAGATCATTGATGTAGATCAGGAAGAGAGTTGGGCCCAGGATGGATCCCTGAGGGACTCCAGCATTAATACTGTGGGCCTCTGATTTCTGCCTATCAACCACTACTCTTATGAGCCTATCAGAGAGAAATGATTTAATTTTTGAGAATTAATTATTTCCAGTTATACCGTAGCTGGAAATCTTGTGAAGTAGGCCCTTATGCTAAACTTTATCGAAGGCTTTTGATATGTCAAGAGCAATTGCCCTAGAAAGGAAGCCTTTGTCGAGAGATTCACTAATCCTATGAGATATAACTGTTAGCACGTCAGCTGTAGATCTAGCAGAACCGAAACCATATTGCATGTCACTAAGAAGGTTATTTCTGCTGAGGTGGTTGACTACTTCTTTAATATGGATTCCAGTAACTTACTCATGACACACAAGAGACTTATTGGACTGTACTGAGAGGGAGATGACATCACCCGAGTTCTTAAATACAAGGCATACTGACGAGGTTGTTCAGGGTGTAGGAAAGCACTTCTCCTTAAAGACACGCTTAAACAGTTTTGTAAGTATGGGGGCAAGTTCTGGTCGAAGCTTTTTCAACACTATAATTGAAATGCCGTCTGGGCCAGTTGCTTTACTGGAATCAAAGTTCTTGATTAGTTTGGCGACCTCGTGCACAGGTATTTGTATGTTGGATAGTGTGTTGTCTGTTGTAGGAGGAAATAGGAGTTGATGGCCTTCGTCGCAGAGGGTAGAGTTAGCTGCAAAGTTCTTGGTGAATAGTTTGGCCTTGTCTGATGCTGATGAGATGACCTCAGGTCCATTGATGATGGTTGGGATAAAACGCACACTTCTGCTCAGAATCCTGTTTGCTATTTGCCAAAACTGGTGGGAACCAAGCCACTGCTCAGCTACTTTGGATTTGACGGACTGAGCATATAACTCTCTTGCATTTTTTATTACTCTTTTACAGTGGTTGCTGGCAGTCCTGAAGGCAGCTTTAGTCTCAGTACATTTATTACGTTGGTAGCTATGGAAAAAGTGATTTCTGTGCGCAATGGCAGAAGCACATTCTGGGGTGAACCATGGCTGGCTGTTAGGTTTTTGTTGGAATTTTTTGGATGGTATAAATCGGTCTATGCCTACAATTAACCATTCAATCGGGTCTGATACTATAGAGGATACATCCTTTTTAAACATGGAATGCAGAGGTAGATCAGATATGAATCTACGGAAGCTATCCCAGTCAGCCATAGAGTATCGATATACGGTACGGTGGAGAGGTACATCTGAAGACTTATTGTATTTCATTTTTATCTTAACTGATACAACTGTGTGATTGGAGGGTCCCAGAGGAGATAGAACGGAACATGAACATAGCTCAGGGGAAGTTGTGATAAAAAGGTCTAGAAGGCTTGCATACTGACCAGTAGTATCGGGCACACGGGTGAGTTCGTGAACAATCTGAGTGAGGTCATAGGCAATGGCAACATCATGGCAGAACCTCCTCTCATCATCTGTCTTATTTGAGTGGGTCAGCCATTCCACATTATGGGCATTGAAGTCACCGCAAATGTGAATGATAGCCGAAGGATGAGCAGACAGGATGAGGTCAATTTTCTCAGATATAATCTTAAGGACAGTAACCCCGCTGTTGTGGGGGTAATAGAGAGCAAATATGAATGCGGTGGTGTAAGCAAGTGCAGTTTGTTTCACCGATATCTTTCTAATAAGAATTCTTTTTAAAAGGATATTGAATACTTACAGCAGGGAGAACGTGAAGGTTGTCAACGCCTCTAAGTGAAAGTGTTTCTGTGGAACGAACTGGATTTAAACTTGATATATCCAGGTTTTTAGTTCGTGGCGTTAACCACTGAGCCAATGTCACTCTCTTCTACTGCTGATTGAAAAAAGTTCACAGCAATTTTAACAGCTGTCAGGTAATAAAATGACCGTGTGCTGACCTTGTCATGTCCGACCTCTTATTTTGTTATTTAGTAAAAGTGATTATTGTATTTTATTAACCTTTAAAATTACTGTATGAATAGTGACGTCCGGCTGAAAGTGTCATATAAGCACGGACTTAACTTAGTTAAGAAAGTGAAATAGGCATGTCGTGCCTCTCCTTTCCATGTCCGATGATGTTTCCTATGGATGCGGTTGATATTTACGAGCTTTTCACTAAATAATGTCTGGCACAAGGAAATTTGATGTGGACGAAGTCAGCTCCCTCTGCAAAGAGTTCGGCGCTCTGACAGATATACAAATAAGTACGAAATTAGCCAAGAATAGACTCTTTTAGAACTCCATCGATCATCGATATATATATCTATTATATCTATAAAAGTGAACGTGTCTGTCTGTCTGTCTGTGTGTCTGTGTGTCTGTCTGTCTGTGTACATTTCCCTACGCAATAACTCTGTCAATTTTTAGTCTATAGACTCGAAATTTGAAATACCGGGTACTGAGATTTGGGAAAATCGATGTGACGGGTGTCAGCCAGAAATTTGGCTGTTAAGGGGTCAAATTTCAACGATTTGACCTTTAAGAACTCTACCAAACTCCTCCGACAATTTTGGGTCTAGACACTTGAAATTTTAGATATAAGTTCCTTGAACCTGGATCTAACTTAATAAAGTGATTTGAGCCCGAAACTATAAATTTTAAGGGGTCATAATAGGGGTCAAATTTAAAAAAAATTGACCGCTATTTTTTTTTTGCTCAACATACACCTCCAAACACCCGGGCAACGCCGGGCTGAAATGCTAGTATATATATATATATATATATATATATATATATATATATATATATATATATATATATATGCTACCAAAAATTAGCAGAAACTCGCTATGAACTTGTTTGGAAGAAACAGCTTATCTGGTAGGCTTGCATATAATAGCGTTTATATGATGTTTTCATATGTGGGGCATTTCACTTATCGGGCATTATCATATTTCTACGGATTTTACGACAGGGAAAAGCGCCCCTCAGCTCTCGTTGTCACAATTAATTTTTAAGACCAGGCAACGCCGAGAGCCTCCGTTTATCTTCTATTCTATAAATCTCAGCTGTCTGTGTGTGTGTTTGTGTGTTTTTGTGCGTATGCGTATAATCGCACTTTTGACACAAGCGACCAACATTGACACAATTGGTATAGTTTGAAAGCTCAGTCTCTCGACCGACAAATATCTGAAAATTGGCCAAAAACATTAATTCTTTGATCGGTAACTGGGCCGTTTTTCACAAGGAGGGGTCACTTTTTCATCGACATTTTTGCAAAGTCATCATACGCCAGGCCCCGCCCCCGCTATTATATAATGAATAAAAAATATTAAAATAAATAAAAAGTAAATAAATAAAATAAATAAAAATGAAAAATAAATAAAGGTAAACAATCTAAATTCCTATTAATTCATTTTTCTTTTGTGTGTATTGATATTCATATTAAAAACTCTTTTTTCTATTTATTTAAAAAGAAAATACAATTTTCTTATATATGGGTTGTGGAATTGCATTCACTAGCAAAAGATCTAACTAATTTGCATATTCTTTTAAACATTCATTTGAATTAATTCCCTATTAGTTGCTTCGGTTTTCTAATGGGATGATCATCTTTAGTTAACTATTACGTGTAATTATATTCATGCAGATATTCAACATGATTTATACTTGCATAATATTTGCGTAAAAAGTTTATAGTAAACACAAAAGTTTTTCTATATATATTTATGTATACGTATATAGTTTTGTTTAACAAATTTTGCCTACCAAACTCCACGTAGAGTTTTTGGTCTACAGACATGAAACTTCATATATAAGGTATTTGAATACATACAAAACTTTATATTTCGGTTTTAGCCCGGAAAAATCGATGCAAAAGTGTGAAAATTAAAAAAAATGAAATTTGTCAAGTGAAGGTCGAACGCCGGCATTACGAATGCATAGCATAGTAGCTATTGGTTCATCTTTTAATTTTTAGCCTTGCAGTAAACATGTTTGCATAGTCAGTCATTGACGGCAGAGGCAAAATAAATCGTGAGTTGAACGTTTTGGTTTCGATTCTCGGTGGTGGCGTATGAGTCTTTTTTTTATATACTTTTTAAATCATTACTATATATTGCATCCAATCTATCTATCTATCTATCTATCTATCTATCTATATATATATCGATAAAAGTGAAAATGTCGGTCTGTCTTTTCTCTATGATAGTTAAGGAAGACTATTATACAGAAAGGCATTACTTTACATATTCACACTTTTTAATATACATATGCACATAACCTTATTAACAGTACATAGGGCTTGAGCAAAGTCGGGCGGAACTGCTAGTTAAAAATATTTTTCCTCGCATAAGTCTCACATCTATCTTCATCGTCAGTTTTTCTGTGTGCTTTAGTCGATCTCCTTTTCACCATACAATGCAATACAAATTCGGTATATGACATAACTGTATTCTCTCTATATATATGTATTTACTTGGGAGTCACCACTTACCAAGGCCCGAAGTCCACCTAAGGATAAGGGTTAATGAATGTAAGGTGCTTGTTTAATAATCGTTAACGGTGGAAATTGGGTAGAATTTGATTATTTATGGGGACGACTCAACAAGATGAAAACAATTGCGGGGATTGTTGGGAGTTATATTACCTCCAATCCAACTTACGTACGTATTGCTTATATATATATATATATATATATATATATATATATATATATATATATATATATATACACTCGTACTGACCAAAAAAAAAATAGAACATCATTTTTTTTGCGCTAAATTCTTATTGAGGATGATCTGTGAGATGTAATTGGTACTAAAATATTTCTATCATCCTAAACTAACTGAAATAATTGTTTTACGACAGAATTCTTTTTTTTTTCATATCAATTGCAATGTCAGTTTTTGAATATTTCGTGTTTCAAAATAATAGAACAAGGCAGGTAAGTAAACAAAATAGTTTTTTTTATTAACATAAATACAAATAAAATTAATCAATATTTAATATCAGCACCTTTGGCCTTGATAACAGCATCAATTCGCCGGGGCATGGAATCAACAAGCTTCTCGCAATCATGTGTAGACAATGAATCCCATTTGTTCTGGATTACAATCGTCATGGCTGCAAGGGTAGTAGGTTTTTCTTTCCGGAGCTTCCTCTTCATCTGTCACACAAGGCTTCTATAACGTTCAAATCTGGCGAGTTCGCCGGCCATTCAAGAATAGGGATCGATAGTTCTCGGAGCTAGGAAGACGTGGTCTTGGTAAAATGTGCCGGTGCTAAGTCATGTTGAAAAATGATGTCTGTAGCCTCCCTGTCAAAGTGCTTATCCAACACTGGCAGTAAATTAGCTTCCAGGATATATTGGTACACTTTTGCGTTTACAGCTCCTTTGATGAAGCATAAATTACCAACACCTTTAGCACTCTTACAGCTCCAACCAACAGCAACACCGCGGGAACTTCACAGACGTCGTAACGCATTCTTGGTTATACCGTTCAGTGGTTCTTCGCCAAACACGTGGCCCTTGGTCACCGAAGGAGATACAAAATCCAGACTCATCTGAAAATATCACACGCCGTCATTCGTCTGCAGAACAGGTTTGATGAGTAGTTGCCCATCGCAGCCACTTCAACATCTTCTTCTTATTAAGGAGCGGTTTGGTGGCAGCTATACGATTTTATGTCCAACTTGCCGGAGCCTTCTGTAGGTTGTGCTTCTCGAAACGTCAGCACCAGAAGCCTGTTTCCACGCTTCAGTGATGTGACTTGTTGATTAGAATCGACTTTTCTTTGGCACCTTGTCCAGTGCCCGGTCTTGTCTTTCGGTAGTGCTTTTCGTTCATCCGCATTTCTTGCGATTGCTGTTGGAAACACCCTCAGCACCTTTCTGGAGCACTTTGGTCACCAGCGATCTTGAACATCCGACCTTGATTGCGATTTCCATGTGCGCTTTTCCTTCTGCCCGCAAATCAAAGATACGCTGCTTCATATATATATATATATATATATATATATATATATATATAAATAAAAATTACAATGTAATTTACCAAAATGATCCAAGATGGTAAAACTAAAGTATATTATAAATATTATAGAATTAATATTCATAAAGTAATCTCAACCAGATGTAAAAGCTCGATAAAACAAAATAGGAGATAGAGCTTATAATAAGAACAAACAGTTAATAAAACATGTTAAAAAACACTTTCAAAAAGAGTTAAAAACATATTTAATCTGAAAAGGAAACACTTGATAAGTGGATAGTCCTTAATCCGCGGAGTTTCGAAGAAATACTTTCCTTCTCATCAAAGGGTAGGAATTAGCAAAATGCGGAGTTGGATTTTGCATGCAAAAGTATTTGATGAAACTTCAAGTAAGTCAAAGATCTTACTTGATAATATGAATATTTAAAGACTAAGATGGAAATTGCAGATAAAAAACTGGCCAAACAAAGAAGAAATAAAGAAGTAAAATAAAGGATTATTAAGTTATAAAGTATTAAGAAAGTATGTAGAAAAACCCATAAAGTTAAAGAAGAATTATATATCTATCTGAAAGGTTAAAGTAATAACCATGTAATTTCAAAATTATCATAATTAAATTTTGACTTATGTTTACAGAAAGAGATCAGTTCGTTTTTAGAATTTATTATATTGTTACTTTGAGGGGAAGTAATTATAGTTATAGCTTCGGTTGTGCAGAGGCGACATGACTTAGAGCCTGGAGTATAAGACTTAACTTTTTTATATAGTCCATTTGATTGAGAAGGGGATATTGTTAGAGTTAAGTTTTTTAATTAAAGTGGTTAGAGAAGTTCCTTGGTTATTATTAGAATTAGAATTATTTTCAGTTCGCGTATTTGTTTCGTTTTTCTGTCTTTTTGATCTTCATCCTGTGATTTCTCAGTTTCTTCTTGTTAATTATTATGACGTCCGGTCTTCTTGCTTGAATGAGGTTATCTGTTTTTACCTCTATGTCTCAAAGTATTTTTGTGGCTTTCATTTTCCAGTACTGTGTCTGTTTGTAGCATTTGTCCTGCCTGTCCTAGTATTCGTTTTGTGTTTGCTGCATTCATTTGTGTGCTTTATCGTTTTGTGTCTTTGTCCGCAGAGTTTACATTTACTGTTTTCCTATTTTTATGTATTTTAGCTTTAATGTGGTTAGTTCTAATCGCGTTGTTATGTGCAGCTCTTAGTAAAGATTCTGTTTCTCTGGTCATGTGAGAACTCCTAAATATTTGTACATGTCATGTTCATCAAGCGCTCTCACTTGCTCTGGGCTGGGTAGTTCCATACACACTGATATTATTATTATTATTATTATTATTATTATTATTATTATTATTATTATTATTGAACTGTTTGTGTTCAGCAAAGATGAAGAACAAAAATAGTTTCGTAAGTTATCCATTAGTATCAAATTTTATTTCTCATAAACAAATGCTTCTAAGGAATCAATAAAAAGTTAAGATGAAATCGATTAACAACTCAGCATGCAGTGTTCGATTTTTGTCAGTTCCATACCCTAATTTGCATTAGAGATGTATGAAAAATTGAATTAATTGAGATTTATGTAAAATTGAATTAATTAAGATGTTGATCCCTCGCGTAAATACATGATTATATCAGTGAAACTATTGATGCTAAAACAAAATCAAACGAATAAAATATTCTTAGTTTCTATTCATTCGAATTGATATATAATTAAAAATGAAGACTATGGTACTATGTTTTGCTAGTACCACGGGTCGTTGTGGCTTCTCCCCACACCCACCGGAATGTGATTTGGTCGCTCACGGAGCGATACAACAGAAAAAAGGGAACCACAATGCAATTTCGATTCCCTCGACCCTTTTTTCATTCTGACAGTCATGAGGTAAGACGCATATTTTTGTCTCTCTGTAAAACAAGGAGGCAACCCCCCATCATTCTAGTTAAGAGGTAGTTGAGGAGTTAGTTTACAAGTTCACAAGTTAAAAGTTTAATTTAATAATTATTGTTGATTCTTTTGTAAAATATTGTAATATATTTATGTGTAAAATGAAATAGTTAAGATCTTATATATTACAATTGTGTTGTGTGTCGTGTTATGTCTGCCTTAAATGTTGAGACGATTCTAGCATCAAGACAATTCCAGCCAAAGGGAGCCACCAGAGCGAAGACGTAATCCGGAGTGAAGGAGACAGCCACACCCAACATCTCAGATGTGCTTTTACTCTTCACTCTGACAAAAAGACGTCTCACCGACAGATCTTCATACTCCTACCACATTGACTGGCCCATCGTCACAGTATGGCTCCGTTTCCAGGACATTTAATGTAACACGTGGGATACAGGACGAGTCCATCGTATTTAAGTAGGGGTTGGGCATACCAACTTGTTAACAACGACATCCAAAGAAGTAATGAAACAGTTTTTGTCACCAAAAGTTTGAGATTAAATTCAAATCAAAACTTATAAATATTTGCCGCGCATTTGCCGTTGTTACGTAAGCATATCACGTGACCAAACAAGTTTGTGCAGCTGCAGATTTTTACCAATTTTTCAAAAATGAAAGATGTCTTCTCATGTAAATTATTCGTAAAAAATGTTTGTCCTTTAAACCTTTATTTTAAATTGAAGTAAAAGCCATCACTGAGACGTAACAAAAAAAAAAAAAAAAAAGGAAAAAATACCCCGTCATACTTTGCTATCAGAGCTGTGCAATTCTCGGAATGGCTTATATGTGTCAGAACGAAGAAGTGAATTAGACCCCCCCCCATCTATACACAACATACCACGTGAACAGCATATTTTGTAAGTTAAGAATTTTCTCTTGGATAAGTTGTGCCCTTTTCGGAAACAAAAATACGTAAATAATTTTTTATAAATACAAGGAAATCTATATGGCTATATGGCATCGATGTTTGGAGTATTCATTTTTGAGGTAGTGTCATATACTAAACTATGACTCAGCTATGGGATTGAGTTATGTTTGAAATACACCTGTCTTAATAAGTTTATCTGTGATTTATGATTAACTGAACGTCATCCATCTCTCCCTTTAAGCTATCTATCTATTTCTCTCGCCCCCTTACTTGCTAATATTTCTTGATGCCCTAGTAAGAATTTATATAATAAGCGACGCTTTGCTTTTCAACGTAGTCGTTTAATTTAATTAATTAATTTAATACGTGGGTCTGTACACACACACACACACACACACACACACACACACACATATATATATGTAAATTATATGGCAATATAATAAGTCAACTTATTCTATAAAAAAAGAACGGTTTTATATTATAATCATGATAATAATAAGGATAATATAGAAACCAAGATAGTTATTATTTTAGTGATGGTAGACAAATATCTTGAAAGATGTAAGTCACAATTTATGAATTGTCAAATGAAATCAATATAGAATACACTATTGTAGCTGGAACCCACGTGAGCAGTCACCTCACGACTTTTAACTTTCAAGTCTAAATGGAACAACCGACGACAAACCTTTCTAGCGGAACTGACAGCAGACCTCAACTTCCGTTTGCACATCAAGGTTACACTTTTGACCTTACAGTCATAAATCATTTCGCTAGTTTATCGCTCTTGACTAATGCGTTATTCTTAAGCTTTCATTATATCATAGCAATGGCTGTGATCCAACGGGTCAAGGATACGTCTAGTTTACACCTTATAAATTGTGACATTTCCTAGGAATAGCATTTACAATTTCTTATATAATTAATCATATAGTTAGGTTCTCTTCTTCATATATGTGATCTAACAAATGGCTTACATTCTAATGTATGATCTACCCACTGAATCTCAACCATAATAAACTAATTCTAACCCTGGTAAACTTGAATATTTAGGTTATTGTTAGCGTTAATCAGTTAGGTTTTTTTTTTTTACTCTTTTTAACCCCAAACATGATATATTGTTACTTGGACGTAAAGGGCTTTTCTTTGTGATCATATCTATGCCTCCATTGTGTCATTGCAGTAGCTGTGACCCAACGGGTCACGGGTCAAAGGTACACCTAGTTTGCTTATAATACCTTAACGATGTGTTCTGGCTTTCATTTGATTCAACCAGATGACTTTTTTCTTTTGCTGTTGCTGTCATCAAATATGGTCATTATAGTCTTCCATAATTACAAAAAGAAACAAAATCTGATTCTCATCAGTAAATACTTGTCGGCTGGATGAGTACTCCTGTTCATATCACGTGTCCACCTGGTGTCACCCCAAAACCTAAATAGCAGCTTATCCATGTAAAACAGATCGTGAAAACTGGTTCGTTTATAATGTTCCCCAACAAACAACTGCGACGATGTTTTTCGTCAAACAAAAATCACGCATGAAAAATGAAACGCAATGATTCTTTTGTGTCTTTCTTTTCTTTTGCTTTTTTATATTTTCGACTGACGTAGCAGTTATACAACAATAAAACCTATTTGATTTAACATCACGCAACGCATATAAGAAGCCATTTTGAAGTTATTCAACAAAAATATCTAGTTTAATATTATGGGGTGCAACAAGATGAGAGGATAAATGAAATTTAGAAGCAACGATTATTACATTTTGATTACAATTATTATTTTATTGTGTAGATAGTAAGAACAGTACACACATGACAACGATACATTTTTACTTATGAATGAAGTGTACAGTTTGTAAATGTTCAAATGTCAAATCCGATTTAATTTCTAATTCTCTCGGCTTGTACAATTACAACCCATTGACCTTGGAGAAGGCATTTAGTAACAACAGTTTCTAGATGCCCAAGTCATCGATCAGAATAGCCTTAGCCTAAAAGCCCATGTTTGCAAGGAGATCGAGTTTAGGGTTTCGTTATTTTAATGTGTTGTGCAAACCGAAGTTAGTCGCGCCACATAAGTATTAGCAACGGTTATAAGAACTATGCAACTAACTAAGGGCGACAACTCGCCATATGGCTATTATTAAACTGGGAGTTGCTAGCGGATTATGTCTGTGCTTGCAAGCTTCTGCTGATACCAGAATTTCGAGCATTTTTTCCCGACAATATTTACCTACTGATCGGAGTTGAAAGTGGTCAGGTGGTTAACAACACGGACTGGCGATTTGTATATTCCGAGTTTAAATCCAGTTCGTCCTAGAAAACCACTTTCACTTATAATCTTGGTATATTTCACGTGGTCTCTCCTGTAAGTATCCAATGTTTTTTTAGAAATAATTCTGATAAGAAACATATCGGGAAAACCAATGTCAGCAGTAAAATTTCGGATTCATGCAATATGATGATGATTGTGAGAAGATGTGACACAAGAGCACAAGATAAGGATAAAAAGCCAGTTCAAAAAAGAAGGTACAACCTAGCCCACCAAAATATCTAATAAGCTTTATCGACATTCCCCGGTACGCATGTCGGGAAAAAATAGATAACATGTTCCATTTGTTACCTAAAAATAATCTTTCCCGGGAAAAGAAAAAAAAATATATGAATGAACATTTTTTATGGCCAGGGGCTACTATTTGGGATAATGTCTAACATAGGACATTTTAATTTTTGCAGGTTAGTACTATCAGCAAATCCGGAAAAAGTTGGGGATTCTAAAGTTTAGTAGTTCGAAGGAAGAAACTGTTAGAGTAGAAAGCTTTTCGGCATCTACAGACATCTACAATAAAGGGGTCGTATTTTGCTGCTTATTGGATTAGTCAGGAGTATATAGGTCGAAAGTCAACAAATGCATTTAATTTTTAAGTTATTCGACAAGTATCTGGTTTAATATTATGGGATAGCTTTGAGTTAGTGTCTATTTACCCCCCCCCGTCTCAAAACTCGGAAGGTGGGGATAAAATGCTAGTTCATGAGAAGAGGTATAATCTTGCCCACCAAAATATCTGAACAGCGTTGCCGGCATTCCCCGGCAGAAGCACACAAAGCGATTAGTAATAAATCAACCCTTTCTCAAAGAGTAAAAGTAAAAGCTGGGAAGAATTTTTACTTCCTTCTCATTGCAGGAAGATGTGACACAAAGTCAGAAAAGTGGGGGAAAATTAAGCCGGCGCTATAAAATAGGAGCACTCTGACCATTTAAAAATTACCTGAGCATCTCTGTTAACATTCCTCGTTGGGGGTGCCGCAGATGATGATGATGATGATGATGATGATGATGATGATGATCATCATCATCATCATCATCATCATCAGCAGCAGCAGCAGCAG
This sequence comes from Euprymna scolopes, assembly GCF_053919585.1. Lineage (NCBI taxonomy): Eukaryota > Metazoa > Mollusca > Cephalopoda > Sepiida > Sepiolidae > Euprymna > Euprymna scolopes. The sequence continues at coordinate 86,680,665 of NC_136493.1, forward strand.
CAGTAGCAGCAGCAGCAGCATACCTATATAGTTATACATGTATATATGTATGCATATACATGTATATATGTATATATATGTATGCATGTATACATGTATGGTTATGTATGCATATACATGTACATATGTATATGTATATATATATATATAAGCATGTATACATATATATATATTATGTATGCATGTATGCATGTATATTTGTATGCCTGTATACATGTATACATGCACATATATATATGTATGCACATACATGTATATATGCATGCATATATATGTATGATTGCATGCATATACATGTATATATGCATGCATATACATGTATACATATACGTGTATATATATGTATACAATGCATACATATGTATGCATATATATGTATATATACATATATGTATGCAATGCATATATATGTATGCATGTATATGTATCTATATATATGTATGTAATGCATATATATGTATGCATGTATATATATATATATATATATATATATATATATATATATATATATATATATGCAGCCTTTGAGACTTTACACGACCGGTCGCCGCAGTTGATTGAAAATTTCTTGGGGCGACTAAAAGTCGTAAGTCACTCGCCCGCCTGTCGATAAAATTTCTTTAAATAAAGAAACGAGAAAAACTCATTTATTTTACGACTCTCAAATATGCGGTGACTTAGAATGACCTATGTTCGCATCATTTGTGGATTCTTTCATCTCTAGCTGTGAGACCGTTGGAATATCCTATGGAAAAAGACTGGTCACACTAAACGTCAACAATAGTTCAAATTTACACATTCGGCGTGTAGTCAAAATGTCGCCTTCATTTAGCTCTCTGATTTTGAAATTCATTTGGAAAAAAAATTCTTCGACGCTACAACTACATACACTTCATGCTTACAAAAGTAAAGACGAACATTTGAAAGAGGAAAAACGCATCGTTCCATCAAGCATCCGAAGAAATGATTCTTATTTCTATGAAACAATAATATGAATGTTGCTATATAACGAAACTGATATTGTGTTTTAACGTTTTTTTTAATATTTACTGAAATGTTTGTAGCAATAAAATAGTTGATTTACAAGTGTTAAACAAATATTTTCTTGTTAGATTATACACACGGTAATTTCTTGAATTGTTGTAAAATTATTCACTATTATTGACTGAAACAAAGACCTAAAGTCGGACGAGTAAAAATATTTTGGGGCGAGTAAATTTACCCTCGCGCTCGACCGGCGGTCGAGTAATTTTTTTCAAATCTCAAAGGCTGTATATGTGATATATAAGATTATATATATATTTTAATATGTATGAATAAAAAATCAATACGAAAAATATATAAATGTTTATATCTTTTCTGTATTTATTTCCTGTGTGTTGACGTGTCGGAATACAAAAAGTCTTTTGAAAAAAACAAGAATGTTTCCTTTAAAGCACATATTTTCGACCGATCCTTCGATCTTCCTCAGTGTGAATGATAGAAAACATGAGTGAGAGGGCAGAGTAAGCAGCGGGAGGAGGGGCACGGGTAGAGCCATTAAGGTAAAGATCTATTTGAATATGACCCTTCCATCATTTTCAACTTGGAATGGTCAGTAACTTGTGTGGCCTCTATTCAAAACTAAGTCTTTCATAAAAATTTGAATTGGACACCCACGCATCCCACAAACACACTCGTAAATGTGAACATGCATGTATATACACTCGCGCACTACCACATATGCTTCTTCACGTACTCATACATACACAGGATACGCGCACCCACTTTTATGGCCGTGTTGACATATACAGCTGGAGATTGATGAGCAGATTTGGATTATAAGCTGAATGGGGGTATGTAGTGGAATCTCTTTTCCAAGAGTTTGGACTTATTGTGGGTCTAGGTTGTCTGGATTGTCTGCACGTACGCACCCACCTACACGCACACACACACACACACACACACACACACACACACACACACACACACACACACACACGCACGCACGCGCGCGCACACACGTTTATTTATTTTTTTAAAACGCTAGTGCAGATTTCGTTAATTGATATATACAAACATATAATGCTGGAAAATAACTAAATAAACGGAGAATATTCTTTTCATCGTCATTTACTTAATTTTTTCTATTCTTGTTGAAACATATTAAAATTTATTAAAGTATTCGAATTGTTCTTTTTCTTTCTTCTCCCACCCCCATGTATACTCCTATATGCACATATATACTCATGCATACATGCATACATACATACATACATACATACATACATGGTGATTATCACTTCTTGATAGAAGAAGGCCATCTTTCCCTAGCTTTATTGTTTATTACTCAATCATTTTCATGTATTTTTGAATAAAAAAAAATATATATATACACATATATATACTTACACACACACACACACACACACACACACACACACACACACACACACACACACACATACATGTGGAGATGTGATCAAGATGCATCAACTCCTATTTTCTATGCGAACAAAGGTGGCTCTTCAGACCATCCTTGCCCTTACACAGTCTGTTGCAAAGGTCACACTTAAACTGAGATTGAGGGATGCCAACTGGTACTGATCTACTGTGGACGCTCATATAACGCTTCAGGCCTCCAACTCGATTTACATACATACATACATACATACATACATACATACATACATACATACATACATACATACATACATACAGTAAGTGCTAGTTATAGGGTGAAAGCATTGTTTTTAAATTAGAAGCCATCGCAAAAATTGGAAGCTCGATATGCCGGTTATAGAAATCAGAGGTTAATAACGTTTAATGTTGGAAAGGAAACTGAAAGATGCATTGCAATGCTGAAACGACAACAACAACAACAATAGCAATAATAATAATAATAATAATAATAATAATAATAATAATAATAATAATATATATACATACACATAAATATACACACATATACACACATATATATATATACGTACAAATATATATATGCATATATATACACATACACACACATATACACATACATATATATATATATATAGATTAGTGATAATAACAATAATAATAGTGATAATAATAATAGTCATAATAACGCTGATAATAATAATAATAATAATAATAATAATAATAATAATAATAATAATAATAATTGTAAACCTAATCCTGTATATCTTCATAGAAGGGTACTATAATATATAGGGTTTGTGAGGGGGGATGGAGGGCGCACCCGTGTCTACACCTGTGCATTTGTGTGCGCACGTGTGCGTGCTTAGAAAATGGACTTAAATATATGTCGGAAATTAAAATGTGTGGAATCTGAAAAAATAAAATAAAATAAAATGGAGTAAAAGGCCTTACGTAAACAAATACTAACCTCTAGTGGGGGATGCTAAGCCGTTCTTCTAGCGTGCATACTCACTCTGCCCTGGGCCCGCGGGGAAATGTCTTTGGTGGGTTTCTATTTTTTATGAAAAGAGTACTCATTTAGCGGTCCAAAATTTAGACCGAGGATGTGGGTGTTAAGTCTCAGAATGAGTTTCTTTTCATGTTGTCTTCGTGTTGCTAATTATATATATATATATATATATATATATATATATATATATATATATATATATATATATATATATATATATATATATAGTGAACATATATGTGTGTGTGTGTGTGTGTGTGCATAGTAAACTTTTAATCTGTTTCACTGACCAAACTAAGCAAAAATTATATAAAATTATATTTAGTCAATAAGATACCGGGAAACATTCGTGTTCTACAAATTATATTTCGATTTTTATCTCATTATATTTTCTCAACTCACCTGTTTTTCTTGTCATAGAAGATGCCGGAGGAAGAAACACTCGCTCACTTTTAAGTCCTTTTTTCTGAAATCCGAATCACGTTGTATTAATTTTACACCAGATGTTTCTTTCTATCGGCTGTAAATTATAATTGTGCACATAATAATTATTCACGATTTTGATCATTAAAAGATATTGTGTTTGTTATTGAGTACAAAGAACTTTACTTCTTGCCGAGAAGAATTACTCCTAAATCGAAAAGGAAGCAGTGGGGATCATATTCGGTGTTACAAAATTCCACCGATTTTTACACGGTCGTAAATTTTAATTGCTTATAGCCATCTTTGGCTCTAAAAAAGGTCTGCCAACTTACACAGCCAACAGACTGCAAAGCGGGGGGGGCATTCTACTGAATCACGATTTCAGTATGGAATTTCTTACATCTGCGAAGTTAAGTCATCAAGGGAACCGCTAGAAAACACAGTAATAGCGTCACTACAAAGTGAAAAGGACTATACACAAATACTATGTAATATGATCAAGGAACTACCAGTCACTTTGGAAGATATAATGAGAGAGGCTGAAGAAGATAGTTTCATCAAAGAAATGAAACAAAAAATTCAATCAGATGAATCGGCGGTGGAAGCTTATTCTATGTGCAATGAGGTACTGTTGTACCGAGAAAGAGTAGTAATCCCAGCTACACTACAAAAGAAAATTCTAAAGGATTTCCTTACGGGGCACCCTGGGGCTACGCGAATGAAGAGCCTCATGAGGTCCTACGTTTACTGGAAGAGTATGGACACTGATATAGAAGGTACAGTAAAGTCGTGTAAGGGATGCGCATTGGCTGCAAAAGCGCCCCCAATACAATTTAGCCCGTAGCCTAAAGCGGACCACCCATAGCAAAGAATACACGTACATTACGCAGGCCTACTGGGTGGAAACTATTATTTAATAGTAGTAGACAGTTTTTCGAAATGGCCTGAGGTATTTCGATATAAAAGTCCAACAACGGATTTTACAATCAGTGCTCTTCACGAATTGTTAGCTAGGTTTGGTGTGGTTGATTGCTTAGTGTCAGACAATGGCACACAATTCAATTCAGCAGATTTTAAAAGCTCCTGCGAGGATTTTCAGGTTAACCACATAACGATGCCAACCTATCATCCCCGATCGAACGGTCAGGGAGAGAGGTTTGTAGACACGTTGAAAAGAAGGCTAAAAGAACGCCCTCAGAAAATGCATTACAACAGTTTTTGCAAGTTTACCGAATTACGCCAAATGAAAGCGCTCCAGCGAAGATGTCGCCGGCAGAGTTAATGTTTGTGAGAAAAATTAGGTCGGTCTTCGAGAAACTTTTATCAACACAGGTGAAACCGCCAAATGCTATAGTACCTAAAAAGAGGTATTTACCTGGTGAAAAGGTATTTTTCCAGGTAAACAAAAATAATATTAGGATGTGGGAACTAGGAAAGGTCCAGAAAATGATCGGGCAGATGGTCTATATTATCGAAGGTCCAAGATTTACTCACAAGAAACATTTAAACCAAATTCGGAAATGTATAACTGATGACGAAAGACAACCTCCTGCTGAACAAGAAGAAGTAATGGACCAGATATATGACACATTCGACTTGGTAACACCACAAACAGCCGGACAACGCCGGTCCTTCAGGAAAAGGAAAATGACCGACCCGAAAATGACAACCTTAAGAAAAAAAAAGCTATACGATTATCCCAGGGGAATGAAAAGCTCGGGAGTGGAGGAGGTGTTGTGGGGTACAAATCACCCCTATTTGAGAACTAAGTGGAATCAACCAGTCCTATGAATACCACTGTTTTCAGAGACTAAATGGAGACATTCATACCTTGTTTATCCGCATGCTACGAACATGTTCCTCTCATACAACTTTAGTGGCTCCTGTATTCTTTATGATAAATACATATATTTTATACACTTTACACTACTTGTGGTTTCTTTCATTTGTAACCCCTAGCACGGGTCTACAACAGTGTTGCCAAGACTTCTTTCAATGAGTAACTTAAAGCAAATACCGAATATTTTTTGCATTTAAAAGTTCTAAATAATTTGCTTTGAGAAATATATTGAAAATTTTAACTGACAAGTTTTTTCTCTCGCCTCTGACTTACATTCAACTCGAAAGAAGAAACATAAACGTAATATATATATATATATATATATATATATATATATATATATATATATATATATATATATACTTGTTTATTGTTATATAAACATGCTCACGTAGCGGGATGTGAGCATGTTTATATAACAATAAACAAGTATTATCAGCTCTTTTTATTGAGCACTATCTAACAACCTCGTTGAATTCATTAGTCCATTACTTTTGAATATAAAAAAACCCGAGTATATATATATATATATATATATATATATATATATATATATATATATATATATATATATATATATATATATACTATTATGTGTGCCCTGCGTTGCACGGGTGTTTGGAGGTGTCTGCTGAGCAAAAACAAAAACAAAAAAAAAGTGGTAGTTGGAAGGCAGCTCGAACGGTACGTGAATGAGGAAAAGAACATGAAAAAACGTGACGTCTCTGCTGTTAAGACCACCGCCGCCAAACCGGAGGTGACGTAGGTTTAAATTAAGGCTAGACAATCGAAGAGGGGATGACTTTCGAAAATATCGGTGAAATAAGCGACCCCTTCCAGTAGAAAAGTGCCCAGTTGGGGGTGAAGGAATTGATGTTTTTCAATTAATCAATCTTTCGTTATTTGTCATCTGAAGGGTCGAGCTTCAAAACGATACTGACTTTGTGAAAATCCGTCGACTCTGTCGAAAGTTTTAGGCAAACATGCAAACATACATGTATTCATTTATATATTGGTAACTAAAAATTTTCGACCCAAACCGATTAAACGCTTGCCCTATCTCTGAATACCCTTTGTGTAAAATTTCAAATACTTAGACCAGAAATTGTCTGAGTAATTTAGTAGAGCCCGCAGAAGTCAATTTTTTTAAAACTTTGACCCCTATTATGGCCCCTTAACATTTATTGTTTTGAGATCAAACATAGTTATTAAGTTAGATCCATGTCCAAGGAACTTATATCTAAAATTTCAAGTGTTTAGACCCAAAATTGGTTGAGGGGTTTAGTAGAATCAAAGGTCAAATCGTTGAACTTTGAGCCTTAACAGCCAAATTTCCCAAATTTCAATACCCTGTATATCACATTTCGAGTCTGTAGAAAAGTTACTGCGTAAGGAAATGTACATAGACAGACACACACAGAGACAGACACTTTTACTTTTATAGATATATAGATTAAGTTAATTAATTACATTTCCTAATATTTAATGCAGCCTTCACCTTTTACGGAACAAGTTTCATTATTACCGACTTCATTATTGTTAGTTGCCCTGCGTGCGGTCGACTTGAAACTAACAGGACTGGCGAACACAGCGCCATTGTTATATTTGACCAACGACAGTAATTTTTAATATATATATTTTTTATTATTGTTATTGCATTCTTTTTATTGCTAACATCGTAAGGAAAAGAAACACAATGTCTTCTTATATTACTTACATGAATATGCTTTGTTTTGTGGAACTCCCCAGTTGTGATAAAGACAAATTTGCGCTTAGAGACGAGGTATAAACTAAACTACGTATAATGAGGTTTTTACTTTTCATGATTTATTAAAGACAATAGGTTTTACTTTGACGATGTTATCTACTTATATATTTGTTAAGTCAAATTTATTCTGACGATTCCCTACGGGGATGTAATACGGAAATTCGGTGTAGTTTAATTCATAAATTAATACTTCACTATACTTACATATTGATCACTGTTAAAGTAAAAACTGAAAACTGAAACATAAAATATATTTTCTTATATCATTTTATGTGGCGACATGAAATTATATGCATGCGTATTTGTGTGTCTGTGTATATGTATGATATGCGAGGTGCCTTCAATAAGATTCCGGACATTTTTTGTACAAGCATTTAAAATTGCCCTAGATTATTGAAAATTCAATATGTTATTGCTATACATCTCATGCGACGACTGACCATTTTTTTTTAATTTCAGGTAAACTGCTACAGCAGGAATTGGAATACAGCCTACTAAAGCCTGATTCTCACAGTTGGTGAACTTCAAAAATGCCATCTGCACGTGATTACAGTTTAGAACGATATGCACTAAAATTATGTTTCAAACGAGAAATGACAGTAATATATGGAATGCACAAGACTGCTTTTTGACCATCTTGCATGAATTGGGCATTAGTTTTTGAGTGGCATAAGATATTCAAGAAAGGCAGAGAGTTTGTGAGGGATGGTGAGAGGTGTTAAGGAGTAAGGAAGTCAGAATACCAGAACTGCTTGGCTAAATAAAGAATTTCATGGATAAGGACAGCCGTGTGTTTATAGAGACAATAAATGCACAGTTTCGTGTCAGTGTGGAAATTTGCACACGATTATTCGCGAGGAAATGAAGATGCAGAAAATTTGCGCGAAGTTTGTCCCAAGGGTGGTCAGAGAAGATCAAAAAGAAAGACGTTGTCATGACATAGATGAGTATCAAGACAGTTCCTCACCCTCCCTATAGTTCAGACCTAGCTCCCTATGACTTTTGGTTATTCCCTCAGCTCAAGGACAACCTTAGAGACTGTCGGTACTAGACAATTGAAGAGATAAAAGAGGCTGTGACGAGAGTCATTGACACGTTCACACAAGAGGACTTTCATGGTGCATTCGAGATGTTGTTGGAAAGATGCAAGTGCATTGCAGCTGGGGGAGATTACTTTGAATGGCACTAGAGTTTCATGGGTGTACTATTAATTAAAGCGCCCATACGAATCTCTCTCTCTCTCTCTATATATATATATATATATATATATATATATATATATATAGAGAGAGAGAGAGAGAGAGAGAGAGAGAGGGGGGGAAGGGAGAGAGAGAATCCTAGAGTGGATGAAACGCCGCGGAATATTCAGTGTAGCTTAATCGACATATATATTTTATAACTTACTATATATATATATATATATATATATATATATATATATATATATATATATATACACACATACACACACACACACACACACATATATATATATATATATATATATATATATATATATATAATGTTTGCCTAAAAACGCCGGAGAGTTCAAAGGGAAGGTAAATAAGGTGTAACTGTTACTAATCTCTTTATAAATTTTGCGGTAACAATCATAAATACGAGCTACTTGCCTTGTTTTTAGCATAACTTACGAGGGACGTGCAATAAGTAATGCTCTGACCCACTTCCCATAGGAGTAGAGCAACGAAACTTGGCACAGTTATTAGTCTTTCTCTATATAGGAACTACCAAGAGTTATGCATTTCTCCCATCGTGTAATGCAGCTCTGGAGACCGTTTTTGTAGAACACCCCAGGTTAGTCCTCTAATCACGACGTGACTTCAGAAATCAAGGCTGCATCATCTGGGAAACGCTTTCCTTTCAAAAACAACTTCATGGCTGGGAAGAGGTGAAAGTCAGAGGGTGCAAGGTCAGGAGAGTAGGGAGGATAGGGGAGGATTTTATAACCACACGCCCGTGCTTCTGATCTAGCGACATGCGAGTTGTGGACTGGAGTGTTGTCCTGCAGGAGGAGGGTACCTTTGCTGATCTTGCCCCGCCTCTTGATTTTGATAGCTTCCCTTAATTTCCTCAAAAGTGAGGCATATTAGGCTCCTGTAATTGTGGTACCCTTTGCCAGGAAATCTGTCATCACTACTCCGTCCTGGTCCCAGAAGACTGTGAGCATGACCTTGCCAGCGGAGTACTGCACACTTGCCTTCTTTGGAGGTGGTGAGTCCAAGTGCTCCCACTGCATTGACTGGGTTTTGGTCTCTGGATCATAGTGATGGACCCAGGTTTCATCCTGTGCAATCAGTCTTTTGAAAAACTTTGAATCATCTTCTTGGAACATCTCCAAATTAATCCTTGAACACTCGACGCGTTCTCGCTTCTGGAATGGTGTGAGCAACCTGGGAATCCATCTGGCAGACACCTTATGCATATGCAAATGGTCATGAATGATAGTTTTCACAGGCTCTGTACTAATCTTGATATCTTTTGCGAATAGTAATGCGCCGATCCTCAAAAATGGCAGCCTCAGCTTGACGGATAGATGCCTCATCAATGGCAGAAGGGGGGCGACCAGGTCTGGGAGCTGTTTCTACAGACTTCTGGCCATGTTTGAATTCACAATGACAGCGTTTTACAAGGTCATATGATGGGGCATTATCACCATAAGTTTCTTTCTTTTCATCAAAAATCTCTTGTGGTGTGCGTCTTTTCAAATACAAAAACCGGATCACTGCTCGACATTCAACAGGCTCCATTTCACACCTGACTCAGTTCAAACACTTGTAAAACAGAAACCACAATTAGTTCAGAGCTGTAATTTGCCACATAACCCGTAGAGATATGAATCATTGCACATGCAAAATATCAGCTAGATCAAACAACTGGAAGTGGGCCAGGGGCATTACTTATTGCACGTCCCTCGTAGTCATTATGCCACGTGTTCGTCACCAAAAACATAACGAGTGTTTTTTTACGGTAAAGATCGAAAACTCGTATTTTTTAATAATGCGGTAATATTTAAGCGCTTTGCTTTTAGTTGCAACTTACACAAAAAGTCAGAAGATTCTATTTTTTTTTAATAGATTTTTCCGTTTTCCATTTTACGCTATTGTAATATAATTGCATCCAATATTCTAACTGGATATTTACACATTCTAGTTGTAAGTAGATGGGGTTAAAAGAGCTTGGTTTTCCCATTCTAATATCACGTCGCAATCACACTTGTTTTCGTTCAAGTCTCGGAAACTCAAACTTTTACTATCTTCTACGTAATATTTAATACAAGTGGAAATAGTATAAAACTTCAACCAGTGCTGCTGAGTTTCTTGAGTATACGGCACAATCACGTTGACGTACGTTGTGGTTCTCAGTTGATTAACTGTGTCTTACTGTGTCGCATATATACTCGAGAGTCAAAACAATGATAAGAATATTCTGTTGTCATAGCCCTAATAATGACCCACCATGGATGCATACTTTCATGGGATAATCATTGTCATTTAAAGATAACAACACAATATTTATTCTTGGCTTTCACTAAACACTAAGATAGTTTGCTTTCATGTAATTATCTGTTATTGCTCGCAAATAGTCACAAGAAGAACAGAACAACGGAGAACAGTTTAAAACATGTACGACACGAAAACAACAGAAAGGTTACAAACGGAAAGTGTTGGTAATTCACTGAGCATGCAAGGGTCGCTTTAGAATTAGATCCCTCTCTGGGATCGCCATGATTTATAGTTTATATGGACAATGGATTAGTCCATTTGGAGGGTTGTCCCCTCCCACAACACTCCCCTCCATGGACAGTGAAAGTCTTCTAACGACTTGTTCAGTCCGGTCGAGAAATCAGCGCAAAGGCGGATTTCCCCGGACCTTTTTTTACGTAGACTGTTGGAGCAGCCCACTCACTATATTCAATTTTAGCCATGTTTTACCGATGTTTTCTAATCTGTCCATTTTCTGATTTATCTTGTTCAGGGATGCAAACGGGACATTACGTTTTTTTTAAACACCGGTTGTGTGCTCGGTTTCATTTTTAATTCCGCGGCCATTTTTGTGCATCTCTCAAGGCTATGAGTAAATACAATTGGGAATTCTTTTTTAAAACTAGTTATAAGTTTCTCAGTGTCCGCTGAACGTTTTCTATTTTTTATTTTTTTTTTTTTTACAAAATGTGGATATATGAAGATCCCACAGATGAAACCCATCCATGCTGTCGAAACCGAACAGGTTATCACTATTTTTTGATACATATATCACGAGTTTTTTCGTTTTTCCTAACAAGGTGACGTTGGTGATTAATTCACCCTTAAAATTAATTTTTGTACCATTAATGGCCGTCGCCGTTCTGTTGGTTCTTAGCATAGTCGGTTTTCGTAATTTCTTCCACGTCTTGAAATTTATTATCGGAAGATCCGACCCATTGTCTAACTGAAATTTAATATCCTTGCCGATAATGTTGACCGTTACGTATTTGCGTAGGTTTTCATCTACGATGTCTCTAGTTATTATTTGACGTACACGACTTTTGTTCTGATTTTTCCTGCAGTGAGAGCTTTTATGTCCGATTTTATTGCATATAAGTCATCTTTTTGTTAAGTATAGGCAATCCTTGACCCAGTGTTTACCACCACATCTGAAGCAAGGTTTCGATGCTTTATGTTTTTCCGACATTTGGGGGTAATTTTCTACGTACCGTTTCGACGGTTTTTTCTTAGTTATTTTTTTTTAATATTTGCGATGCCTGCTTAGATATTTCTCGCATCGTTTTTTATTATATTTCTCGCGTCTTTTTTTATTTCCATTTTTTGACAATCCTCAGTCAATTTTTGCAGTGTAAAGTTCGGTTCGTTTTCTAACTTCGTAAAAACTCTGCGTCCGATTTCCGCATCTTTTCCCCGAGGTTAAACCTTGTGCAAAAACAAGGCAATTAAAATTGTCTGCTGTTAATCCCGACAAATTAAAGTCACCACAATGTGTGTTCACTACTGCTACTGCACGTGGCAAAGTCGTCATTATTGTATTTGGTCACATTCAAACATCTACCTTCCTTATGAAAAAGAGATGTTTTCGAGGAGAATAGTTCTGTTAAAAGATTTATCGTTTCATTGAACGATAAATTCGCGATTTTCCGTGGCAAGATGTAGTCCAGGAATTTGTCATGATCAGTCACTTAAAGTTTTCGTAGCAGAAGTCTCGTCTTCTGGCCAGAGCAGTTACCGCAGTCGATATTGAAAAAGTCTTCATATCTCCAGAAATAAGCTGCGAATGATTTTTCATTTTCTTCAGACTTAAAATTATCTATTGCTGACTATATTGCATTTTGAATACAATTGAAAGCTGAATTGCTTTCTGAGTGCGCGTTATTCTTGACGATTTCTACAAGTATTTCCTCTGTTCGTAATTGATGTTCGGCTAACTGTTTTTGTAATTCGGCCAACTGTAGACTAAAAAATGATAGAGTTATTGCGTAGGGAAGTGTATACACAGACAGACACTGTCACTTTTATAGATATATAGATGAATATACAATTGATTTAGCTGAAATTGTCCACTAAATCGAACATTATCTTCTATAGAAAAGATTCTAATTCCTTTAAAATAATCTTCTTCTAGTTTTTAATAAAATATATGTGTGTATAAAAAGAACTATAGAAATGGTAACAGGCATTCATATTTGAATAAAACGTTTGTCTAAATTTTCTACTCCACAATGATGACAGAAGTCGAAAGCTTAGATAATAATAAATTATTTTTAAATTATTCTCATAATGCAAAGTGAATTCAAATCTTTTGCATATTCTCTCATGACCGATATTTCTTTTGATAGACTAAGCCGTGAGAGATTCGCCCTTTACTTGCAATACTATGTTGTGATTGTGATAAATTATATATCGGAGTTACCAAATGCTCCCTAAAGAAATGAATGCATTCGAAACCTAAATGTCAGATTAACAGATCGCTTCTTCTTATAGTAAAAAAAAAAATGCAGTTCTGCGTTTGCTACGGAAAGTGAGATGCCTTTCCTGATAGGCCACTAATAAACATGGACCATCACACGTGCTAGGCAAGGTACCCAAGAAGTGACTTGTAAAAACCATCAGGGGGACGCTTCCTAGAGAGGGGATCGTTTTCCTAATAAAATATTTAGCTCAGTATGTCACTAAACTTGATCTATGCCATTACAAGTAAAAGTTCGGCTTGAAATAGCGCAACTCGAGCTTAACAGTAAATAACATATCGTGCAGGTACAATTACAAGAGTTTGTCTATTCTCTCTCTCTCTCTCTCTCTCTCTCTCTCTCTCTCTCTCTCTCTCTCTCTCTCTCCGAACAGAAAGAGGCAAAACACGTAAAGAATATATGAAACGTTTACTACCGAATATTACCCAAGTGAAGGAGAGAAAGCACGCTCAAGAAAACATACATAAATAAGAAACGACGAAATAAGTTAATAATTAGTCCTACACGAATAAAAAAGGCAGCACAATGTAATAGATACGGATATATTGCCATGACACCATCCATGCGGAACGTATACCCTGTATTCCTGTCTCTGTGTCCATTTGATTCGATTAAAAATTGGACAGGGGTACATTTCGTGGTTGTTTCATTATACGTCTATATCTATCGCTTTTTATGGAGATATTTTTTTAGAATTACGGACCATTAACATCTATAACCATTGTGTTAGTTTTGATTCTATACCTTTTCAAGCGCCTATAACATCAGTCCGTATTTCTGCGAATGGCTACTTGTGCCTTGGTTCAGGAAAATAAGTATCTAAAATCTATCTATATATCTATAAAAGTGAACGTGTGTGTGTGTGTGTCTGTCTGTTTGTCTGTGTGTATGTGTACATTTTCCTTCGCAATAACTCTGTCTACAGACTCGAAATTTGATACACAGGGTACTGAGATTTGGAAAAATCTACGTGATAGAGTTTCGGCCAGAAATTTGGCTGTTAAAGCATCAAAGTTCAACGATTTGACTTTTGAGAACTCTATCAAACTCCTCCGACAATTTTGGATCTAAACATTGAAATTTTAGAGATAGGTTCATTGGACATGGATCTTACTTAATAACTTGATTTGAGCCCAAAACAATTAATGCTAAGGGGTCATAATAGAGGTCAAAGTTAAAAAAATTGACCGTTTAAAATTTTTTTTTATTTACTCAGCATACACCTCCAAACACCTGAGCAACACCTGGCTGAAATGCTAGTATATATATATATATATATATATATATATATATATATATATATATATATATATATATATATATATATATATATATGTGTGTGTAAATGAGTGTGTCTGTGTATCTGTGTGTCTGTGTGTCTTTGTATCTGTGTGTGTCTATGTGTGTACATTTTCCTACGCAATAACTCTGTCAATTTTAAGTCTACAGACTCGAAATTTGATATACAGCGTACTGAGATTTGGGGAAAATCTATGTGATCGGATTTCAGCCAGAAATTTGGCTGTTAAGGCGCCAAAGTTCAACGATTTGACCTTTGAGAACTCTACCAAACTCCTCCGACAATTTTGGATCTACACATTTGAAATTTTAAATATAGGTTCCTTGGACATGGATCTAACTTAATAACTTGATTTCAGCCCAAAACAATAAATGCTAAGGGGTTATAATAAGGGTTAAAGTTAAAAAAAATTGACCGTTTTTTTTGTTTTTGCTCAGCATACACCTTCGGGCAACGCCGGGCACACATGCTAGTATATCTATAAAAGTTAACATGTCTGTCTGTGTGTCTGTGTGTCTGTTTGTCTCTGTGTGTACATTTCCCTACGCAATAACTTTATCAATGTTCAGTCTACAGACTCGAAATTTGATATACACAGTACTGAGATTTGGGAAAATCTTTGTAATCCGTTTTCGGCCAGAAATTTGGCTGTCAAAAGTGCAAAAATCAACGATTTGACCTTTGAGAACTCTATCAAACTCCTCCAACAATTTTGGGCATAAACAATTGAAATTTTAGATATAGGTTCCTTAGACATGGATCTAACTTAATAACTTGATATGAGCCCAAAACAATAAATGTTAAGGGGTCATAATAGGGGTCAAAGTTTTTAAAAATTTGACCTCTGCGGTCGCTACCAAATTACCCAGAAACTTTCTGGTCTAAACATTTGAAATTTTACATAAAGGGTATTCAGAGATAAGGCAAGCGTTTAATTGGTTTGGTTCGAAAATTTGAGCTACCAATATATAAATGTATGTATCTGTGTTTGCATATCTGCCTAAAACTTTCGAGAGAAGCGACGAATTTTCACAAGATCAGTATCGTTTTGAAGCTCGACCCTACAGACGACAAATACTGAAAAATTGGCTAAAAACATTAATTTCTTCATCCTCAACTGGACACTTTTCTACAGGGAGGGGTCGCTTTTTCGCCGATATTTTCGAAAGCCCCCCCCCCCTTTTCGTCACTTACGGTTTGGCGGCGGTGTTCTTAACAGCAAATACGTCACGTTT